>NC_092370.1:146912858-147219525 GCF_030028105.1 Mobula birostris
GAGGAGAAGGAAGCATATGTTAGATATAAGAGGCAGGAAGCTGGAGGGGCTCATGAGAAATATAGGGTAGCCATGAATAAGCTTAAGAAAGGACTTGAGAGCTCGAAGGGGGCATGAGAAGTCCCTGGCATGTAGGATTAAGGAGAACCCCAAGGCATTCTATGTGTATATGTAGAACAGAAGGATGACAAGAATGAAGGTGAGGCTGCTAAACGATAAAGAAGGCAACATGTGCCTGGAGGTGGAGGAGGTTAGGGAGGTCCTAAACGAATACCTTGCTTCAGTATTCACAAGTGAAAAGGACCTTGATCAGGGTGAGGTAGAAATAGAACAGGCCTGTGTGCTGGACAATGTGGAGATTAAGGAAGAAGTGTTGGATCTTCTTAAAAACATCAAGATTGATAAGTCCGCAGGGCCGGACGTGATATACCCAGGTTGCTGTGGGAAGTGAGAGAAGAGATCGCTGGAGCAGTAGCTATGATCTTTGAATCCTCTTTGGCTGCAGGGGAGGTGCCGGAGGATTGGAGAATCACAAATGTAGTTCCCTTGTTTAAAAAAGGTAATACGGAGAATCCTGGGTACTATAGACAGGTGAGTCTTACGTCAGTGGTCTTCAAACTATTGGAAAGGATTCTTAAGGATAGGATCTACGAGCATTTGGAGAAGTACAGTCTACTCAAGGATAGTCAACATGGCTTTGTGAAAGGAAGGTCGTGCCTCACGAGCCTAATCGAGTTTTTTGAAGAGGTAACAAAAGGAATTGATCAGGGTAGGGCGGTAGATGTGGTCTACATGGATTTTAGCAAGGCATTTGACAAGGTCCCCCATGACAGACTCATCCAGAAAGTCATGAGGCATGGGATCAGTGGAAACTTGGCTGTTTGGATAAAAAATTGGGCTACAGGAAGAAAGCAGAGGGTAGTAGTGGAAGGAAAGTATTCTGCCTGGAGGTCGGTGACTAGTGGAGTGCTGCAAGGATCTGTCCTGGGACCCCTGCTCTTTGTGATTTTTATAAATGACCTGGATGAAGAGGCAGAAGGATGGGTAGGTAAGTTTGCAGATGACACAAAGATTGGAGGAGTTGTGGATGGAGCTGTAGGTTGTCAGAGGTTACAAGAGGATATAGACAGGATGCAGAGTTGGGCAGAAAAGTGGTAGATGGAGTTCAATCCAGATAAGTGTGAGGTAATGCATTTTGGAAGGACAAACCAGAAGGCTGAGTACAGGGTTAATGGTCGGTTACTTTAGAGTGTGGATGAACAGAGGGACCTTGGGGTTCAAATCCATACATCCCTCAAGGTCGCTGCACAGGTTGATAGGATAGTTAAGAAGGTCTATGGGATGCTAGGCTTCATTAATAGGGGGATTGAGTTCAAGAGTAGAGATGTCATGTTGCAACTCTACAAATCTCTGGTGAGACCACACTTAGAGTATTGTGTTCAGTTCTGGTCACCTCATTATAGAAAGGATGTGGAAGCTATGGAGAGGGTGCAGAGGAGATTTACCAGGATGTTGCCTGGATTGGAAAACAAGTCTTATGAGGCAAGGTTAGCAGAGCTGGGACTTCTCTCTTTGGAGCGTAGAAGGATGAGAGGGGACTTGATAGAGGTCTACAAGATTATGAGAGGCATAGATAGGGTGGATAGCCAGTACCTGTTTCCCAGGGCACAAATAGCAAACACCAGAGGGCATATGTACAAAGTTAAGGGAGGGAAGTTTAGGGGAGACATTAGGGGTAAGTTTTTTACACAGAGGGTTGTGGGTGCCTGGAATGACTTGCCAGGGATGATAGTGGAGGCTAAAACATTAGGGATATTTAAAAGCCTCTTGGACAGGCACATGGATGAAAGAAAAATAGAGGGTTACGGGATAGTGTGGGTTTAGTACTTTTTTTTAGGAATATATGGGTCGGTACAACATCGAAGGCTGAAGGGCCTGTACTGTGCTGTAGTATTCTAGTGTCTAGTGTCTAGTGTCTATTGTCTAGATTTAACCCTAGCCTAATCACAGGACAATTTACAATGACCAATTAACCGACCAACCAATACCTCTTTAGACTGTGGGAGCAAACCAGAGCATCTGGAGGAAATCCACGCAGACACAAGGAGAATGTACAAACTCCCTATAGACAATGGTAGGAAGTAAAGGCATCAATTGAGTTATAGATTTTTCAAGAACAAACAAAGAAAATGTTGGAAATACTTTGCAGCTCAGATAATTTCTATGGAAGGATAAACAATTAACTTTCTTGGCCTGGGGCTCTCCTTCAGAACTGGAAAAGACGATTATTCAGCAAGATTGGAGGAATGCGTCGAACAAAGAGGATATTTCTGACATGGTGACACCCTGTTCTAGATAGTTATGCTTTAGTCCTGGAGTTCAGCTAGGCATTTCTCAATATGAATCAGGCACAAGTACTTGATTAAATTTACATGTTAGAGGTGCAAACAGTGATACTGTTCCAAGAAGCAAATGTTATTGTTCACTTATTGAAATAACATGCCTTCAGTGCAATGCTCTGGACTGGGACCCTACTGAGCTGTGTTTCTATTTTATAATTTAGAGTCCGCACAGCTAGAGTGCCAAACCTTCTCTGACATATTAATTTCACTCAATGATTAACTAAGTCCTCTAGCCCCACAATCTCTGACTTCAAACTGCCCAAATTCCTTTCAGACCTAAATACTAAACTCAGACCTTATTTTATAAATCAATTTATTTGTTTACATATTCTTGGCTTCACCCTCCCATCATCCCCTCTATACAACCTTCCAGATTATATTGATAGTACTATGCTCACTGATATTTGAAATTTTGTTCTCTTGTCCTTTTTAAATAATGAAGTGGAAGAATAATCTACCTTTCTTGTTATGTTTAAGCCACAAATAACTCTCCACCTTAAAATTCCTTGATAGAATTACACCTGTATTCAATATCTGTTCCCTTCTCTCTTTCTCAATTTTAACTCAGTCAATCCCAAGGCCACTTTGATCAGTATAGTTCCTTTGGTGGAGCATTATGAATGTCCTTGGGATGAGAGATCTGGTCTAATTCTTCCACAGTAATACCTATACCATCTAAACTCTCCCATCGAAGTACCATCAAGGCATGTTTAGTATTTTCAGCCTAATTCCTATTGGTTTTTCACAATCTTTAGTCTCAGACTTGGTGTTGCCCAATTGCTTTTTTTAAAGTCACCATCCTTTCCCCTGTTTAATACAACACTTGTAGTATCTGTTAAAAAGGATTGCTCACTTAGGTCACTATGTTATTACTGAACCTCTTTTAAAAAATTCAACATAACTTAAAATATAAAATGGGGTAACCAAACAAGAAGTAAATTCCTAGTCTATGCATCTGATTATATTAGAATATGCAGCACAAATGAGGTACAACATGGGATGCTGTAAACAGATCAAACATCAGAATGGGCAAGAAATGTGATCTAAGTGACTTTGGCTGTTGGTGCCAGATGGGGTAGTTTGAGTATCTTAGAAACTCCTGGTCTGAACAACTACTGAACCTCTTGACCATGTCTGTATGCTTTTAAACATTGAGTTACTGCCAAATGTTTGGTTGATTAGATATTTGCATTAACAATCAGCTGTACAGGTGTACCTAATAAAGTGGCCACTGATTGTACAACTCAACCTAGCTTGGACAGAAGAGTGGCTGACTGGCAGGAGGCAAAGAGTATAATATTATCCTGTAAGTGTTAAAACATACTTGCAATATAAAGACTTTCAGTTCCATTAACTCCAATATTTGAAAAACTAGCAGATAATAGTTATCAGATATTTAGCACTAGCAACAGGAGACAAACTTCCCCCACTGTCATTATGGCGTTATATATCCAAGATAATTCTGGGATTTTCATCTCCAGCATGCTTTCAACCATAAGGAAAATACTTTGTTGTGCAAAATATTGGATATCGTGATGTAATTAATTTAAAACATGTTTATTTTATTTTGGTTACATTTTTAGTTGGCAGGCAAAACTTGCCTCCCACGTTGTTAATTTGGGACTGGTAGAATGTTGACCCACTGTTCAGGCAGAAACCTTTACAAGTAGAACTTTACAGTGGCAGAATTGGTAATGTTGGTGTGTCTCAGCTCCAGTGACCTGGATTCCAACCTGACATCCAGTGCAGTCAGTGTGGAGTTTGCAAATCCTCTCTGTGACCACATCTTTCTCCACAGAGCTCTTGTTCCCTTCCACATCCCAGAGGTAGATAAATTGGTAGGTAAAGTGGCAGTAGGTGAACTAGGGAAGAGCTGATGAGCATGTGAAATTGAACTCAGACAGACACCTTCAATGGCTTCTTTAAACATCATTCCCTTTTTCATGGAGTAGGGATATTTTCTGGTGGTTGTGTAATGTTCAGTCAGTTCCATTACTGGTAAATGAACCAGTTCATCCCAACCTGCAGATAGATCTGGCCAATATTCAGGCCTAGGCTGACAGGCAGTAAGTTACACTAACACCATTAAGGTGCCAGTTTATAGTCTCCGTCAACAAATACAGTAGAACCACTGATACTTTATATCCAATGACATGGATTTTCTGAGGATCACTAATAATCGAGCTTACCTGCATCAGTGACATAAATACTGTGCCTAAGATACTAGGATCTGCGTATGTACTGTGGAAGTGATTCATCTCCTGATACCCTAAAGCTTTTCTATCACATACAAACACAACTTAGAAGTGAGATAAAATACTTGCTTTGATTAACAAAGCTCAAGCAACTGGATGCCATCCAGGACAATGAAGCACATTTGACTACTACCTCATCCACAAGCCAATATGTTTATCTTCTACATCACTGGTGTACTGTGGCTTCAGTGTGTACATTTGCAAAATGCACTGAGGTAACTTGCCTTAGCTATCTAGCAGCAACTCCCAAACTTGCAACCTCTTAGTCCAAGGAATAGAAGTATAGCAGGCAGCTATGAACACGACCATTTGCAACTTACTCTCCATGTTATATGTCATCCTGACTTGGAATTACACTCAGTGGCCACTTTATTAGGTTCAAGAGTGGCACCCAATGTTGTCTTCTGCTGCTGTAGCCCACATACTTCGTTTTGTCACATTGCGATCCAAAGATGCTTTTTTGCACTCCACTGTTGTTACGCATGGTTATTTTGAGTAAATGTCCGACAGGAATTTGACTGGTTCCTGTCAGCTTGAACCAGTCTGGCCATTCTCCTTTGATCTCTCCCATTAACAAGGCATTTTCACCCACAGAACTGCTGCTCACTGGATGTTTTTTTTTCCCTTTTTTGAACCATTCTCCGTAAACTCTGGAGACCGTTGTGTATGAAAATACAAGGTGATCAGCCATCTCCATCTGGCACCAACAAGGTCAAAGTCACTTAGATCATGTTTCCTCCCCTGCTGATCTGTATGCTTCTGTGCACTGAGTTGCTGCCACGTTATTTGCAAGAACAAGCAGGTGTACAGGTGTACCTAATAAAGTGGCCACTGAGTGTATATTACCTTTCTTCCAGTGTCCCTGGGTCTAAATCCTAGAGGAGGAGTTGAGGCCTGGGGTAGATCAGCAATGATCATATCAAAAGACAGGGCAGTCCTGAGGAACCAATTAGCCTAGTGTGCTCCTTGAGTTCTTCTTTTCTCTGTAACAGAATTGTGTGAGCACCTTCATCATCACGAGAAGCCCTGCAGTGATTCAAAATGGCTATCTAACAAATGCTCAGGGCCTATTAGTTAGTGAAGGGCAACAGATACTGGCTCTATTAGTGATGCTGAAATTCCAAAATATGAAGAAGTTAAAGAAAAATTAGTAACATTCTGATACAGTAGTAATTGGCCAGTTTATGTTTTCCTTTATCTCATCTACAAGACAAAAATATATATTTTTTTTAGGTAAATGAAAGTGTTATAACTATACTGATGTGTCCTGGCTTGAGGCACATGTTTAATTAATGGGTTGTTATCAGCCATTCCTACATCAGGTAACTATTTCTTGATATTATATCAAGAACTGAATTTGCTCTAGATTGGTATTTGTGATAGCCGGGTTTTGTAACTCCAAAGCATAAAAACTAATCAAAAGCAAAAACACGGAGCTGGGTTGCAAATCTAACTTCATTTTTACTTTAAGGAAGACATGTACTTATGATGTGGTAGCGTCATGATATACTCCATTCACTTAATTTTACACATAACCTGAAATGAATTATATAATACAACTATTATATAGGTACCCAGAGGATAGAAAATTTTAAATTGTTTCATTCGGGCCAACAGTTTTAACAATTGTGGCATAATTCTTTGTTTTCTGGGATAATGTCTTTCCTGACTAGGGGCACAACTCTACTTGGTAGGTGAGACAATCTCAAGTTCTGGGGCCTCCTCTGTGGTAGTTGTAGGAGTTGATTCTGAGACTGCAGGAAAGGTTCTGACAACTCTGGCCACCTTTCTTCCCTAACAATTGACTCTGGTCTCCTCAAGCAAGGAGGACTTTGACGAGCTTCTGATTCAGTGTCAGAGTAGTGTGTTTTGCTGACATTGCTCGCAGTGTGTTCTTTAGACTCTGGGCAAACTTTTCCACCAAGCCAGTTATACCAGGCTGGTATGGTGCATATGTAATATGTCTTATTTAATTCATTTTCAGGATCGACTGAAACTGTTCCGCAACTGTCACTGACTAAGTGTTCTGGAACACTAGTCTTTGAGAAGAAGCTTTTCAATACATCAACAGTGTGCGAGGCTGTAGCGGAGGCCATTAGGAACACTTATGGCCACTTTGTGGCTGATCCACTAGTACCAAGAAATTTGTACCCCAGCAAATGAATCCTCTGTCAGGGCAATGCAGGTTACTTCCAGGAATGGACAGGTATTTCTGGATGTGTTGGCATCTTGAAAAGCACATGCAAGTTGCTTGATCTGCTCATCTATCCCAGGATACCATACAAATCTTTGAGCTGACTCTTTTTGACCATGCCTAGATGACTGGTATATAGCTCCTGCAAAACCAACTTTCAGCTTGGATGGTGCAATGACTCTCAATCTCTTCATAAGGTAACCTCCCCCAAGAGCAAGTTCATACAGGTGCCAGTAAAAATGAGGGAAATGGAGTTTCTGCTGCACATTCCAGCCATTTTGGGTGACCATGTAGACCTGAGACAGTGTGGGGTCTTTTCTAGTTTCCCTTTGATTATCTCTGCTGTAAAAGGGAAATTTTGATTTGCGTTAGGGAGAACGTGTCAAGAGGAGCGTCCTTTTTTGTAAAATTTTCAGGTATTTCCTTTATCAAGGGTAAACAGTTCATTCCATCGGCATTTCCATGATTAGTTGTTCTCCTGAATTCGATCTTGTAATTTTGTCCTCCAAGAAACAGAGCCCATCTCTGCATTTGTGCTGTTGCTGTTAGTGGAACACCCTTCTGTGGATTGAAAATGGACACCAGTGGTTGATGATCAATAATGAAGGTAAACTCTCTCACATAGAAATACTAGTTGAAATATTTTACACCTAAACCAGACCCAAGGTTTTCTGTCAATCTGTTCGTAATTTTTCTCTGCAGTGGCAAGCGAATGTGATGCTAAGGCTATGGGACGTCAATTTCCATCACTCATAACATGTGACATAACTATACCTATACCATAAGGCAAGCTTCACTGGACAAATGTGGATCATAATGTGTGAGTACAGTGTCTCATGTCACCATTTCCTTCACCTTTTGGAAAGCCACTTCACACGACTTTGTCCATTGCCTTTTCTTCCCAATCTGTTGTAATGAGTTCAAGGGGTGGAGCACAATAACCAACTTGGACAGGAACCTGTTTTTGTAATTGACAAATCCTAAAAAGGATCACTGCTGTGACACAACATATGGCCTTGGGGCATCCATCACTGCCTGAATTTTCTCTGCACTTGCTTAATCCTTGTGCACCAATTATGTGACCACAGTAAGCGATGTTTGGTTTAAAGAACTCACACTTGTCACAGCGTGCTCCGAGCCCATGACCTTCTAATCTTCTTAACGATGTCTTGAGATTTTGGAGATGTTTCTTGTCATTCGTACCAGTAAAAAATAACATCATCCAGGTAACACTGAGTGTGTGGGCAGCAATGCAGAAACTGGTCCGTAGTTTTTCCCAGAATGCAGATGGAGATGCTACTTCAATACTGATCCTATTAAAGTGATAGAGTACTTTATAACTGTTTATGGTGAGAAAAAACTTTGGACTCTTCTTCCATCTCCATCTGCAGGTAGGTCTCAGCTATGTCCACTTTGCTAAAATATTTTCCTCCAGAAAGATTTGCAAAGATATCCTCTATCCTGGGCAGAGGGTATTGATCTATTTTCAGTAGTGGGTTGATGGTGACCTTAAAATCACCACAGACCCCGACAGGCCCATTCTTCTTGGACTCTGGGACCATTGGCATTGCCCAATGCCTCTACTCAAACTTGGAAAGAATTCCTTCAGGCTCCATGCGATCTAGCTCACTGCTACTTTATCATAAAGAACTTGATGACCTTCATAAAACTTGGGTGTCGAGTGGCATTTTCTTTAACATTATTTAAACCTTGATATGCCATCCTTGAAAACTGTTATGGCATCCAATACCTTTCTTAATTTGCTTTCATTTGACTCTATTATAGGGGACGTGGGATGCAAATGTTTGATTGATCTCCACTCAAGTTGTTGTCTCAGCCAATCACATCCCCACAATGTTGAACTCCCTGTTTTTACCACATTATCAGCCCAATGTGGCTTTTTGGTTGTTGTATTTCACTGTTAAGAATGTCATTCCCACAGGAATTATCTTTTGTCCAATGTAAGCTCTTAGTTGGATATCTGCAGGTTTCCTTTTAATATCTTTGAAATGTTATTTATCTCATTTTGTGAAACGACTAAAATAGCTGGTGCCCAATTCTATTTTAATTAATTCACCATTCACTTCTGGTGTAAGCCATTTTGCTTGTCTGTTGATAGTTTTCACAATGTAAATCTCATGGCTACGCAGTCCTGTGTCACTCTCAGCATTAGCCAACCTTTCATTAACAGCATGCAGATTAGTGCTCATTTTGAAACTGCCACTTGAATTTTTAGCCTCTTCTCTTCTCTTTGTAGTCCATTTATTTTTGTCTGCCTGATGTGCTCTTCTTATGTGTCCTACCTAGATGAATTTTCTGCAAGTTTTACATTTAAATCTGCATTGGCTGGGTGTATATGATCCCCTGCCACAGTGGTAACACAATTTGATTGGAAAGGCCAGTTTCTGTTTAGACATTGTAATATTAATCACACTCACTTTCATTCCTGACTGCAACTCAACTGTGTCTCTGGCTGCTGTTTCCATTGATACAGCAATCTCAAATGTTCTCGTAAATGTAAGCTGTGCTTCATTTAGGTGCTGAATTTGAATGCTTTCTTGTAAGATTCCACAAACTAAACAATGTCTTAGTGCATCATTAAGTACATTACCGAAATGACAATGCTCAATCTCTTTAATTCAGTCACATATGCTGAAATTTTGCTTATGAAACCTAAAGTATTCTGTAATCACAATGATTTTGGTTCTAAATTTTCTTGCATTACTTTCACAATTTCAGCAAAGCTCATTTCGGCTGGTTTGGTTGGAGGAGTTAAACTTCAAAGCAAATGATATGCCAATGCACTCAGCAAAACTGGTTCTCGTTTCTCATCGGCTATTCCATTTGTTTCAAAATACCACGCAGTATGCATGAGCCAGTTACCCACTGTGCAATCAAACACTTTTATTTTTTTCTGATGTAGCTAGCCACTTCCGCACTTTTTTATTTATGATTATTACCACACGGTATTCCCTGTTTATGCACCTGTGAACTTGTTCATTGTCTGCCTTTTTTAAAACTCAGTTGTCTTTCCTTTTCCAAAATCCTTTTACCCAGTCCTTTTACTCAATCACTTGTCACTGCACTTTTTTAAAACTCAAACATCTCACTGTGCTTCAACAGGTAGGTAGCCATCTGCGGTTTGTTTAAAAATCACTCATTGCCACTGTTCTGTTTTGTAACTCCAAAACATAAAAACTAATCAAAAGGAAAAATAAGGAGCCGGGATGCGGCCTAACTTCGTTTTTACTTTAAGCGAGGCAAGGACTTATGACGTGGTAGCATCATGGCGTATGTAATTCACTGATTTTTACATATAATCCGTAATATATTATTTAAACAAACAAAGAATGCTTAATCAAACAATATATTCACAATACAGTATTACTCAAATATTATTGAATTATTAAATACGCAATGGTCAGGTCTTCAGAAAATAACACTCAGTAGACCATACACTCAATCTTTCTGAATAAGGATGGAACAGTTAAGATTCACAAATTTTCATAAATATCTGCAATAGTTGTAAGTTATTTGCATTCTGTGAAAATATTGTAGTAAGCAGTTTAGCATCCTTTTAATGTGGTTGCACAACAGTCTCATTTTCAAACATTTTCTCTTAACAGCAACACCTTCCTGAATATTAACCAAAACTACAGCTGAACAGATGGCAAATGGTTCAATTTTTAACCAAAAGAGACAGTGTTTAGAACTTCCCTCTAATGACTGAAAATAAAATAAATTTTGTGTAACAGAAGCAGTTGGGTTAAGCTGCCACAGACCACAACTTACTGGGAACACTGCAGCTTGTACAACTCCTCAAAACTAGCCAGATTTACACACTTGTGATTCAGCAATGCTTTGTACAAACTGAAAATGTGAAAATATCCGAACAGGCTGAGTTGGTCACTTTTCAGTACAGAATCCAAATTGCTGCAAGCAGACAAAAGGTTACTGTCACTTTTAATGAATCATATCTTACCAGCCTTTTCCTGGCTGAAAATGGCAAGGAATGAAGCAGAATAAATGGTTTTTGATCCCAATTAGTTTAGCAGAAGAAGTCTGATACTTTGGTATAATGATGTTCACACTCATTTACTTCACAAACTATAAAGGACCACCGGGATTGATTTACTTCTGCTTGACATACTCCAGACAACTTTCTCCTCATACCTTATCAGCAATTTTTATCAACTTTAGACCTGATATGAGACACTAACACTTGCCAAATCTGCATTTTTTCTAAATATTTTAATAAACTGTTGTTCATCCATCAAAGTGGTAATCAGATATGATCTGACAGAGTTTTGTCTTGTGTGGTACAGAAAAGGGGATTCTGGGGAAAAAAAGGCTTTTCAGTCTTGATAGTTTATCAACTTGCAGATAGTGTGAGATTGCTTTCCCAATGACTTCATTTTCATTATCTTGCCAATACTCTGTTTTCTTCCTAAACTCAGGATTTGACTCCCAGACTGTCCCTCTCTCCCTCTTTCTGTCTGTCTGTCTCTCTCTCTCCGCAACCATTTTGAATCCTCTCTTTCTTATCTGGCTAACACAGGCCTGCATCATCTTTTCCTTCTCCTGACAGGGGCTACAACAATGGGTTCTGATACCACTGCTCAACATTTGCTTCAGAAAACCCTGCCACAGGCTCAGATTAACAAGAAAATAGATAGCTGCATGCAAAACAAAACATTTTTCAGGATGTCTCCATTTGATTAATGGAGTAATGACAAGGGCCACTTTAATTTTAGTGCAGGATTTTCTACTCCACTTATCATGTCAATGACTATCAATGAATAATTTGGATTATTTACTACAAGCTGCCACAATTTATAGATTTCACTGTCTGCTAACAAATTTAAACTACTCAAATTCTTTACTTACTTTCCAAAAAAAAGGCAATTCTATCATTACAGTTTTCTTAGTGTGTTACATCCCGAGTCTTAAAGGAATTTTAGTTTAGCTCTTACTTATTCAGTTTTTTTTTTCCTTTTTCTTTTTAAAATTTTATCCTCATGTGAACACAGGCCAATACATTTCATCAATGAGTTGAAAATAGAACCTGTATCTCAAAATTTCCAGTATATCTCTGGAATGACGTTGTCTCACTGTCCTTTACCTTTGGGGCTGACGACTGGAAAATGCACTCACAGAAACTAATACAGTTGTCTTCATTTTAAAATCCAAGCATGATACCAGTTTTCTGTAACTTCCAAAATTATTTTTACTGCCCCATTAGCTGGTGTTCTGTAAGACTCAGACCATTCACCCAGTTTTCTAAATAATGATGGAAAATGTTCATTTATATAGTATTATTCATTTCCATTGGATGAGAAGATAGGGAGAAAAAAATTTCCAAATTTAACCTCTTTTTCATCTTGTCAAGGAAAAACAATATTTGCAATTTTAACCCTACATAATATCACTCTGATGTATTGTTATTAAATAACAGTAATTGTTTTCTAAAAGATAATCATCTTATTTCATTCTTACAAGCACAAAATTATAATTCTCATAATGTCATATTGTCACTGATGTTGTTTTTCATATCTTCATTGAATTTTTTTTCATTTTAAGGAACAGGAATCCTTTCATGAATTTATATTCTGTTTATTCATAGATGTTAGTTTATTAGTTTATAATTGATTTTGTTTAAATCTATATATATTTGCAGGTTTCAACTTTGAACTTCCCCAACCTGCATGATCAGGTGGAATGTATTTTGGATCCTGGAGCATTTTAGATAGTTCTACATGAAAACTGAGCAACGGAAGCACACACAATCATTACACATCAGCATCCAAAAAGTAAACAGGTTTATCTGAAGGCTATATTTTAATGTGTGCCTGCTGTTCCCAGTTAAAGCAGTTATAGAAACATAGAAACATAGAAAATAGGTGCAGGAGTAGGCCATTCGGCCTTCGAGCCTGCACCGCCATTTATTATGATCATGGCTGATCATCCAATTCAGAACCCTGCACCAGCCTTCCCTCCATACCCCCTGATCCCCGTAGCCACAAGGACCATATCTAACTCCCTCTTAAATATAGCCAATGAACTGGCCTCAACTGTTTCCTGTGGCAGAGAATTCCACAGATTCACCACTCTCTGTGTGAAGAAGTTTTTCCTAATCTCAGTCCTAAAAGGCTACCTCTTTATCCTCAAACTGTGATCCCTCGTTCTGGACTTCCCCAACATCGGGAACAATCTTCCTGCATCTAGCCTGTCCAATCCCTTTAGGATTTTATACGTTTCAATCAGATCCCCCCTCAATCTTCTAAATTCCAACGAGTACAAGCCTAGTTCATCTACTCTTTCTTCATATGAAAGTCCTGCCATGCCAGGAATCAATCTGGTGAACCTTCTTTGTACTCCCTCTATGGCAAGAATGTCTTTCCTCAGATTAGGGGACCAAAACTGCACACAATACTCCAGGTGTGGTCTCACCAAGGCCTTGTACAACTGCAGTAGTACCTCCCTGCTCCTGTACTCAAATCCTCTCGCTATAAATGCCAGCATACCATTCGCCTTTTTCACCACTTGCTGTACCTGCATGCCCACTTTCAATGACTGGTGTATAATGACACCCAGGTCTCGTTGCACCTCTCCTTTTCCTAATCGGCCACCATTCAGATAATAATCTGTTTTCCTATTTTTGCCACCAAAGTGGATAACTTCACATTTATCCACATTAAATTGCATCTGCCATGAATTTGCCCACTCACCCAACCTATCCAAGTCACCCTGCATCCTCTTAGCACCCTCCTCACAGCTAACACTGCCGCCCAGCTTCGTGTCATCCGCAAACTTGGAGATGCTGCATTTAATTCCCTCATCCAAGTCATTAATATATATTGTAAACAACTGGGGTCCCAGCACTGAGCCTTGCAGTACCCCACTAGTCACTGCCTGCCATTCTGAAAAGGTCCCGTTTATTCCCACTCTTTGCTTCCTGTCTGCTAACCAATTCTCTATCCAAATCAATACCTTACCCCCAATACCATGTGCTTTAAGTTTGCACACTAATCTCCTGTGTGGGACCTTGTCAAAAGCCTTTTGAAAATCCAAATATACCACATCCACTGGTTCTCCCTTATCCACTCTACTAGTTACATCCTCAAAAATTCTATGAGATTCGTCAGACATGATTTTCCTTTCACAAATCCATGCTGATTTTGTCCGATGATTTCACCGCTTTCCAAATGTGCTGTCATCACATCTTTGATAACTGACTCCAGCAGTTTCCCCACCACCGACGTTAGGCTAACCGGTCTATAATTCCCCAGTTTCTCTCTCCCTCCTTTTTTAAAAAGTGGGGTTACATTAGCCACCCTCCAATCCTCAGGAACTAGTCCAGAATCTAACGAGTTTTGAAAAATTATCACTAATGCATCCACTATTTCTTGGGCTACTTCCTTAAGCACTCTGGGATGCAGACCATCTGGCCCTGGGGATAAACCATTCAACACAGATATTCTAAACCACTATTTCAGAAGTACCTGGTGATAGCTGGAGTGAAATGCCCATGGGTAAATAGCCCACAGGTAGGAATCAGATGCACCCTATTTCTATGCCATGAAATATCAACCCACTTGAAGTTAGTCCAAAAAATCTGGAAACTTGTCTTGGGTGTTATGGTGAATTTGTGGGTCTTCATTAAACTCATACTTGGCTATAAATATAGAGTAATTATGCTAGGATCAGAAACAAAATGAACATTTGCAGCCTTCGTTTCTGCATCATTCCTTAGGAGTCAAGGACAGTATAGCGGCAACTTGTACACTGAAGAATCTCTGACGGGTAGAACCTTAATTTTCAATTGTGCGATAACTCACATGAAATGCCGGAGGAGCTCAGCAGGTCAGGCAGCATCTACGTAAGGAATGAACAGTCGATGATTTGGGCCAAGAACCTCACCAGGACTGGACAGGAATGGGAAAGATGCTAGATTGAGAAGGTGGAGGTAGGGGAAGGAGTAAAAACTAGAAGGTGATAGGGTCAATTGTGCCAACAGCAAAGATCATGAGGATGGATCTAGTTGGTGCGGGAAGAGCAAACAAATGTGAAAAGGTTAAAGCCCCATCATTCCAATGCTGCCATGGTATAATTTACTGTAATTAGTAACCTAGATAGGGAAAAAACAAGCCTATCTACTGGGTATTATTTCTCCATAGAACCATAGAACATTACAGCACAGAAACAGGCCTTTTGGCCCTTCTTGGTTGTGCTGAACCATTTTTCTGCCTAGTCCCACTGACCTGCACCTGGACCATATCCCTCCATGCACTTCTCATCCATGTACCTGTTCAAGTTTTTCTTAAATGTTAAAAGTGAGCCCACATTTACCACTTCATCTGGCAGCTCATTCCACACTCCCACCATTCTCTGTGTGAAGAAGCCCCCCTAATGTTCCCTTTAAACCTTTCCCCCTTCACCTTTAACCTATGTCCTCTGTTTTCCTCAGTGGAAAAAGCCTGCTTGCATTCACTCTATCTATACCCATCATAATTTTATATACCTCTATCAAATCTCCCCTCATTCTTCTATGCTCCAGGGAATAAAGTCCTAACCTATTCAATCTTTCTCTGTAACTCAATTTCTCAAGTCCTGGCAACATCCTTGTAAACCTTCTCTGCACTCTTTCAACCTTATTAATATCCTTCCTGTAATTTGGTGACCAAAACTGCACACAATACTCCAGATTCGGCCTCACCAATGCTTTATACAACCTCAGCATAACATACAAACTCTTATACTCAATACTTTGATTTAGGAAGGCCAATGTACCAAAAGCTCTCCTTATGACCCTATCTACCTGTGACGCCACTTTTAGGGAATTTTGTATCTGTATTCCCAGATCCTTCTGTTCTACTGCACTCCTCAGTGCCCTACCATTTACCTTCTCCTTCAAATAATAGTGGATTCAATGATCAAGCATAATAAAATCACTATGGTTACTTCCTGGATAATAGTGGATTATGTACAAACATTGTACTGTATCTGTGGTCAGTAGCAGCTGAAGATTAATTCTTCCCACGAAGGCCATGGTATAGGTGTAAGTAGCCCTGCTGCATGGTATGGAAAGACGTCCTGCTACCTCTTATTCAGCCGTTTTTTTTTGATGATGTTGACCCTTGTATTCTCTTCAGTTATCATCTTCTTGACAGATGAATGCAGGTTGCTTGGTGTCTCTTGGGGTGGCTCGAAAAGGTGTGGTGATATGAAAGTGGTATTTGAATTATTCACTAGCAAAAAATATAACCATCAGGCCTAAGCAAGGTGTGGTATTTGAATTATTCACTAGCAAAAAATATAACCATCAGGCCTAAGCAAGACAAGTTAATCTACAAATTAATTTTAAAAATACTAAGCGTACACTTTCTCACCACAGACTTTGATTCCTGTACTGAAAAATTCTGTTTCTTTTGATGGAAACATTATTTATAATAGGAAGGAGATATTCAGCCATTGTGTCCACACTAGATCTTGGAACATACTCCTCAATTAGCCTCATTTCCCCCTTCTTTTCCTATTGCTGTATAACATTATATGTTATTCAATTTTGCTATCATTTTCGTTACAACACCAGGTGTTTAATTTGCAGAGTGAGCTTCATAGATTTCTTAATCCAATTTTAAGCCTATCACATACAGTTTTGTTACGAAGGATATCAATATACTTATTTTAAAAATCAATTGTGAGTAATCCCACTGAGTATACCATATTTTCAAAAACATGCAGCGAGCCGACGAATTCTACGGTTGTATGCTATTTATATAACCATATAACAATTACAGCACAGGAACAGGCCATCTGTTCTTTAACCAGCCCAGATTATTGTCAATTCGTATCCCCAGGTATTTGTAATCCTCCACCATGTCCACACTGACCCCCTGGATGGAAACAGGGGTCACTGGTACCTTAGCTCTCCTCAGGTCTACCACCAGCTCCTTAGTCTTTTTCACATTAAGTTGGAGATAATTCTGCTCACACCATGTGACAAAGTTTCCTACCGTAGCCCTGTACTCAGCCTCATCTCCCTTGCTGATGCATCCAACTATGGCAGAGTCATCCGAAAACTTCTGAAGATGACAAGACTCTGTGCAGTAGTTGAAGTTCGAGGTGTAAATGGTGAAGAGAAAGGGAGACAAGACAGTCCCCTGTGGAGCCCCAGTGCTGCTGATCACTCTGTCGGACACACAGTGTTGCAAGCACACGTACTGTGGTCTGCCAGTCAGGTAATCAAGAATCCATGATTCCAGGGAAGCATCCACCTGCATCGCTGTCAGCTTCTCTCCCAGCAGAGCAGGGCAGATGGTGTTGAACGCACTGGAGAAGTCAAAAAACATGACCCTCACAGTGCTCGCTGGCTTGTCCAGGTGGGCATAGACACGGTTCAGCAGGTAGACGATGGCATCCCCAGCCCCTAGTCGGGGCTGGTAGGCGAACTGGAGGGGATTAAGTGTGGCCTGACCATAGGCCGAAGCAGCTCCAGAACAAGTCTCTCCAGGGTCTTCAGGATGTAGGAGGTCAGTGCCACCGGTCTGTAGTCATTGAGGCCGCTGGGGCGCAGCGTCTTTGGCACAGGGACGAGGCAGGACGTTTTCCACAGTACAGGAACCCTCCGGAGCCTCAGGCTCATGTTGAATACATGGCGAAGTACTCCACATAGCTGAGGGGCACAGGCTTTGAGCACCCTGGTATGCCACCATCCGGTCCTGCAGCCTTGCTTGGGTTGAGACGTTTCAGCTATCTTCTCACCTGTTCAGCCGTGAAGCCCACCGTGGTGGTTTTGTGTGGGGAAGGGGTATAGTCATAAGAGCAGGGTGGGGGACTGTGAGGAGGGGTAGGAGGGGAGAGTGGAATATGTTCTGCAGTAGTTAAAACTGAGTCATCATTTTCCTGCACTGTTCTGACATTTCCTGCTATAAAATGATTTATAGTGAGAATACTTATTTTTGAAACTGTTGTCTCTGCATTGACCACACTCAGTATTCAGCACTATCACCTCCTCAAAATTCATCACCACACTACAAGACCTGAGCCACAGTAACTCCCTATGTAAGTGGATCCTTGATTTCCTCATTGGCAGCCACTCACCATCAGCACAGGTGCACCACAGGTCTGTGAGCTTAACTCCCTGCGCTGCTCACTTTATAAATATGATTGTGTGGCTAAGTACAGCTCCAACACAGTATTTATGTTTGTTGATGAGTATTTAAGTTTGCACTGTTGTTGGTTGAATCGAAGGAGGAGATAAATTGGCATATGAGAGGGAGATTGAAAATCTGGTTGAATGGTGCCTCATTAGCAGCTTCTTACTTAATGTCAGCATAAGCAAAGAGATAATTATTGATGACAGGACGAAGAAGCCAGAGTTCATTGAGGCGGTCCTCCTTAGGAGAATGGAGGTGGAGAGGATCAGGGGCTTTAAACTTCCATTAACATATCAGAGGATCTGTCCTGGAAACAGATTGTAAGTGCCTTTGATATTTCCTTTGTTCCATCCATCCCTTTACACCTTCTTTGCTACTAAAACCAAACTTTATTTTCTTTCCCAATTCCGACAAAGGACCCTAGACCTGAAACATTAATTGCTTCTCTTTCCACAGATGTTGCCTAACCTGGCAGCTTCGATAAAAAATTGGCTTACAGGAAGAAAGCAGAGGGTGGTAGTGGAAGGAAAGTGGAGGTCGATGACTAGTGGAGTGCTGCAAGGATCTGTCCTGGGACCCCTGCTCTTTGTGATTTTTATAAATGACCTGGATGAAGAAGCGGAAGGATGGGTGAGTAAGTTTGCAGATGACACGAAGATTGGAGGAGTTGTGGATGGAGCTGTAGGTTGTCAAAGGTTACAAGAGGATATAGACAGGATGCAGAGTTGGGCAGAAAAGTGGCAGATGGAGTTCAATCCAGATAAGTGTGAGGTAATGCATTTTGGAAGGACAAACCAGAAGGCTGAATACAGGGTTAATGGTCTGTTACTTTAGAGTGTGGATGAACAGAGGGACCTTGGGGTTCAAATCCATACATCCTTCAAGGTCGCTGCACAGGTTGATAGGATAGTTAAGAAGGTCTATGGGATGCTAGGCTTCATTAATAGGGGGATTGAGTTCAAGAGTAGAGATGTCATGTTGCAACTCTACAAATCTCTGGTGAGTCCACACTTATGGAGTATTGTGTTCGGTTCTGGTCACCTCATTATAGGAAGGATGTGGAAGCTATGGAGAAGGTGCAGAAGAGATTTACCAAGATGTTGCCTGGATTGGAAAACAAGTCTTATGAGGCAAGGTTAGCAGAGCTGGGACTTCTCTCTTTGGAGCGTAGAAGGATGACAGGGGACTTGATAGAGGTCTACAAGATTATGAGAGGCATAGATAGGGTGGATAGCCAGTACCTGTTTCCCAGGGCACAAATAGCAAACACCAGAGGGCATATGTACAAAGTTAAGGGAGGGAAGTTTAGGGGAGACATCAGAGGTAAGTTTTTTTACACAGAGGGTTGTGGGTGCCTGGAATGACTTGCCAGGGATGGTAGTGGAGGTTAAAACATTAGGGGTATTTAAGAGCCTCTTGGACAGGTACATGGATGAAAGAAAAATAGAGGGCTACGGGGTAGTGTGGGTTTAGTACTTTTTTTTCGGAATATATGGGTTGGCACAACATCGAGGGTCGAAGGGCCTGTACTGTGCTGTAGTATTCTAGTGTGTAGTGTCTGATGATCATTACCAGCTTTTTCTAGCATTACTCTGCTAGTTTGAATTGCCCTGTATCCTAGCTGAGACTGGAAATACACAGAAGTGTAAAAACTCCTTACAAACAGGCGGGGATCAATTTTACAGCTGGTCTAACTGCTATGCTGTTGTGTGGCCAAACGGCACCGTGCCAAGACTAGTTGTATTCAGGGCTGCCGGAAGACATGATAATCAACAATTAATGTTGTATGAATATGTGATCATTAACATTGTGTACTGTTGGACATTATGACTGTTGACTTTGTAAATTGTCTGATCTTGTGAATGTCAGCTCTTGGACTTTTCCCATCTAAGTATTATGCTGTCCAATCAAGCTGTAGTCAGGAAATTTAGTTACATGGCAATAATTTATTCAGTGTTATACAATCATAGATTGCTGTCTTCTGAAGTGTAAAGCATTCTGACCACTTCTGGATCATTTTACCACACTTAGGAATTTCAGTTGGACATCTTGCAATCAACCTGGATCCCACAATTCATCTGTCTGCATGACTTCTTTCACAAGCTGGACTTCACCGCTTATGTAGAACATTACAGCACAGCACAGGCCCCTTGGCCCAAGATATTGTGCTGACCTTTTAACCTACTTTAAGATCAATCTAACCCTTCCCCTCTACATAGCCCTCTATTTTTCTGTCATTTATGTGCCTATCTAAGAGTTTCTTAAGTGCCTGTAAGTACCTGCCTCTACCACCAGCCCTGGTAGCACATTCCATGTCCTCACCACACTGTGTAAAAACTTACCTTTGCCATCCCCTATATGTTCCTCCAATCACCTTAAAATTAGGCCCCCTCATATTAGCCATTTCCACCCTGAGAAACAGATTCTGGCTATCCACTTCAAACATGCCTCTTATCATCTTGCACACCTCTATTAAGTCACTTTTCATCCTTCTTCGTTCCAAAGAGAAAAACCTTAGCTCACTTATTCCCAAAGACTTTTTAAAAAATCAAAATAACTAAACAAATAAAACAGAAGTGTGGGCTTCAAACAAATGATCGCTTTTGCCAGTCCAAAACAATCCACCAAACTCACTATTTCCTACCCCCCCAGGAAATGTATGTACCCCTACAGTGCTAAGAAATTTGACAGTTCATGCACCTTCCGGATTCACAGCAAGCTTTCAAAAGCCCAGGTTATTGTCATATTGTTGTTCCTCTCCACGCTTTGTGGCACATTGGATGGCAACCGCGCTGTTTCTTGCCTATTTTTTATAAGGCTGAGTTGCTAGCTTGACGCTCAACCCAGCACAGGTGGAGAGTGTAAACACGAGGAATTCTGCAGATGCTGGAAATTCAAGCAACACACATCAAAGTTCCTTCAGTTAGTCCTGACAAAGGGTCTCGGCCTGAAACGTCGACTGTACCTCCTCCTAGAGATGCTGCCTGGCCTGCTGCGTTCACCAGCAACTTTGATGTGTGTTGTCAGGTGGACAGTGTACAAGGAGCTGGCTGGATTCGAACCTGGGATGCCTCACTTCGAAGTTTGGTGTGGAAG
The DNA here is from genome assembly GCF_030028105.1 of Mobula birostris. Classification (NCBI taxonomy): domain Eukaryota; kingdom Metazoa; phylum Chordata; class Chondrichthyes; order Myliobatiformes; family Myliobatidae; genus Mobula; species Mobula birostris. Next base: position 146,933,965 of record NC_092370.1, read on the forward strand.
CCACTACACCACATGCCGGCGATTGTCATATGGACAAGTACATGTATGCACAGGTGAAGTGAAAAGCTTACTTTCCAGGAGCATCACAGGTACATAGCAATAGCAAATATCAAGTGTAAAATTTAAAGAGCAAGCGGAGCCTCTCAGAACTTTCTGCAGAGCTTGAGATCGTTTGGGTTACTATTAGGTACTAGGTATGGACAAATAAAAAGAAATTAGATTTAAGATGAATGCCATTGTGGGAGCAGCCATTGTTGGAATGGGCTAGTGTTACCATGGGGAGTTGAGGCTCTGGCTCAAGATGCTTCAGTGAGGAAAGGCAGTTTCTCTTTTTTTCTTATTGAACAGTTAGAGCTGTGGCAATGGTAGCCAGGATGGTGAATTGCTCCTCTTGTAGGATGTGAGAAGAAAGGGACACCTCCAGTATCCCTGACAACTACACCTGTAAGAAGAGCATCCAGCTGCTGCTTCTTACAGACCACATTAGGGGACTAGAGCTGGTTGACCTGTGGACCATTGGGAAGAAGGAGGGTTTGACTGACAGGAGTTATATGTAGGTAGTTACACCAAACGTGCAGGACACAGGTATCCAGGTGACCATCAGGAGAGGAAAAGGGGATAGGCAGTCAGTGCAAGGTACTGCTATGGTCCTTCCCCTCAATAACAAACATATTGTTTTAGATACTTTTGTGGGAGGTGACCTAGCAGAGGAAAGCTACAGCAGTCAGGTCTCTGGCACTGAGTCTGGCTCTGTGACTCAGAAGGGAATGGAGGAAAACAGGCAAGCAGTAATGATAGGGGATTCATTGGTCAGGGGATCAGACAGAATGAACACAAGACTTGCAGAAGGTATGTTGCCTCCTAGGTGCCAGGGTCAGGACAAATCTCAGATCAAGTCCACAGCAGTCTTAAGGGAGAGGGTGAGCAGCCAGAAGTCACGGTCCATGTTGGTACCAATGACAAAGGCAGGGAAGGCGAAGAGGTCCTGCAAAGTATATTTAGGAATGTAGGTGCTAAGTTAAATGACAGGACCACCAAGGTGATGACCTCTGGATGGCTATCTGTGCTACATGCGAGGCTACAAATAGGAAGATAATGCAATTTAACATGTGGATAAGAAGATGGTACAGGAAGAAGGGCTTCAGATTTTTGGACTTTCTTCCAGGGAAGGTGGGACCTGCACATACAGAATGTTTTGCATGCACCTGAACCAAAAGGGGGCCAATATTCTTGCAGAAAGGTTTGCTAGTACTGCACTGGGGAGGGGGGTGTTAAAATTGGAGTTTCAGGGAAGCTAGTGTGGAAAGTAGATGTTAAGCCTACATACAAAGATAGGATATGAAAGATTTAACATGAGTTGTGTCTATTTTAATGCATGGAGCTTAGGGCATGGAGCAGCATGTGGAATTTTGATATTGTGGCTATTAATGAGACAGTTGTAGGAGGGGCAGAACTGGCAGCTCAACATTCTGGCGTTCTGTTGCTCTAGACATAAAAATCACGAAGAAAAAAGATTTTTTAAAAATCACAAAGAGAAGGGGTCCCAGAACAGATCCCTGAGGCACACCACTGGTCACTGACCTCCATGCAGCATTTGACTTGTCTACAACCACTCTTTGCCTTCTGTGAGCAAGCCAATTCTGGATCTACAAAGCAAGGTCCCTTTGGATCCCATGCCTCCTATTCTCTCAATATGCTTTGCATGGGGTACCTTGTCAAATGCCTTGATAATATCTATATACACAACATCTACTGTTCTACCTTCATCAATGTGTTTAGCCACATCCTCAAAAAATTCAATCAGGCTCCTAACGCACGACCTGCCTTTCAGAAAGCCATGCTGACTATTCCTAATCATGTTATGCCTCTCTAAATGTTCATAAATCCTGCCTCTCAGGATCTTTTCCATCAACTTACCAACCACTGAAGTAAGACTCACTGGTCTATAATTTCCTGGGCTACTCCCTTTCTTGAATAAGGGAACACCATCTGCAGCCCTCCAATCCTCTGGAACCTCTCCCGTCCCCATTGATCATGTAAAGATCATTGCTAGAGGCTCAGCAATCTCCTCCCTCGCCTCCCACAGTAGCCTGGGGTACACCTCGTCCGGCCCCTGAGACTTATCCAATTTGATCCTTTCCAAAAACTCCAGCACATCCTCTTTCTTAATACCTACATGCTCAAGCTTTTCAATTCACTGTAAGTCACCCCTACAATCGCCAAGATCCTTTTCTGTAGTGAATACTGAAGCAAAATATTCATTAAGTACCTCTGCTATCTCCTTCAGTTCCATACACAGTTTTCCACTGTCACACTTGATTGGTCCTATTCTATCATGTCTTATTCTCTTGCTCTTCATATGCTTGTAAAATGCCTTGGGGTTTTCTTTAATCCTGCTCGGCAAGGCCTTCTCAAGGCCCCCCCTGGCTCTCCTAATTTCATTCTTAAACTCCTTCTTATTAGCCTTATAATCTTCTAGATCTCTATCATTACTTAGTTTTTTGAACCTTTCGTAAGCTTTTCTTTTCTCCTTGACTAGATTTTCAACAGCCTTTATACACCATGCTTCCTGTACTCTACCATCCTTTCCTTGTCTCATTGGAACGTTCCTATACAGAATGCCACGCAAATATCCACTAAACATTTGCCACATTTCTGCTGTACGTTTCCCTGAGAACATCTCTTCTCAATGTATGCTTCCAAGTTCCTGCCTGATAGCTTCATATTTCCCCTTACTCCAATCAAACGCTTTCCTAACTTGTGTGTTCCCATCCCTCCCCAATGCTATGGTAAAACAGATAGAATTGTGATCAGTATCTCCAAAATACTCTCCTGACACTTGACCAGGTACATTTCCCAATACCAGATCAAGTACAACCTTTCCTCTTGTAGGCTCATCTATATATAATGTCAGGAAACCTTCCTGAACACACCTAACAAACTCCACCCCATCTAAACCCCTCACTCTTGTGAGATGCCAATCAATATTTGGGAAATTAAAATCTCCCACCACGACAACCCTGTTATTATTACACCTTTCCAGAATCTGTCTCCCTATCTGCTCCTTGATGTCCCTATTACTATTGGGTGGTCTATAAAAAACACCCAGTAGAGTAATTGACCCCTTCTTGTTTCTAACTTCCACCCACAGAGATTCAGTAGACAATCCCTCCATGACTTCCTCCTTTTCTACAGCTGTGACACCATCTCTGATCAGCAGTGCCATGCCCCACCTCTTTTGCCTCCCTCCCTGTCTTTCCTGAAACATCTAATCCCTGGCACTCTGAGTAACCACCCCTGCCCCTGAGCTATCCAAGTCTCTGTAATGGCCACAACATCACAGCTCCAAGTACTGATCCACGCTCTAAGCTTATCCGCTTTGTTAGTCATAGTCGTAATCATACATTATTGCTCCTGGGGGAAACTGGTTTTCGTTACAGTTGCACCATAAATAATTAAATAGTAATGAGACCATAAATAGTTAAATAGTAATAAGACCATAAATAGTTAAATAGTAATATGTAAATTATGCCAGGAAATAAGTCCAGGACCAGCCTATTGGCTCAGGGTGTCTGACACTCCAAGGGAGGAGTTGTAAAGTTTGATGGCCATAGGCAGGAGTGACTTCCTATGACGCTCTGTGTTGCATCTCGGTGGAATGAGTCTCTGGCTGAATGTACTCCTGTGCCCAACCAGTACATTATGTAGTGGATGGGAGACATTGTCCAAGATGGCATGCAACTTGGACAATATCCTCTTTTCAGACACCACCGTCAGAGAGTCCAGTTCCATCCCCACAACATCACTGGCCTTACGAATGAGTTTGTTGATTCTGTCGGTGTTTGCTACCCTCAGCCTGCTGCCCCAGCACACAACAGCAAACATGATTGCACTGGCCACCACAGACTTGTAGAACATCCTCAGCATCGCCTGGCAGATGTTAAAGGACCTCAGTCTCCTCAGGAAATAGAGACGGCTCTGACTCTTCTTGTAGACAGCCTCAGTGTTCTTTGACCAGTCCAGTTCATGATGCTTCTTGCATTAGACGCATCTCAAACCATTGGTCTGAGCATAACCCTTCTCTATCACCTGCCTATCCTCCTTCTCACGCTGTTTCCAAGCTTTCTCTATTTGTGAGCCAATGGTTAAGAAGGAATACGGTGCACTGGCCTTCAACCGTCGTTTGAGTTTAAGAGCCAAGAGGTAATGTTACAGCTATATAGGACTCTGGTGAGACCCCACTTGGGAATACTGTGCTCGGTTCTGGTCAGCTCACTACAGGAAGGATGTGGAAACCATAGAAAGGATGCAGAGGAGGTTTACGAGGATATTGTCTGGATTGGGGAGCTTACCTTATGAGAATAGGTTGAGTGATCTCTGCCCTTTCTCCTCGGAATGACAGAGGATGAGAGGTGACCTGATAGAGATGTATAAGATGATGAGAGGCATTGATCATGTGTATAGTCAGAGGCTTTTTCCTGGACTGAAATGGTTAACAAAAGAGGACACAGTTTTAAGGTGCTTGTAAGTAGGTACAGAGGAGATGTCAGGGGTAAGTTTTTTACGCAGAGAGTGATGAGTACGTGGAATGGGGTGCTGGCTATGGTGGGGGAGGCAGACACGATAGGGTCTTTTAAGAGACTCCCTGATAGGTATACGGAGCTTAGAAAAGTAGAGGGCTATGGGTAACCCTAGGTAATTTCTAAGTTAAGTATATGTTCGGCACAGCATTGTGGGCCAAAGGGCCTGTATTGTGCTGTAGGTTTTCTATATTTCTATGTTCCTAGACATGATAAAGCAGGAAGGATTAAAGGGGGTAGGTTGGTATTACTGGTCAGAAAAAATGTCATGGTATTGCTAAGATAGGACTGACTCATCCACTGAGGCTATATGGGTGGAACTGAGGAATAGTCAGTGGGATTTAGAGGAGCAGAGCAGACTGTTGCATAAAAAATAAGGAAGTGATTGTATGTGATTTTAACTTTCCACATATTGACTGCGACTCCCATTCCCTAAAAGGGCTGGATGGGACTGATTTTTTTAAATCTGTTCAGGAAAGTTCTCTCAATCAATATTTATAGGTCTTGTTGCTGTGGACTGTCATTTTAAGGCACAACAGAGAACTGAGACTAACTTTTGGATTTCTGCTGCGAGAGAGAGAGAGAGAGAGAGAGAGAGAGCCACAAGCAGCTTGTGGGTTGCCATAGTGACCAAGGTGGAGTTATTTGATGGACAATCGGTGATATGGTTTCTCTGCAGCGTGTTTACTTTTCACAAGGACAGTTACAGACACAGAGAAAATGCTCAGATTCAAGATGGATTCGGTCATTGAAGGACACCAGTGAGTCAGACGCTGGTTTAAACTTTCAGTAGCCCGGAAAGGGATGAGTTGAGATCGATCCTGAGTATTGATAAATGACTCTCACAAGTTGTCTGCAACTAGAACAAGTTTGCAGGAAGAGAAGAGAGGAGAGGGTTTGAAACAGAAGAAACCTAGTGACAAAGAGGTCACTGTTTGGACTCTCTCTCTAAGTAGCCCGTAAGGGTGAGTTTGAGTTCCATTCGAATACGAAGGTGTGATTGTCACATAGTTAATCCACAGGAGTGGGTTCTCTGGTGAGGGGAGTACCTTTGTGAATACCACTTGTGTGTTACCCTTGTTTGGGTGTGGTAGTTCACTGAAGAAGGGCCCCCCTGTGGCAAATCACTGTTGGAGTTATTTTGTATGTCGTGGAACTGGATAAGTGGCTATCACGTTGTGTGTTTGGGGTAACCTTGTGGAATCTACCGGTGTGTCGACCCTTGCCTGGGTGGGAGTTCCCTTGAAGAGGGTCCCCTTAGTGATAAGCTACTGTTGATGATAATCCATATGTGGATTCTGTTGGAGTATCCTGTGGCCACCATTTTGGGATGACCCGTAGCTGAATTCGGGTGTGGTACCACTTGTGTTGAAAGGACATTCGTTGAAGATCACTGTCGGTGATATTTCGTGTGTGGAGTGGAACAACTTCAGAGATAAAACCTACTACTATTGTTATCTTGTATTGCTGTCGTGGAATCTGTGGAATATCAACGTAATTGCCTTCTCATAACATTCGCCTTTGGATTACAAACATCTCGCATTAATTAATCTGTGCATCTGAACTGAACTTCTCTTACCTACCAATCTAAGACTGTATTAATTACCTCCTAAGCTCGAAGAAGCTTGGCTCCATTATTAATCATTGCTAACCTATTTGATATATCTGAATTTATGTTACTGTATTGTGTAGTTACTAATAAACGAGCTCTAGTGAATAGCAATATTCACTCGGTGAATACAATAGCAACACTCCAGGTGTTTTCCATTTCTTCTGGTTCTTTAACCCGTTACGGGGTACATAACAGTCTCAACTAGAGTGTGATACTAGATCACCCTAAAATGCTTCAAGACAGCAGGCACCTCCTTTAAGTACCCAGGGCCTGACAAGGAGTCCTCTTGGACACTGTGGGAGGCTTGTGCAAAAAATTGCAGGGGCCCTGGCAGGTATTTAAAATGCCATTAGAGAGTGGTGATGTGCTGAAGAACCAGAGGATATCTCATGTTGTTCCATTGTTTAAGAAAGGCTCTAAAAATAAACCAGGGAATTCTGCAGATGCTGGAAATTCAAGCAACACACATCAAAGTTGCTGGTGAACGCAGCAGGCCAGGCAGCATCTCTAGGAAGAGGTACAGTCAACGTTTCAGGCCGAGATCCTTCGTCAGGACTAACTGAAGGAAGAGTGAGTAAGGGGTTTGAAAGTTGGAGGGGGAGATCCAAAATGATAGGAGAAGACAGGAGGGGGAGGGATGGAGCCAAGAGCTGGACAGGTGATTGGCAAAGGGGATATGAGAGGATCATGGGACAGGAGGTCCGGGGAGAAAGACAAGGCGGGGGGGAACCCAGAGGATGGGCAAGAGGTATAGTCAGAGGGACAGAGGGAGAAAAAGGAGAGTGAGAGAAAGAATGTGTGTATAAAAATAAATAACGGATGGGGTACGAGGGGGAGGTGGGGCATTAGCAGAAGTTAGAGAAGTCAATGTTCATGCCATCAGGTTGGAGGCTACCCAGACGGAATATAAGGAGTTGTTCCTCCAACCTGAGTGTGGCTTCATCTTTACAGTAGAGGAGGCCGTGGATAAACATGTCAGAATGGGAATGGGATATGGAATTAAAATGTGTGGCCACTGGGAGATCCTGCTTTCTCTGGCGGACAGAGCGTAGGTGTTCAGCAAAGAGGTCTCCCAGTCTGCGTCAGGTCTCGCCAATATATAAAAGGTCACATCGGGAGCACCGGACGCAGTATATCACCCCAGCCGACTCACAGGTGAAGTGTTGCCTCACCTGGAAGGACTGTTTGGGGCCCTGAATGGTGGTAAGGGAGGAAGTGTAAGGGCATGTGTAGCACTTGTTCCGCTTACACGGATAAGTGGCAGGAGGGATGGGGGGGACGAATGGACAAGGGAGTCGCGTAGGGAGCAATCCCTGCGGAAAGCAGAAAGAGTGGGGGGAGGGAAAGATTTGCTTAGTGGGGGGATCCCGTTGGAGGTGGCAGAAGTTACGGAGAATAATATGTTGGACCCAGAGGCTGGTGGGGTGGTAGTTGAGGACCAGGGGAACCCTATTCCTAGTGGGGTGGCGGGAGGATGGAGTGAGAGCAGATGTGCGTGAAATGGGGGAGATGCGTTTGAGAGCAGAGTTGATAGTGGAGGAAGGGAAGCCCCTTTCTTTAAAAAAGGAGGACATCTCCCCCGTCCTGGAATAAAAAGCCTCATCCTGAGAGCAGATGTGGCGGAGACGGAGGAATTGCGAGAAGAGGATGGCATTTTTGCAAGAGACAGGGTAAGAAGAGTAGTCCAGATAGCTGTGAGAGTCAGTAGGCTTATAGTAGACACCAGTGGATAAGCTGTCTCCAGAGACAGAGACAGAAAGATCTAGAAAGGGGAGGGCAGCGTCGGAAATGGACCAGGTAAACTTGAGGGCAGGGTGAAAGTTGGAGGCAAAATTAATAAAGTCACACGGTAAATGGTAGGGCATTGAGGAGTATGGTAGAACAAATGGATCTGGATACAGATTCATAAATTTTTGGAAGTGGCATTAGAGGTAGATGGTGTCCTAAAGAGTGCTTCGGTACATTTGCCTTCATAAATCAGAGTACTGAGTACTGGAGATCTTCCACCATTCATGCTGCTCTCACCTACATCTCCTCCACGTCCCAGACATCCGCTCTCAGCCCATCTTCCCCTTGCTTTAACAGGTACTTTCCTACCTCCCCATGAGCCTCTGAATCTAGCAAATCATTCTCTGCAGCCTCTGCCATCTTCAAAAAGATCCTACCACCAAACACATCTTCATCTCCTCCCAACTCTCCACTTTCCGCAGAGATTGCTCCCTCTGTGATTCCCTTGTGCCTTCAGTCCTATCTATAGATCTCCCTCCAGGCATTTATCCCTGCAAGCAGAAGAAATGCTACAGCTGCCCACTCATAGTCAGAATCAGAATCATGTTTAATATAATTGGCATAGGCCATGAGTTGGCCACTCATGAGTTGGGAGTGAGGCTATGTCTAGTCTAGAGCAATGCACTAGTCTCTGTCCCTCCCAATCTCTCTGCAATTTTCTGGCTTCTGTCTCCTCCCAGAAATGATCCACTGTCAGTGCCCTTTAATCACTCAGCAAAGTTCCCCAAAAATGCACCACACTTCCATATCTTGTTGTTAAGATATCTGCCAATCTCAATACCTGTCCCCTATTCAAAAGCAAATGCCCACTCAAATCTCCCACTTCCTATAATTAAGATCTGAAGCCCAACAGCACATGCTGCAAAGTGCTGATGACCAGCTTCTACCTCCCTTTGTTCTTGAGTTACAGAGCTTGATCTAGGAAAAAGAGAACTGGGTAGCAGTCTTTCCTCAATGGAAGTGTGCAATACCAAATCAGCGGAAGAAAGGCTTCGAGCCAAGATGATGGCAAGTTCCCTACTTCTGCCCTGTTTTTATGTTCTATGGTGGGTACACAAAAATTACAAGGTAATAATTTGACTTCATGATTCTTTGTATTCTGATCTCCTAAGTGTGCAGATGATGTATTTTCTAGACCCATAACTGCACACAGTAGAGAAGTTAATATTGTGACTGTAGTTTTGTGACTGTTAGCACTGAGTGCTGTCTAGTTCACAATGGTTAAAAATATATGTTTCTAGTTTATAACTTTTAATACTGGGTATTGTCTGCTCTTGAGTTTTGACTGGTGTCAAGACTGTTATACTAGATTTTGTCTGATCTGGGTAATGATCAGAACTGAGTACACTCTGGGACACTGGAGGTAACAGCTGGTTGATTCCACAAGTTTTAGCATAGAACATTGTCTGAATTTGGGGCAGTAACCAAGTGTGCCATCTAAACTTTCAATCTTAAACATCAAAATTATGCTTTATCTAACGCAGGCATATTAGCACTCGGTATTTAGGGTCTGCATGTTGATAACCTGACCATCCATGACTGGAACAAATAATATATTCCAGGCAAAATGTTGGCTAAGTGTATTCAATTCTCCCATCTCCTCCATTCCCTTAGTGCCATGCATTGTCTCAACAATTGATACTGGTCCACACTTTTTTCATTATGGACATGGGAATTGTCAGCAAGACTCGCATTTGTTGTCAGTCTCTAAATAACTATGGTGAGATGCTGCCATTGCTCCTGTTCTTCTGGTGAAAATACACAAACAGGATCGTTGCATGGTAGATTTCAGGATTTAGACTCAGTGGCAACAAAATAATAGCAAAATATTTCCAAATAAGAATTATGTGCTCAATTCTAGTCGCCTCACTTTAGGAAGGATATGGAAACCATAGAAAGGGTGCTGAGGAGATTTACAAGGATTTTGCCTGGATTGGGGAGCATGCCTTACAAGAGTAGGTTGAGTTTTTCCTTGGAGTGATGGAGGATGAGAGGTGACCTGACAGAGGTGTATAAGATGATGAGCGGCATTGATCATGTGGATAGTCAGAGGCTTTCTCCCAGGGCTGAAAAGGCTAGCACGAGAGGGCACAGTTTTAAGGTGCTTGAAAGGAGGTACAGAGGAGATGTCAGGGGTAAGTTTTTATGCAGGGAGTGGTGAGTGCGTGGAATGGAATGGTGGTAGAGGCGGAGACGATAGGGTCTTTTAAGAGACTCCTGGACAGGTACATGAAGCTCAGAAAAATAGAGGGCTATGGGTAACCCTGGGTAATTTCTAAGGTAAGGATATGTACGGCACAACATTGTGGGCTGAAGGGCCTGTATTGTGCTGTAAGTTTGCTATGTTTCCATGTGCAAATTAGAGGGAAACCTGCAGGTATTGCCATCCCCATGCATCTGAAGCCTTTCTTATGATAGTAATGGTCATCTGAACAATCGCGAGCTGCAATGGAAAACGCCAAGATGAGTGCAATTTGTAGATGCTATATACTTCATCCAGCATTTGAAATATTCATTCCCTTCAGTGCACCAGTACTGGAAGCAATGAACATTTAAGATGGTGGATGAAACGCCAGGTAAATGACCAGGGTTGTCTTGGATGGTGTCAGGCTTCTTGAGTGTTGGTACTCATCCAAGAAACTGGAGGGAACTACATCATATTGCACATTGTAGAGATGTGAAAGGCTTAGTGGACTCAGATCATTGACCAATCATCAGGTCACAAAGCTGAAACACTAGTTCCATTCCACCCCTAACAGTATTCCCTGCTGTGTTTACATATTGATATAGTATATCAAGAGATTGGTTTGAAGTCCTTAACTAAATACTTCACTTCAAACACATTATTAAATTTTTGCAATAAAAATATTTATCAGATTCACTAAATAATCAAGAATTTTTATCCTACCATCTTAGCCACAGTCAGAAGAATGAACCTGGAATGTTCTTTGTTTCTGTTAATCATCAAGATACTTTAGTAGTTCACCTCTGGCCCACTGAAGAGTGGAACTCAGATACTCATTTAAAAAAAACGATTAAATTAGGAAGATTAAGGAATGTTGTTGGTGAACCTTAAAACCTTAAGTTTTCTTGTCAATCAATGATCAGTTGTGGAGAAAATCTTGATTGAGAACTTTGCACAAAATATCTACTTTATGATAATTATATACATACACAGTTCCATTAAATAACAAGTAACTGCTGTACTTTAACATAAATCTGAGTAAAATAACAGTTTTTAAAATTTTTAATAAACCCTAGTCAAAAAGAGATGTATTCAACTCTCTAACCAGAGTAAACAGTAACATACCGGAGAACTGCTGTCTGTCACTCCTATACTGCCATCAAAAGGTCCCCAGGTTGTTCCACCAGGTATTTGTTGCCGGCTGCGAATCTTTCGCACTCCATTTTTCTGGAATATTTCAAGCTCATCTGGGGCAAAAAGAGTAGATAACTATTAAAGTGGCCATAGGGTGTGCTACACTGTCATTGACTGGCAACTGTTCTCACAGCTACATTTGGAGTTATCGGATTGTTACTTGTTGCTATTCACTGCAATTTGTATATGTTAACAACACAGAATATTGAAAATGCCTTCACATTTGACAGTTTAAAGTACTAACCAAAAACTTCAGAACTCAATCTGACTAGTGACATATCTTACTGAGTCCTTACTGGGCTTATAATTCGTCCTTTGGAACTTTACCAAACCTTTGAAAACAAATTGAAACTTCACATAACTGAATCCAAGCAGATTTCATTTGGCTTCACATTTTACAGAAGGTACTGACATTCCTTTTTAACATAGATAATCAGGGATAAATTGGGAAGTAGGGTCAAGTGGAACTTGAAGCTCAGCTAAGATTCTGGAGAAGAATCCAGCTACACCAGAAATGAAAATCAAAAATTGAAATGGAAAATATAAAATGTCAGGAATGTTAAACTAACTTGTTGCTTCATTTTCAATTAGGCTAATAAATGTTACCACAGTTCCTTCTTTTAAATGCTGAGACTTTCCAGCAACTCCAGCTGTGACTGTCTAGTAATCTTTCAACTCTCTATGTTGGTGAAGGAGCACTTGGAGCTGAATCTCTTGGTCTCCACATTAGTATGGGGAGTGGGGAGGAGTGGGACATGTGTGCCCTTCTCTTCCTGTGGTCAAGGGCCATTGAGATTTTTCAGCACACCTGAACTGGCAAGTAGTAAGAAGCCTAATACAGAGAGAGACTCTGGAGCACAGGGTCCCAACCTCTGCCATGGACCAATACTATTGGTCTGTGGACCCCTGGACTACAGGGATCACAAGCACATTTTAGGAAATGGAGGTTGGAAAGTGGAGTTTGGGAATGTTTTAAAATAGTTCTGTAAGGCTGAATATAATCCCTTCCAATTAAACTCATGAGCAATTTGCAACACAAATTGGATTTTCTTCTATTTAGCATGACCATCACATTCAAAGAAACTTTAATCAAGATGGAGACTATATGTCACTAAAATTCCATATTAGCTAAAAACACTGATACTGATCAGCAATGAGATGACCTTTACCACAGGTAAAATGCAGTACTGGGATCTCTCCAAATAGATCAATCACTGAATAAACCTACAAATGATAAACAATATTATCCTGGGTTGTATTCAGTTGACCTGTCAAACAGTCATAATGACACAAAAATATGACAGTTTTAATCTCCCAAAAATAGACAACAGGAGTTTTTTGGAAGAGAGGGGCCAAAGTAAACATTGGCCTCTTAGAGAATAAGGTGTGGGAAACAGTTGTAGAGGACAAGGAAATTACAACTAAATTAAATAGATATTTTTAGAAGTCTTTATAATAGAAAATTCGATTGACACCCTACTAATAAGAATAATATCAGGAATGAATTAAATACTATTATGATTATTAAAGACATAGAAAGAGGTAAAGTAGATGGCCTAAAGCCCATAAATTCCCTACCTCAGATGGCTTGCATCCTAGGATACTAAAAAAAAGTGCCTTTCAAGAAATTGAATGCATTGTTTGTAATCTTCCAAAAATCAAAGTATTACTAGAGGATTGAAAAATGGCAATATAAAAAGTGAGAGGAACTTTACCAGAAAAAACCTACCATACCATACTAACAGCAGCATACCATGGGTAAATTTTAATCTTTTTAAATCTTACATCCATCGCACAACGTGAGGGAGTAAAATTCTTTGTGTTGTGACTCTGTCGCAATGTACAGACATGTGAACTTATAAGTCTAATGGCTTGTAGAAAGAAGCTATCCCGTAGCCTGTTTGCCAGATGGAAGCAGCTTGTGGTTGGGGTTACTTGTGTCCCTGATGATCTTCCAGGCTTCTTTATGCACCTACTGCTGTAAATGCCCTCAATGGAGGGAAGTTCACAGATCTGCTTGCTTGGCTGTTCGTACCACATTCTGCAGTGCCCAGCGATTGGTACAGTACCCATACCAGACCGTGATAAAGCCAGTCAAGATGCTCTCAGTGGTGCCCCTGTAGAAGGTCTTAAGGATTTAGGGCTCATGCCGAACTTCTTCAGTCAGCTGAGGTGGAAGAGATGCTGTTGTGCTTTTTTGGCCACACAGTACAGTCCAGGTGAAATCTGGCATGGTGTGTAGCGGTTATCGCCATCGCTTTACAGAACCAGCTGTAAGATCAGGGTCTGATCCCTGCCGCTGTCTGTAGGGGGTTTGTACATAACCACGTGGGTTTCTTCCGGCTGCCCCATTTCCTCCAACCTCCCTAAGACGTATGTGTTAGTGAGCTGTGGACATGCTACATTGGTGCCAGCAGCGTGGTACAACTAGGGCTGCCCAGCACAAACTTTGCTGATTCGATTTGATGGAAATGGTGCATTTCACTATATGTTTTGATAAGCATGTGACAAATAAAGCTAATCTTTAATAAATGGTAATTACAGTCTAACATCTTTTATTTGAATAATGTTAAATTAATGATTAATAAAGTAATAATAGGGCATTTGGAAAATGATAATCTAATTAAGCAGTCAGAGCAGCTTCATAAAGTGGAAAATGTGTCTAACAAACCTACTCGGGTTTTATTAAGTAAATCTCAATCAGAGTAGATGGACCTTTCTACTTGGATTTCCAGAAGGCATTTGAAAAGGTGCCTCAAAAATGTTGTCACATGATAAAAGCCACTGCTGCTGGGTGGAATACATTATGATGGATAAAGGATCAACTAACAGGAAGAAAACAGCTAGTAAGTATAAGGGAGTCATTTTCAGGTTGACAACCTGTACACAAGACTACATAAACACCAGAAACTAGCAGCAGGAATAAGCCAATTACAAACAAGAAAAAAACTGAGATGCTGGAAATCTGAGCAACACACACAAAATGCTGGGGAGAACTCTGCAGGCCAGGCAGCATCTATGTACTCTTTTATCATAGATGCCACCTGGCCTTCTGAGTTCCTCCAGCATTTCGTGTGTGTTAGCAGGAATATGCCACCTGGTCGCTCAAGTCTGCCCAGCTATTCAGTATTATTATGGCAGTTCTACCCCTGGCCTCAAATCCTCCTCTATGCCATTTTCCCATAACCTTCAGTCCCCCAATCTTTCAAAGCTTTGACGAACTCCACTTCAAATATACCCTAATGGTCTAACCTCAGGGATCAATGTGGGAAACAGCCACTGTTTACAATATTTCTAGTTACATTTGTATGAAAATGAGCTATAAGAGGTTACAAACACTTTATCTGTATTTTGGCCCATTTCATATGGTTTAAATCTACCACAATCAATTTTTTATTACCATAGGTAGGTGGCACTTTAAACCTACCTATATTTACTCTGACAGAATGAACCAGCCAACCATGGACCCAGTGACACAGACACTGGAGATGAACTCTCGCCATCCAGGATTCCCCAGTGCTGAAACCCCCACCCACCCGCCCAAGTCGTCCTTAGTCCTGGAGAGCCTCTTCCGTTGCCCGGAGGCTCCCGTAGAAGGTGGGGGGGGGTGGTACTATCATGGTCCGGTCCTTGAAGTCCGCATTCTGTTTCACAGTCCGGTCCGTGGATTCAGGACTCCGGGTCTTCCAGCTGTCCCTCGTTTGATTGAGTTAAGCATAGGCACCTGATTCCCATCTTGGGGCTTGGAATATAAGTAGCCTTGGGGTTGAGGGTGGGCTGTTGGTTTGTCTTGTCAGTCCTCCTTGGAGCAACCTGCTGATGGAAGGCTAGTGAAACTATTTGTGATCTCTAGGCCTGGATGGAGGACCACTGCTTCATGGAGTGTTGTTGCCACTTGTTGGAGTAGTCTTTGTGGTATGATTTGGCTGTTTCCTGGGCCAGCTGAGTGGCTGTCAGCCACTCTGAGCTAAGGTAGGGATCTGGCTGTTTCTGTAGCCAGTGGAGGATGCTGGCTGTAGCTGTAACTGTGACTTAGAGCAGAGATGGAACTGTCTGTCATTCTTTGGTGTTTGTCTCTTCTTGTCCTTGCCTCCGTGGGTAAGTCAGGTTGTTTTGCTGTTGCCCTGCAGGGGGTATCTGTCTTGGCCTTGTCTCTGTGGGGTAAGTCAGGCTGCTCTGCTGTTGTTCTGTGGGGGGTCATGTCTTGTCCTGTCCTCTCTTCCATGGGGTAAGTCAGGTTGTTTTGCTGTTGCCCTGTGGGGGAACATGTCTTGTCTTTGCCTCTGTTGGGTAAGTCTGGCTGTTCTGCTGTTACCCAACAGGTGGACCTGTCCCACCTTGGTGTGGAGAAGTTGAGTCCTGGCTTGTCTAAGTATAAGTCTGGGCTCTATGTCTATGTTCTGTTCTGTCTCATGTTAGTGTTGTGTTAAAGATGAGTCCTGGCTTGTTGAAGGATAAATCCTGGCTTTATGTTGATGTTTGGTTCCCAGTCTGTCTCTGAGCTCCAGGATCCCGCAGCCAAGCTCCAGGATCCTGCGCCTCTAGCCACGCCCTGTCCTGAAGCCATGTCATGTCCTTGCCAGGTTCTAGGATCCGAGCCTGAGGCAAGACCCAGGTTCTGGGTCCTTGTCCAGTCTCTGGCTCGGAGGTGATGCCTTGTCTCCTAGTCCTGCTTTCCCTTGCCCAAGTCTGCGTTCTTGTCCCTGCTTCTTGCCTGTATCCTGTCAAGTCCCTACTCTAGTCAAATCCTGTTCCTTGTACTTCAGTGTCTGTGTCTCGCATTTGGGTCTGTTCCCAGCACCCCATTGTGACATTTACAGGCTTGACACATGCTTTCTAATAACTTTATCAATCTACTTTGCCACCTGAAATGCTTGTACATATGGCTGCATAGTGAAATATTGGTTAACTCCATTGTCGTGTAGCATCTGTGATCACCGATCAGGGTTTGATCACTGCCACTGTCTGAAAGGAATGTATAATTTCTCCCTGCGACCACACGGGTTTCCTCCCGGTACACTGGCTTCCTCCCACCTTCCAAAGATGTATAGTTAAGTTTAGTGAGTTGTGAGCTATAAGTGTTGTGGCAATTGCAGGCTCTCCCACTGTGTTTGTCATTGATGCGAAAAGCTGCACTTCACTTTGTTTTGATGTACATGTGCCAAAGAAAGCTAATCTAATCTGTGACATGCCAGACAGTTTTAATAATGTATTCAATTTAAAATATATATCACTTCTCATTCATTTTTCCAAAATACAGAATACATGATTTTTTCTGTTCAGATTAATGACTAAATATTTGAGCAGTTTCTTACACTATCTTTGTTTCTGTTCACTATAACTTCCTACAAACTGCAGCAGGATCAGAAATGGGGGTATGTTCTCCATACTGTGTCCATCTCACAATGTATCATTACTGCTGTGCTTTCCCATGAAGGCATCTCACTCCACTTGCCAGCAGCATAGGTATCCATGGAACGTATTAAAAACTGTACAGGTCCACAATCCCTTATCCAAAATCCTTGGGGCCAGTTGCATTTCGGAATTCTGAATTTTTCAGATTTCAGACCCCCCTTATTTATCCTGTTTTAGCTGTGGACTTTAAGACCCAGCAGTGCACCAAACCTACGCACATCCTCCCATATACTTCAAATCACCTCTAGATACTTATAATACCTAATACAAAGTAAATGCTATGTAAATGTTATACTGTACTGTTTGGGGAATAATGACAAGAAATTTTATTTCCAACAAAACCATTCAATAAAACATAAAAATATACAGCTTCAAATGAACCGAATCAAACACATGGTAAATGACTTATTGGAATAAATGTAGAACGTCATTGTCACTCTCACTATAAAACCTCAGTAACTTGTCTTTCTGTTTACTTAAATCATATACAGTGGTAGTTCCAACACTATTTTCTTCAGTAAGACGCTGCACATACACACCACGATCAAACTTCTGCAATAACTCCATTTTCTGCGTTATTGATAATGAAACAGATGTTTCCTTCTCTTTTTCTCATTGTTACCCATAGGGATATCTGCACCTCTTTTTGATGTTTTCAGTGAAATTAAACACAAAGTCAACAGTGAACACAAAATATCAGCCAACAGCAAAATGCACGTGTAACCAGTATGAGCGCTGAGCCACAACTGACGTCTGGCGGCCTCTGCTAGTGCTGCCACGTCACACCTGCGTGATGTCAGCTGTTGGCGAAAAAAAAACTTCTGTTTTCAGAGCTTTCTGGATTTCAGAATTTCGGAAAAAGGAATGTGCACCTGTAACGGGTTGTACAAAATTCGCAATTCAAGATTGTTTGATGTCATTTCCAGGACACATGTAAATTTGCCTGAGATATCTTTATACTTCATACTTTATTGTGGCCAAACAATTAGTACCAGAATGTACAATCATCACAGTGATATTTGAATCTGTGCTTCACACTTCCTGGATTACAAATATTAAATATTAAAAATATTAAAAATAGTTAAAATTAGCAAATATTAAAAATTTAAATTACAAATCATAAACAGAAAATAAAAAAATGGGAAGTAAGGTAGTGCAAATAAACCAAGAGGCAGGTCCGGATATTTGGAGGGTACGGCCCAGATCTGGGTCAGCATCCGTTCTGCAGCCTTATCACAGTTGGAAAGAAGCTGTTCCCAAATCTGGCCGTACGAGTCTTCAAGCTCCTGAACCTTCTCCCGGAGGGAAGAGGGATGAAAAGTCTGCTAGCTGGGTGGGTTGTGTCCTTGACTATCCCGGCAGCACTGCTCCAATAGCGTGCAGTGTAAAGTAAGTCCACGGACAGAAGATTGGTTTGTGTGATGTGCTGCGCCGTGTTCACGATCTTCTGCAGCTTCTTTTGGACTTGGACAGGACAACTTCCATACCAGGTTGTGATGCACCCCAGAAGAATGCTTTCTATGGTTCATCTATAAAAATTAGTGAGGGTTTTAAGGGACAGGCCAAATTTTTTGGAATTTCTGAAGAAATAACAGGCAGGAGAGACAAAGGAGAATCAGTGGATGTTGTGTACTTGGATTTTTGGAAATAATTTGACAAGGTGCTGCACATGAGGCTGCTTAATAAGACAAGAGCCCATGCTATTATGGGAAAGATACCAGCATAGATACAGCATTGGCTGATTGGCAGGAAGTAAAGAGTGGGAATAATGGGAGCCCTTTCTGATTGGCTGCTGGTTTCTAGTGGTGTTCCACAGAAGTCAGTGTTGTAACCACTTCTTTTTATGTTGCATGTCAATGATTTGGATGATAGAATTGATGGCTTTGTAGCCAAGTTTGCGGTTGATATGAAGATAGGTGGAGGCGCAGGTACTCTATGGAAGCAGGGAGGCTGCAGAAGGATTTGGATAGGTTAGGAGAATGGACAAAGAAGTGGCAAGTAGAATAAAGTGTCAGTATGTGGACGGTCCTGCACTTTTGTAGGTGAAATAAAAGCATTGACTATTTTCTAAATGGGGAGAAAGTTCAAAAATAAGGAGCAAAGAGACTTAGGAGTCCTTGTGCAGGATTCCCTAAAGGTTAACTTAGGTTGAGTCAGAGGTGAGGAAGGCAAATGCAATGTTAGCATTCATTTCAAGAGGACTAGAATATAAAAGTAAGGATATAATGTTGAGGCTTTATAAAGCACTGGTGAAGCCTCACTTGTAGTAATGTGAGCAGTTTTGGGCCTCTCATCTAAGAAAGGATGTGCTAACATTGGAGAAAGTTCAGAGGAGGTACACAAGAATGATTCTGGGAATGAAAGGCATATCGTATGAGGAGTGATTGATGGCTCTGAGCCTTTACTTGCTAGAATTTGGAAGTGTTGAAAGGCCTAGACAGAGTGGATGTGAAGAGGATGTTTCCTACAGTGGGGGAAGTCTAGGACCAGAGGGCACAGCCTCAAAATAGAGGGACATCCATTTAGAACTGAGATGAGGAGAAACTTCTCATCTCACCCAGAGGGTGGTGAATCTGTGGAATTTATTGCCATGTACAGCTGTGGAGGTCAAGTCATTGAAGATATTTAAAGCATAGGTTGATAGGTTTCGTAAACGCAAAATACTCTGCAGATGCTGGGGTCAAAGCAACACTCACAACACGGTGGAGGAGCTCAGCAGGTCGAGCAGCATCCGTGGAAATGATCAGTCAACATTTCTGGCTGGAACCCTTCGTCAGGACCGTAGGGGGAAGGGGCAGAGGCCCTAGAAAGAAGGTGGGGGGAGGGTGGGAAGGAGAAGGCTGGTAGGTTCCAGGTGAAAAACCAGTAAGGCTAAAGATAGAGGTAGGGGAGGGGAAGCAGGGAGGTGATAGGCCGGAAAGGTGAAGAAGGAATAGGGGAAAGCACAATGGGTAGTAGAAGGAAGTGGAACCATGAGGGAGGTGATAGGCATAGTGAAATTGGGATGGAGGAAGGGAGGGGAGGGAATTACTGGAAGTTGGAGAATTCAACTAACTTTACATTGTATGAAGTGGTGAAAATTGTTCTCTCCCTAGCACTATCAGAAAGCAGGTGTCTTGGAATGGATAAATGACCATCTTAATCTCTAGGCATGAAGCAAATTGATATCCACAATAGAAAAAGTCACCACCAGACCCTAAATATCAGCACATCCTCAACCATGTAAGTAGAATCAGAATCAGGTTTAATATCACCTGTTTAATATGCTGTGAAATTTGTTGCTTCTGTGGCAGCAGTACAATACAATACATAATAATACAGAAAAATACTGTGAATTACAATAAGTAAATATTATAAAGTTATTAATAACAAAAATAGAAATAAAAAAATTAGTGTTCATGGGTTCAATGTCCATTCAGAAATCAGATGGCAGAGGAGAAGAAGCTGTTCCTGAATTGTTGGGTGTGTGTGCCTTCAGGCTTCTATACCTCCTTCCTGATCGTAGCAATGAGAAGAAGGTATGTCCTGGGTCACGGGGTTCCTTAATGATGGGTGCTGCCTTTTTGAGGCACTGTTCTTGAAGATGTCCTGGGTACCATGGAGGCTAGTGCCCATGATGGAGCTAATTAAGTTTACAACTCTCTACAGCTTATTTCAATCCTGTGCAGGAGCCCCCCACGCCCCAATACCAGATGGTGACGCAGCCTGTCAGAATGCTCTCCACGATATATCGTAGAAATTTGTGAGTGGCTTTGGTGACATACCAAATCTCTTGCAACTCCTAATGAAATATAGTCATACCTTCTTTGTAGTTGCATTGATACACTGGGCCAAGATAAAGCCTCAGAGATGTTGACACACAGGAATTTGAAACTACTCACTCTTATAGAGTTTAGACTGGTGTGTGATCCCTAGTCTTACCCTTTCTGAAGTCCACAATCAATCGGTTAGGTACACATCTAACTGCACACATACAGTATGCACATTGCAATTTTGACTACAAGTTTATTTTTGTATTTACCTGTGGGAATCAAGTTCATGTGTAGCAAGTCTACTTATATGCACTCAAGAGTCTTGGAGTTGTGCTTTATAATTGCCAAATTATACTGTCCCATTGGAAATTGTGAAATAATAAATTGCCGTGTTACTTTCATATACTTTAATGTAGGAAATATCATTCTTGAGTTGCTGAGTTGACATTTAAAGAAAAAGTTTGGAGTGGTTGTATCACGAGTAAACCCTTCTTGCACATACAATGGCGTTACAAGGATCCTTGCAGCAAACTATTATAACAAACAAAAGCAAGGTGGCCTCATTTTGTGGGTTGGTACATATTTAGCCTTTCAGCTTCTGGCATTAGTAATATTTGAAATGCAAGAAATACATATACCTTCATAGTGCCATTAAAAGAAACAAATGTCATCATGCCTTCATGGCACTGAAAACTGCCAACAATCTGTCCTCTGACAATGGTGTAAGATGCAGTGCCATTATCTTAAAGCTACAGGCTGCACTGATGAGAAATAGTTGCCAGCATCAAAGTTCATTCTAAACTGTATCTGTTCACTTGGAAATGGAGTATGGAACAGAATTACACAGGGGAATAATTTTGCTAACCTTCAAAAATTGGTGCTGGTATTACAATGAGCAATTAACCTGAGCCTGTTCAATGAATTGTATGCAGAAACCAGGCCATGGCCAGGCAAACAGACTCCAATCACAATCCAAGCTGCTTGCTATCACATACCAGATACATATTGAGGGAGAGCAACCATTTTAATTTTTGGTTTTCTACAGTCTTCCTGATGACCATACTTGCAGGAAGTGCATCCA
This sequence comes from Mobula birostris, assembly GCF_030028105.1. NCBI lineage: Eukaryota > Metazoa > Chordata > Chondrichthyes > Myliobatiformes > Myliobatidae > Mobula > Mobula birostris. The sequence continues at coordinate 146,955,572 of NC_092370.1, forward strand.
ACTTCCTCAAGTTGGAGGAAAGGTGCCATGGTAGTGTAGCAATTAGTGAAGCACTAAGACAGTTCGGGGCATTCCAGAGTTTGGAGTTCAATGGCAGTGCCATTCTGTCGGGAGTCTTCGTGTACCCTTCCTGTAGAATGTGTGGGTTTTCCCAGTTTCCTCTGACAGTCTAAAGATGTACAGGGTAGGTTAATTGGTCATTGTAAATTGTCCCATGATTTGGTTAGGGTTTACTGGGTTTGTTGGGGCTTGCTGGGGTGGTGTGGCTCAAAGGGCAAGGGCCTACTCTGTGCTGTATCGATAAATAAAATAAAATCAAAATTAACTTCAGCTTCGAGGTCCCAGAACAGATCCCTGAGGCACACCACTGGTCACTGACTACCATGCAGAATATGACCCATCTACAACCACTCTTTGTCTTCTGAGGGAAAGCCAATTCAGGATCCACAAAGCAATGTACCCTTGGATCCCATGCCTCCTTACTTTCTCAATCCTTGCATGCGGTACCTTATCAAATGCCTTGCTGAAATCCATATAAACTACATCTATGGCTCTACCTTCATCAATGGCTTTAGTGACATCCTCAAAAAATTTTATCAGGCTTGTCAGGCACAACCTGCCTTTGATAAAGCCATGCTGACTATTCCTAATCATAATATGCCTCTCCAAATGTTCATAAATCCTGCCTCAGGATCTTCTCCATCAACTTACCAACCACTAAAGTAAGACTCACTGGCCTATAATTTCCTGGGCTATCTCTACTCCCTTTTTTGAAAGAAATTCAGCTCAAACTCCTAATGAGACATAGCTGCTGACATGCCGCCTTTGTAAGTGCATCAATATGTTCAGCCCCAGATAGATCCTCAGAGATTTTGACATCCAGGAACTTGAAACTGCTCACTCTTCCACTTCTGATCCCTTCATGGGGACTGGTGGTTCCCTCGACTTACCCTTCAGAATCCAGTCCTTGGATTTATTGATGTTGAGTGTGAACATGCTGTAGGGTTACACTGCTGTGTAACATGCTGTAAGGTTTTACTGATAATGTAATGGTTTCTCTGTTGCAGTAATGTTTGGGTTATGACTAGAGATAACAGGGTTTGAAATGCTGTTGTTCTTTCTTATGAGTCTGGAAGAGAGATTCTCGTGGTCTTTTGCCAGGGAGAGATGAGGAGAGGAGATGCCAACGGAGAGAGTTGGTAGACCGCTGGATGGGGTGGATTTGCAGCGAGGGTCCAAAGAGCAGTGTTACCTACCTCATGGGTATCTTGTGACTATCTTATGACCATGATGTAACTGAGTATCTTGTGAGCCTGATGTAATGGTCTTGTGATGGTGGGGTGATGTAATTTTCCCACCAGTGTGAGGTCATGTGATGACATGTTCTCAACAGGTATATAACAGAAAACCCCTGTTAGGCAGTTTCAGTTTAGTTCGTCAGTTAATTTGACAGTTACTCAGTTATGCTGCGTATTCATCTCAATGCAGTTTCGTTTTAAAGTGGAGTTTTACTTTCTATTGTATGTCTAATATTGGAGAGTGAAGACTCTCCAATAAAGTACTGGAACCTGAAGGATCGAGCAAAGTTGGTGTCCTTTGGCCGTTTAATACAGGATCAACCTTATGGAATCTTTCAGAAATATTGACCTGCATCTGAGATAACTCCTGCAAGATCAGGGAAGTTTGTGCAGTGTTCACTCGCCAGAAAAAGGTTAGTTCCTTTAAGCCGTTTTATTTCCTTCATCGTGAATCCTTTGGACAGAATCAGCAGTAACGTCACGTCTCCAAAGAAATCCATTTCCAGAGAAGTCTCTCCTATTTGACTGTGTAAATCACTTGGACTTTCGAATTCACCATTTTAAGACTGTGTTCGAATTTACCACTTTACGAACTGTTTTTGAATGTACCATTTTAAGAACTGTTCCAGAGTTGCTGTATAGCAGTTAACTTCCGGTTAAGTTAGTTGTTTGAATACTTTTTGCTATTGAGCAGAGTTTAATAAATGTTTGTTTGTTTATAAAACTTAACTCAATTATATACTCATTGTTGCTGGTCATGTGACAGCAGTGACGATTGGAAGAGGTCGATGGTGGATGATCGGCTTATCAGTGAGCCCCAAAATTGCACAACACACTGTTTAATAAGATTGGGCCCTTATTTTTTTTTTTTTAAATCTTTTTTTTCGTTTCTTTACTAACCATATAGTCAAAGTAAGAATTATAAAGCTTAATTGTTTAATCGCATATTGTGTACTGTTTGTTATTTCGGGGTACTGATTTGTAGCAGTGGACACATCGCGCAGCATCCACCCACTTGAGATTTCTTAAGTTTGGCCAGGCTGGGGGCTATCACCCCCTATATAAAGCCACTAGCTGAAGCAAGAGTTACAATCGTGGGGGCTATGTTCAGGATTGATTCCGTTGGATGCTGTGTGATTACTCTGAGCAATAAACTAGTGGGGCAGATATTTGTACCCCAAATGAAGTCTGAAATTGAAGAATACTGCAAGTCATGCATTCAATGCATACGGTGGAAGACACTGCCTATGTGGGCAGCTCCCTTGTCCCACTGGCAGAGCGCAGGGCCTCTGGACCTGGTGTGTATGGATTTCCTGTCAATAGAACCCAATGTCAGCAACATGGTGAATGTCTTAGTCATCATGGACCACTACACCAGATATGCTCAGGTTTTTCCTACCAAGGACCAGAGGGTGTCTACAGTGGCAAAGGTGTTATGGGAGAAGTATTTTATCTATTATGACCTTACCAGGTGAATACATAGTGATCAGAGACAGGATTTCGAGAGCAGACTCATCCATGAGTTACTGGGCATGCTTGGAGTTGAGAAGTCGAGGACCACGTCCTATCACCTACAGGGTGATCCCCAATCAGAGAGGTTTAATCGGACCTCGCTAGACATGCTCGGGACCCTGGAGATCAACAAGAGCAGGTGGAGTCAACATATTGGGCATCTGGTTCACAGTTGTAATTGTACACAAAATGAAGCTACTGGGTACTTGCCATATTATCTGATGTTTGGGCGCGAGGCAAGGTTGCCCATTGACGTTTGTTTTGGGACCGACAAGGGTGACTTACCACCAAAGACTTATCTGAAGTATGTGTCTGACATGAGAAGAGAGTTGAAAAGGGCTTATGAATTAGCTGTGGTCACGGCTGCCCAGCAGAATCAAGGGAATAAGAGGAGGTATGATCAAAAGGTGAGGTTCTCCCAACTCCTGCCGGGAGACAGAGTCCTCATAAGGAATTTGGGGTTACCTGAAAAGCATAAGTTGGCTGACCGCTGGGTGGCTAAACCCTATGTGGTGGAGAGTCAGATGCCAAACCTACCAGTTTTCTGGATGAAACCAGAGGATGGGAATGGATCTGTCAAGATTCTCCATCAGAACCACCTGTTGCCCCTGGGACAAGAGGTGCAGGTAGACCCAGAGCCCGACTTGAAGCCTACACCTAGTAAGAGGACTTTTCGGAAACACGGGGTGTCTACTGGGACCCAACAGGCGAGGTTAGGCTGGCCCCCACTCCTGAAAGGGATACTGATTTGGAGGATGAGGACCTGGATGTGTGGTATATGCTGCTTTTTGCTAACTCCCCATTGATTGAGGAAGAGACTCCCAGCCCTTGTCCCATTGAGACAGGTGAAGTTGGGGGGGGGGGGGGGGGTCTATCTGGGCAGCCTGGTTTGCAGGGGAGGAAGTGGGGTTTGATCACGGAACAGAGGGCTCTGAGTTGCAGGTGGGCACGAGTGATAGATCGGGGGAGGCCTTGCCAGGTAGATCGGAAGTATTCCCAGTAGTGTCAGAACCTGAGGAGTTAGATAATGGGGTGCGGAGGTCTCAAAGAATTAGGAGACCACCAGATAGGTTGGCCTACGTAGCACCAGGGGAATGGAGTGTGACCCCTACTGTGCCAGAGAGCTATGTCACCGCCTTTTACACCTGGATTGGGCTTTGTGTTTTGCAGGAAAGGTTAGCAAATTATCTCAACGTCATGAGGACATGACTAAATTTGGTTGGGGGGGGGGGAGAGAGTGTAACATGCTGTAAGATTTCACTGATAATGTAATGGTTACTCTGTTGCAGCAATGTTTTGGTTATGACTAGAGATAATGGTGTCTGGAATGCTGTTGATGTTTCTTGTGAGCTGGAAGAGAGATTTTGCGGTCTTTTGCTGGGAAGAGATGAGGAGAGAAGACACGAATGGAGAGAGTTGGTCGACTGCTGGACGGGGTGGACTTGGAGCGAGAGACTGAAGGGCAGTGACGATCGGAGGTCGATGGTGAACGATGGGTTTATCAGTGAGTTCCAACATTGCGCAACAGACTGTTTAATAAGATCGGGTTCTTTTTTTTTTCTTTTTTCGTTTCTTTACTAACCATATAGTCAAAGTAAGAATTATAAAGCTTAATTGCATATTGTGTACTGTTTGTTATTTCGGGGTACTGATTTGTAACAGGGACACATCGTGCAGCATCCACCCAAACGAGATTTCTTAAGTTTGGCTGGGCTGGGGGCTATCACCCCCTATATTAAGCTGCTATCCGAAACGAGAGTTACAAGTGTAAGGTTGTTGCTGTGACACCACTCAACTAGCTGCTCTATCTCGCCCCTGTGTGCTGCCTCCTCATCATCTGAAGTTCTGCCTACAATAGTTGTGTCAATAGCAAATCTATAGATGGTGCTTGCGCCATGCCTAGCCATACAGTGGTGGGTGTAGAGACAGCAGAGCAGTGCGCTAAGCACACATCCAGTGTTAATAGTCAGCGAAGTGGAATTGCTATGCTTGATCCACACAAACCATAGAAAAACTACAGCACAGAAACAGGCCTTTTGGCCCTTCTTGGCTGTGCCGAACCATTTTCTGCCTAGTCCCACTGACCTGCACACAGACCATATCCCTCCATACACCTCCCATCCATGTATCTGTCCAATTTATTCTTAAATGTTAAAAAAAACCTGCATTTACCACCTCGTCTGGTAGCTCATTCCATACTCCCACCACTCTGTGAAGAAGTCCCCCCTAATGTTCCCTTTAAACTCACCCTTAATCCATGTCCTCTGGTTTTTTTTCCCCCTTGCCTCAGTGGAAAAAGCCTGCTTGCATTCACTCTATCTATACCCATCATAATTTTATATACCTCTATCACATCTCCCCTCATTCTTCTATGCTCCAGGGAATAAAGTCCTAACCTATTCAACCTTTCTCTGTAACTGAGTTTCTCAAGTCCTGGCAACATCCTTGTAAACCTTCTCTGCACTCTTTCAACCTTATTTATACCCTTCCTGTAATTTGGTGACCAAAACTGAACACAATACTCCAGATTCGGCCTCACCAATGCCTTATACAACCTCATCAAAATATTCCAACTCTTATACTCAGTACTTTGATTAATAAAGGCCAATGTACCAAAAGCTCTCTTTACGACCCTATCTACCTGCGACACCACTTTTAGGAAATTTTGTATCTGTATTCCCAGATCCCTCTGTTCTACTGCACTCCTGTGGTCTCCTGGTGAGGAAGTCGAGGATTCGGTTGCAGAGGGAGGTATAGAGGCCCAGATTATGGAGCTTTTTGATTAGAACTGGGGGTATGATTATGTTGAACGCTACACAGTAGTCAATAAAAACTAGTGTCTGGGGTGAGTGGAGAGCCAGTCAGACTGCATCCTCTGTAGACTCATTGTGGTGATAGACAAACTGCAGCGGGTCCACATCCTTGCTTACATAAAAGTTGATTTTAGCCATGACCAACCTCTGAAAGTTCTTCATCACAGTAGACGTGAGTGCTGCTTCTCTTAATGACTATCATCTGATAGTCACTGAGGCAGCTTACCCTGTTCTTCTTGGGCACGAGTATGATTGTAACTCTGAACTGAATATGTCCTCAAACACTCCTGCCCGTTGGTTGGCTGGTTGGTTGTTCCAACATGAGGAGGGGCTGTACTGGACCTGGTGTTTGTTAATGAGCCTGATCAGTTGACTGACATTTCAGTGGATGAACAGTTAGGGAGCAGTGATCACAACTCCTTAAGTTTTAAGGTAGTTATCAATAAGGATAAGTATGGGCCTTGTGGGAGAGTATTAAATTGCAGCTGTGAAAATTGAGAGCATGAGGCAGTAGCTAGCAATTGGGAACAGCTGTTTTTGTGCAAGTCTACATCTGACTCACGGAGTGTGCTTCAAGACCAACTGCACAGAGTACAGGACAGGTATGTGACAGTTAGAAAGGTCAAGGATGTCCTTGTATGTCAGGAGAGGTGATCAATTCAGTCCAAAAGACAAAGGTTTAGTAGGAAGCTAGAATCAGAGTCCTTGAGAATTATAAAGAAGCCAGAAAAGAATTCAAGAACGGAATTAGGAAAGCCAGGATGGACTGTGAAAAGTCCTTGGTAAGTAGGATTAAAGAGAATTCCAGGACATTCTATACATACATCAAGAGCAAGTGGATAACTAGTGAGAGGGTAGCACCACTCAGGGATAAGGTGGGGGGGGGGGTGGGGGACATTTCCTTGGATGAAGAGGATGTGAGTGAGGTCCATAATGAGTACTTTACATCAGTATTTACTAAGCAGAAGGAAGTGGAGGATAGGGAAATCTGTGTTGAGCATATTGATATGCTAGGGAATTTCAAGATAAAAAAGGAAGTAGTGTTGCTTCTCTTAAAGAGCATTTAGAGGTGGGTGTTGCATGGGCCTGATAGGATATATCCAAGATTGAGAAAGGCAAGAAAAGAGATTGCTGGGGCCTTGACCAATATCTTTGTGTACTCTCTAGCCAAAAGTGAGGTCCCAAGGGACTGGTGAGTAGCTAATCTTGTTTCATTGTTCAAGGAAAGAACCAGGGATAATCTTGGAAACTATAGATCAGTGAGTTACCTGAGAGAGTTCTTAGGGATAGGATTTATGAGCATTTAGAAAACCATAGCCTAATTAACGATAGCCAGCGTGGCTTTGTGCAGGGCAAGTCATGACTTACTAATGTAAGTGTGATTTTTGATGAGATGATGCTGGTGATTGATGAAGGTAGAGCTGTGGATGTTCTCTGGATGGATTTTAGCAAGGTGCTTGACAAGATCCCTCATGGGAGGCTCAAACAGAAGATTAAGTTTCATGGAATCCATGGTGAATTGGCTGTTTGGGTTCAGAATTGGGTTGCCCAGAGGAAACAGTAGTGATTGAAGGGACTTATTCTAGCTGAAAATCTGTGATATGTGGTGTTATGCAGGGATCTGTACTGGGACCTCTGCTGTTTGTGATGTATATAAATGACTTGGATAAAAATGTAGATGGGTGGGTTAATAAAACAACTTGGACTTAAAAGCAACACTGTCCAGATCAAATAGAAAATATAGGAGGCCAAATTGACACAGAGCAACAAATATTAGCAAAAGGAATTATTTAAAGAATGAGCAAGCAAGATAAAGGAAAACTGAAAGTTGATGTAGATTAGGTCAAATTTCAAATTAAAGCAGGTATTTAGCACTTACAATAACGATCTGGAAAAAGGTAGAAACGGTAGATAACTTAAGGATGAGGAACTTCTCCATTGGCTAATGGAGAATAAATAAAATGAAGTATGAATGAGAAAGACTGGTCTTGCATCATTAGCAATAAGGGACAAGTGAAACATGGGATAGGGCCAATAATGGAACCATTGAATGACGACTCATACAGCATAGAAACAGGTCTTTCATTCTAGTAAGTCCATGCTGGCCATCATCTTCCCATTTCTATCAGTCCCATAATCCCATTTTATCCTCCCCGATGTTTGAAGAAGACAAGGACATCGTGCAAAACAGGGTGACTACAGTATATTGTATGCAAAGTATCCTTTATAGAGTAAGTGATATTGGGAATATGATCAAGCAGAAGAGTGGGACTAAATTAGAGGAAAGAAATTGTGTGAACTTGGTGTGCATACAGAACTATCAGTGTAAGTTTATGCTCAGAAAGGTGATACCAAAGGTTTATTAAACATAAGGCATAAAGCATGACTTCAGTTTACATAACAGTCTTATGACTTGTGGTCTTATGGTCTTAACGATGAGTATGCAGAGTTCAGCTAAAGGGAACATTTTCCATGATAGAAGTGACTTCCTGTTTCAAAATGTGTATCAGAATAATACTGAGCAATTAGCCTTAATGTAGGTGTTAATATGTGAGTAAAGCTTATTCTGAGAAACACTTGTAAAGACTTGAGTATAGCAACAAATTTCTGTAAGGTCAGACAAACTTGATCAAGCTGAAAGAAGTAGATCATGGAAATAAAATAGTTGATAGGTTTTTAAAAATACAGGCAATACATGCTGGATTGTGGCACAATAGGATTTGAGAAATTTAATATCTGGTATAGAGATACAGATATTTGCAAGCAAAATGCAATGAATGTCATAAATATTCTCATGTATAGTATGTGGAGAGGGTGATGCATGAAAACTGATACTGAGGGCATGTCACTTTACAATACGTAAAAATAATTAGAAACAGAACAAAATTGAAATGACTGCATACTTTTATGCAATGAGTTGCTGCCACATGATTGGCTGATAAGAGATTTGCATTAATGAGCAGGTGTACTTAATAAAATGGACACAGTGTAGATGCTGTGAGGTAATGGTATGCAAATAAATAGAATAGAAATTTGGTAAAGTATCTCAATCAAAATAAAGTGGTAAACCATCCATAAGTTAGGAAATAAAGTTACTATGGTTGTTGTAATCATTAACCACTTATAACTTCCCTCCATCAAAGTTTGTATAAGTAACTACACAGATAAAGAAATATCTCACAGCAATGTTACATCTACTATGCTAAAGATGACATCCCATCCATCACAAGCACACCATGGCTATAGTATGTGTACCCTATCTGCACATTTGCAATGCCCCAAGCCTTAACTTCCAAACTGTTACCTTCCACCAACAAGGACAAGGGTAGCTGTCACCTGTCAACAATGTCACCTAAAATTGCTCTCCAATTTGTACACAATCCTGACACGGAAATACCTCACCACTCTTTTATCACTGTTGGAATAAAATTCCGGGTCTGGGTATCCAATAGCCCTGTAAATATTTCTTCACTAGAAAGACTACATTGATATGGAAACATCATCACTGGAAGCACTGCTCTGGTTCAGAAGTCCAGCCATTGCTGAGTGCTATTAGGAACGGGCAATTAATGATATTTTTGCCATTGTTAAGATGGTAAATAGTTGTTTGAAAAATGGGAATACAGAAAGGTTGGTGGACAAGCAGAAGAGTGGGACTAAATTAGAGGAAAGAAACTGTATGAACTTGATGGGCTAGCTTCAATAACATGAATATCCAAGTACCAATCCCAGTTAAAAGTGGAAAATCTCAGGGAATTTATTCATGACAGAACTTGCAGAGAGCAAAGGCAGCATTTCTCGAATGTACTTATTTCACATGGACAAAGAGATGCAGGTTTCCCCCACCATCCGAAGGTAGAGCATTCCTAGGAAATGGTTCATAAGCCGAAATGTTGTAAAGCGAAGAAGCAATTACCATTTAATTATATGGGAAAATTTTGAGCGTTTGCAGACCCAAAAATAACCTACCAAGTCATGCCAAATAACACAAAACCTAATATAACAGTAATGTATAATATAAGCAGGAATGCTATGATAAATACACAGCCTATATAAAGTAGAAATACTTCTCTACAACGATTGCCTGCACTGATCTCCATAGCGAAAATCTCATGCAAGCGCTCTCGGCAGAAAATCTCATGCAAGTGCTGTTGGCATAAACATGCTGTCCAGTGACTTTTAAACTATGAAGCTGTCAAATCTACCAAATAACACAAAAATACACAGCCTATATAAAGTAGAAATGTATGTACAGTGTAGTATCACTTACGGGAATTGGGAAGACAGCGCCGAGCACACTGATGATGGTGTGTTAGACTGAGTCGTCGCAGACTGGGTGGTGCAGTGGCCCCCACCCTCCAGGTCGCTGACCCGATACATTACCGTGAAGAACGCAGGTGTCCAGCGGTAGCCAGGAGGCACACAGCACATAGTTAAGAAAAAAGCTGAAATAAACATGCTAATTAATTAGGTGCTGCCTGGCATGTAAATGTCAGTGCAGATCAAAGGTGATTGCTGATTGCATCGCCTCTGGTCTGGGCCAACAATTAAGTGCTAGGTGGCACCTAATTAATTAGCATGTTTATTTTGGCTTTTTTCTTAAAGATGCGCTGTGTGCCTCCTGGTTATCGCTGTGTTCGCTGTGAATTGGTACAGTATCTGTCTGGGGCCCGGGTGTTGGGGTGGTGGGACACGGGTGTCATCTCATCGTCGATCAGGGCAGGCAGCTGATCTCCTCCTCACCTGCCTCGATGTCGAAGGTCGAGGTTCGTCGTCTGCTGTGGCTGATGTGGAAGGCTTGCTTGACTGCTGAGCCTTGCACATTTTTCTATCATACAGTTGTTTGTAAGCACTCAAACCATCCTGCAAATATCCCCTAAACCTATGTATCCTTTCAAAATTAGTCGTACTTTATCATTGCAGCGTAAATCTGACATAGTTGCTTCACTTTCTGCATTCAGTTTTGATTGTTATCCTTTCCTCTTCCAATCGCATCAGCTCTTCATCTATCAGTTCATGGGATGCCAAAACCTCTTCAACATCTTCATCAACTTCCACAAGCCAAGCTCACTTTGTCCTTGCTTCGTTCACCACGATCGAAACGCTTAATTATGTCTAGTTTTACGCTAAGTGTAACACCCTTACTCTTTCAGGCACCTTAGAACTCATCTTGCTAACGGCTGCTCAATGCAACGTGTTTAAGCAATGCCATTCCGAATCCCGGGTAGAGCGGCTGCTTGGGGCATGCGCTGCTTTTTATCGCGCGCTGCCTTTCTTCGTAACAGTGAAAGCACCTTCTGAAAGCGAGAACAGGGTACTAATGTAGGTCTTTTGTAACAGTGAGGTTTCGTAAAGCGAATGTTCGAAAAGCAGGGGATACCTGGTATCTGGCGTTCTAGCTGGTTGCATCATCTGGTATGGAGGGCAGAGGTCACTGCAGAGGTTCGGAAAAAGCTGCAGAAAGTTGCAAACTCAACCAGCTCCATCATGGGCACTAGCCTCCCCAGCATTAAGGACACTTTAAAAGGCGGTGCCTCAAAGAGGCAGCATGCAGCATTAAGGACCCCCATCACCCAGGAATGCCCTCTTCTCATTGCTACCATTAAGGAGATGGTACATGTGCCTGAAGACACAAACTCTTATTGTAATTTATAGTTTTTTATTATGTATTGCAATATAATTTTGTCGCAAAGCAGCATTTTTCACGACATATTAAACCTGATTCTAATTCTGGAAGTTTCTACACAAACAATATATGAATAACAAACAGCAGTTGGTCACTCCTTATAGTGACCAATATTGTAACTGCTGCATAGGTCACTATTAACTTGGTCAAGGAAGAAGACAGGATAGAATAGATGGAACCCACGCTATCTTAAATAGACATCTACTGACAAGGAATGAGTTAAAAGAAAGGAAAGATTACGTGAGGACTCAAGCCGCAGGTTAGCTATGTATTTCAGTATACAGTTATACTGTACTGTGACTGAAAATCTACACCACACACCAACCTAACAACAACATAATTCTCAGATTTTGATTTCCAAATAGTTTTAATAACATTTATTGTAAATGAATTTTCTTCTACATCAGAATAAAATGAAAGAATTACAGTACGTTTTGTTACAATATATTTATAAAATCCTACTTGCAAATTTAAGCCAATAGAAACATACTCCTTATTAAAATAGAAAAAAATAATGTAATACTTTTATTCAGTGAGAAGGGTGCAGGGTAAATCTACTTTTACTCTACGTTAGTTATGAATCCTGATTTGACTGCTTATGCCAATTTGTAAGACTAACCAGTGGCCACAGTGACATTTTAAAATCGAACATTCAGTTCAGAACCTGTTAAAAACATTTTTAACAAAAGCAAACATTACAGTCTGTTACCGAAGTCCAGGTACTACAATTGGAACTGACAACCACAACAGATCTTCATGTTCAGTCATGTTCTCAATCAGTGCACTGCAGTTTCAAATGTAGTGCTTATATACTTCAAAAGCTATTTTTGCCAACAGTCTATATATTTTCTTATACCTTGTATACCTTATTAACTTTATAATCTCAAAGACCCATGGACTAATGTTTTAATTGAAAGTTATGACTTTGCCTCAAACCATCTGGTTAGTAAAGAAATAACTTGCATTATGTTCAGTTTGTTGGACATTGATTAATTGTTTTCCTATTTCTCTGCAGTTTAGAAATATAGGTGAATTTGTGAGTGTTGACAATATGGTGCCTCACTAGATTTTACCACAGACTGACCGATTTTACTGCGATATGAAAATGTGATTAACAGAAGCTAAATTTGAAAGGGGTAATGTCATGTTCAAGGGGTTGAGCCTCCTGAAAATGCCATTGGGCTTACAATGCAGAGGAAATTAAAATGACCAATTGCAATGTAGGTAGTGCAATAGTTTGAATGATTTCCAGGTCTTGCTTTAAATAACTTTGCCTTCCTTTGGGTGGTTACTCCAACTAATGCTCTATCAAGCACTGCACTACCTGTTATACAAGAAAAGAAACCTGCAGATACTGGAAATTTCAAAATAAATCACAAAATGCTGGAAATATTCAGCACATGTGGCAGTATTCCTCCTGAACTGTAGAGAAGGCAGAGAGAGACTATTCCTCATCAACTCTTGCTTTTTAATCTTTTTATTGAATTAGTACACAGAGTAAAACATAGCAACCAATACATTGTTAGGATATAAATACACAAGTAATATTAATACAAAAAAATACAACTTATGTTAATTATAGAATAACAAGGTAATATAATTGTATACTAATTTTCCATATATACCAATAGAACGAGAAAAAACTTACTGTGCAACTAACCTAACCTAGCAAAGCAATGGGCTAACTAGGTATATACTAGACTTGAACAAATTAAACAATCACGTCCTCAAACCCGACCTCCGCTAATAACAGATAAAATCCATGAAGGGATTGTATATATGGTCAAAGAGAAAAAAAATAGATTAAATGAAAATATTGAATAAATGATCTCCAGGTCTGTTCAAATTTAACTGAAGTATCATAAAGATTACTTCTGATTTTTTCCAAATTTAGACCCAGTATCATTTGAGAGAACCAAAAAAATGTAGTTGGGGCATTAATCTCCTTCCAATGTTGTAGAATGCATCTTTTCGCCATTGGAGTAAGAAATGCAATCATTCTACGCACTGAGGGGGGTAAATTACTAGAAGTTTTAGGTAATCCAAAGATAGCAGTAATAGGATGGGAAGAAATATCACTATTCAGAACCTTTGAGATAATATTAAAAATGTCTTTCCAAAAAGTTTCCAGAGTAGGACAAGACCAAAACATGTGGGTCAAGGAAGCTATCTCCCCATGACATCTATCGCAAAGAGGGTTAATATGAGAGTAAAAACGAGCTAATTTATCTTTAGACCTGTGTGCTCTAAAATTGAATTAAAGAGTGTTTGGAACAGTTAGAGGAAGTATTAACAAGTTGTAAAATATAGGCCCAGTCCTCAGCTGGGATAGTAAGACCCAATTCCCTTTCCCAGTCAGTCTTAATCTTGTCCAATGGAGCTTTTCTAAATTTCATGATAGTATTATAATTAGTAGCTGTTACACCTTTCTGACACAGGTTGAGGTTGATAATAGTGTCTAAAATATTTGTGGGGGGTAATGCTGGAAAGGAAGAGAGTATGGTATTTAGGAAATATCTAACTTGCAAATATCTTAAAAGTGTTCTTGGTAAATTGTATTTGTTAGATAACTGTTCAAAAGACATAAGGGAGCCATCTGAAAATAAGTCAGAAAACCGTGATATACCATTAGTCTTCCAAATTTGAAAGGCACGGTCCATAGAGGAAGGGAGAAAAAATATATTGCCAATAAAAGGAATTGCTAGCACAAATTGATTAAGATCAAAAAATTTTCAGAATTGAAACCAGATACGTAAGGTATGTTTAGCTATCGGGTTGCAAACCTGCTTATACCGTTTCAAATCAGAAGGAAGAGAAGTTCCTAATATAGAGCCAAGTACATAGCCTTGAACAGAATGTAATTCCAATACTACCCACTTAGGAATGGATAGTGTATCTTGGTCAAGCAACCAAAATTTCATGTGTCGAATATTAATTGTCCAGCAATAAAATCTAAAGTTAAGTAATGCCAAGCCGCCATCTCTCTTAGCTTTCTGTAGATGTATTCTACCCAACCCCGGGTTTTTATTTTGCCAAATAAATGAAGAGATTTTAGAGTCATTAATATGACCAGTCAAAGTTAAATAAAGTGGAGACCATTTAAAGGAAAGTTGTGTAATATGGTCAATTAAGGGTAAATAATTAGTCTTAAATAAATGCTTATGTTTACAGGTAATTTTAATCCTGAGATATGAAAAATGATTATTAACCAATCTAAATGGCAGGTTCTGATATAAGGGAACTTGCTTATTAATGGGGAAAAGTTTACTCTTATTAAGATTTAACTTGTATCCTGAAAAAAGACTAAATTGGGCTAATAAATCTAGAGCTGCTGGGATAGATTTTTGAGGATTGGAAATATGAGTAAGTCATCAGTGTAAAGTGATACTTTATGAGACTTTAACCCACGAGTTATACCAATAATGTTAGGAGATTCTCGAATAGCAATTGCAAGTGGTTCTAATGCTATATCAAATAATAAAGGGCTAAGAGGACACCCTTGTCTGGTACTTTGAAACAGAGGAAAAGAGGGTAAGTTTTGAGTATTAGTACAAACTGATGCCATAGGAAAATGATATAACAATCTGATCCAGGATATAAATTTCGGGCTGAAGTTAAACATTTCAAGCACCTTAAATAAGTAGGGCCATTCAACCCTGTCAAAGGCTTTTTCAGTGTCTAGGGAAATGACGCATTCAGGATCCATTTGTGGCGGGGTATAGACAATATTTAAAAGTGTACAAATATTATAAAAAGAGTAGCGATTCTTAATAAAACCCGTTTGGTCTTCCAAAATAATATAAGGAAGTGCTTTTTCTAGTCTATTTGCTAATGATTTAGAAAAAATCTTGGAGTTAACATTCAACAAGGATATTGGTCTATAAGATGTGCATTGAGCGGGGTCTTTATCCATCCTTAATATTAAAGAAATCGACGCTCTATAAAAGGATTCTGGTAGTTTACGAAGTTTTAATGAGGCCTCTAGAACGCTGGATAACCAGGGGATTAATGAGGGTGCAAAAGATTTTAAAAATTCCACGGTAAACCCATCAGGGCCAGGAGCTTTCCCCGAGTTCATAGAAAAAAATAACATTCTTAATTTCATCAGTAGTGAAGGAAGTTTCTAACATAGAACATATATCGTGTGATATCTCAGGGAAGTCTAGGTTATCTTAAAAAGTCACACATATGTTTAGAATCTCGTGGAGATTCTGATTGATATAAAGAGGAATAAAAATCAAAGAAGGATTGATTAATCCCAGCTTGATCAAACATCAGTTGATCTTTTTGATTATAAATCTGATTAATTTGAAATTTAATGGAGTTAGTCTTCAACTGATTAGCCAACAGTTTACCAACTTTGTCACTATATATAAAATTCGCTTCTTGTCTTCATTAATTGATTTGCAATAGAGGATGAAAGTAATAAACTGTGTTCCATTTGAAGTTCAGTTCTTTGTTTATACAGCTTCTCAGAAGGAGCTGTAGCATATTTCTTATCTATTTCCTTAATCTTGTCCACATGAGCAAGCTCTTCCTTCCTCAACCCTTTCCTCAAAGCAGCAGAGTACAAAATAATCTGGCCACAAATATAAGCTTTAAAGGTATCCCAAAGGGTGTTCATGGATATATCCTCTGTACTGTTAATTGTTTATATATATATATATATATAAAAAAAAACAAAAAAAAAAATCCATCTGTTCATTCATGAAGTTAACAAAATCCAAGTCCTGAAGCAACAGCCAATTAGAATGCCATTGTCTATTGTTATGAGCATTGGCCAATAATTTAATAGAAAACTTAAGTGGAGCATGGTCCAAAATGGTTATAGAGTCATATTCACATTTAACTACTGAAGAAATAAGACATGAGTCAATAAAAAAAAAATAATAAATTCTTGAGTAAGAGTGATAAACATGTGGAAAAAGAGAAGTCTTTTTCCTGGGGATGTAAAAACTGCCAAATGTCCGACGACCCTGAATCTGAGAGAAACGAATTAATCAAGGTTGCGGATTTATTGGGTGCAGTCCGTATAGGGGCCGAACGGTCCAATAGTGGGGATAAACAAGTATTAAGATCTCTGCCCAGATTAGTGTAAACTCATTTAAATTTGGAAACATATTAAATAACAATTTATAAAATTTTGGACAGTCTGAGTTTGAAGCATAAAGGTTGACCAGAACTACCTTTTTTATTAAAAAGTAAACCACTAACCAGTAAAAATCTACCATTCGGATCAGAGATAATATCCTGTTGCACAAATGTAATTGAGGGATCTATGAAAATAGAAACTCCTCTAACTTTGGCATTAGAATTCAAATGGTAATATCCATCCTTCCAAATCTGTTCCCCCCTCCGCACATGGGTCTCTTGTACAAATAGAATATGTGCTTTAAGTCTGCGGAATACTTTGAAGATTGTTTTCCTTTTAATTGGATGATTAAGACCATTAGCATTCTAAGAGACAAAATTAATAGTAGAATCCATAACCCCTAAAGTCAACCCTCAAATAAAGGGAGGATTGACAATAGATTCAACCCATGAACTCAGAAAGGAAACAGAGTAAACATGAGATAATGAGAAAGACAACGTGAAAAATACTTCAATAATATATGAGTAGCCCAAGGAGGAAAAAAAAATAAAAAGTGAAGCCCCCCCCCACCCCTGTAACCCCAAAGCTAAATCTAAAATAGACTGGCTAGATAGAAGCAAGCACTAAATCTACCCCCATGACTTTCGATAAATGCTCAACAAAAAAGTGTATATATAAAAAAAGATGAACTAAAGTTGTAAAACAGTAGAAGAGGGAAAAAATCAAGACGTACACCGACTAAAACGAAAAAGATATAATACAAAGAAAAAAGATACATATTTAAAAAAAAAAGTTGACATACACCAAACCGTATAATTAGGAAAGGAGATGAAATATCTGCATAGACTAGCAAAAAAATTACGAAGTTTAAGGCTTTCGGGTATGTACGAAAAATGATGCTGTAGGAGTGGCCACCCAGAATCCCCAGGGAAGAAGAAGGAATGACGCAGTTAAAAAAAGAGTTTGGCAGCCATATTGATTAAACAAAAAAAAATTTCTGCCCTCAGAGCAAAAAAAAAAGAAAACCAGACAGATTAACACCCTCCACTCAGGCACTGATATTTTAACAGTGCAATTAGGATGTGGAAGGCAAAAGTTGATCCAGGTAACTCCAGGCATCCGATGGAGAGTTGAAAAAATGAGAAGACCTATCAGACAATCGGATCCTCAAACGTGCAGGATATAGCAGAACTGGTTTTAAATGCATCTTGTAGAACTCTGCCATCACAGATCTGTAACAAACGTGAACCTGTTTTCTAAAATCCTCCACCAATCGAAAGCAGAGATCTGAAAAATCAAAACTGAGCAACTTTTCCTTGTCTTGAAAATAATGAAATCATATAATAACATGCCGTGGCTTGTCTGACTTAAGACGAATACGATAGAACTCTGAGCCCTGTCCAATAGTGGTGGTTGATCAGGAAACAAGGTGAGAAATGAATCTTTTAAGAGTTGAGAGAAAATCTTAATAGGCTCTTCAGATTCCACGCCTTCTTTGAGTCCAATAATTCTCATATTCCGATGACGCATTCTACATTCTAAATCGGAATTTTTAAAGGTAAGGAATTCAAGTTGTTTTTTCATTGTACTAATTGTTTCTTCAATTTTTCCCATTTTAAGTTCATTCTGTTGCGTATAAACTTGGAGCTTAGGTATGGCAGTCTGATGTTCCGTTATAGTTGTTTTCAGCTTATCAATGATTCTCTCCAGTTTAGATGAAATCTCCGCACGGATCAAATCAGATACAGCTTGCATAGTTACTGCCGGTTCAACAGCAGGAGCAGGGTCGGTAACTTCCAGTCTGACAGGAGGTTTGCTGTTTTTCCCATTCTTAGACATACTGGACATTAAAAACATCCAAATATATAATGACAATCAACTGTGAGGTATTGTAAAGGTTGGTGCCTTAAAAGTTAGCTGAAATGTAGCTGATCATAGGATAAAGATCAGAGGTGGTGGAGCAGATCTAAAAGACGACCTCACACCATGAGCACCATCGGAAGTCCATCAACTCTCATCCCACCCAGCACTGATGATCCTTACTCACATCTTCAGCACTCCCCTTCCAATGGAACACACTTTTTCACAATCATTCCTCAGTAGAACACAATCATTCCTCAGAAACTGATTGGAAAGCTGAGCCTACTGGGCCTGATGACCTCCCTCTGCAACTGGATCCTAGACTTCCTGCCTGGGAGACCTCAGTCAGTCCGGATTGGAAGCAGCATCTCCAACACCATCAAACTGAGCACAGGGGCCTCCCAGGGCTGTGTGCTCAGTCCACTGTTGTTCACTCTGCTGACCCACGACTGTGCTGCAACACACAGCTCGAACCACATCACCGAGTTTGCCGAGGACACGACCATGGTGGGTCTCATCAGCAAGAACGATGAGAGGAGGTGCTGCGGCTAACGGACTGGTGCAGAGCTAACAACCTGTCTCTGAATGTAAACAAAACAAAAGAGATAGTTGCTGACTTCAGGAGGACAGAGCAACCACTCTCCACTGAACATCGACGACTCCTCCAAAGAGATCGTTAAGAGCACCAAATTTCTTGGTGTTCACCAGGTGGAGAATCTCGCCTGGTCCCTCAACAACAACTCCATAGCAAAGAAAGCTCAGCAGCGTCTCTACTTTCTGCGAAGGCTGAGAAAAGTCCATCCCCCACTCCCCATCCTCACCACATTTGACAGAGGTTGTATTGAGAGCATCCTGAGCAGCTGCATCACGGCCTGGTTTGGAAATTGCACCATCTCAGATCGCAAGACCCTGCAGCAGTTAGTGAGGTCAGCTGAGAAGATCATCAGGTCTCTCTTCCCGCCATCACAGACATTTACACCACACG
This sequence comes from Mobula birostris, assembly GCF_030028105.1. Classification (NCBI taxonomy): domain Eukaryota; kingdom Metazoa; phylum Chordata; class Chondrichthyes; order Myliobatiformes; family Myliobatidae; genus Mobula; species Mobula birostris. The sequence continues at coordinate 146,974,818 of NC_092370.1, forward strand.
CTGCATCCGCAAAGCAAACAGCATTATGAAGGACCCCACGCACCCCTCATATAAACTCTTCTGCCTTCTGCCATCTGGAAAAAGGCATCGAAGCATTCAGGCTCTCACGACCAGACTATGTAATAGTTTGTTCCCCCAGGCCATCAGATACCCAGAGCCTGGCTTGACACCAACCTACTATACCCTCTACTGTGCCTACTGTCTTTATTATTTATTATTATTTCTTGTAGTGCCTGCACTGTTTTTTGCACTTTATGCAGTCCTGGATAGGTCTGTAGTCTAGTGTAGTTTTTGTGTTTTTTCTTATGTAGTTCAGTGTAGTTTTTGTATTGTTTCATGTAGCTAGCACTATGGTTCTGGAAAACGTTGTCTCATTTTCACTATGTTCTGTACCAGCATTTATGGTTGAAATGACAATACAAGTGACTAGACTTGACTTGACTTTTTAGCCTCTTACCTACTTTTGACCTTTTAATCTCTAATTGCCAAAATATCTTTGACCATCTTGACTTCTCATTCCATCCTAACCCACTCTGAAGGTGGAGTACTGCCCCCACCCCCAGAAGAAGTAAGGCTCCATTCAGTACAGTCTTGGTTGATCTGTGCTGGATCAGCTCCGCTTCTGTCCCAGCTCCTCATAGTCCACAATTCTTCAATCTTTCAAATAGTTCTCTATCTCCACCTTAAATACATCGAATGATTTGACCACCAAAACTACTGATGCAGAGAATTCAGAGATTCACTACCTGCCGAGAGATGGAATTTCTACACACTCAGAGTAACACAAACAAAATGCTGGAGGGACTCAGCAAGTCAAGCAGCATCTAGAAAGATGAGAAAACAGTTGACATAAGTTTCAGTCTAAAATGTTGACTGTTTATTTTTCTCCATAGAGGCTACCTAACATGCTGAGTTTCTCGAGAAGTTTATAAGTGTTGCTCTTAGATTTCCAGCATCTGCAGAATCTCTTGCGTTCATGACTCTACACACTGTATTTGAAATAAGCATCATTATCTTGTTGCTATGTCCCCTTGTTTATGATCATCCAGCTGGAGAAAACATCTCAACAACTACCCAAAGGATCTTATATGTTTGAACAGGAACATACCTCGTTCTTTAAAACTCCAAGCAATGCAAACAGGAATGACTAGCTTCTCTTGATTGGGCAATCCTCTCTGGTGAATCTCCTTTAGACTGCCTACAATGTTATTTTTAGGTGAAAGTACCAAAACTGTGAGCAGTATTACAGGTGTGACTTCATCGATACCAGAAACAACTGTAGCAAACTTCCTTATTCTTAAACACCAGCCCCTTTGCAATAAAACTTAATATGTACTTTGCCTTTTCAATTACATTTTGGGCCTGCCTCATAAGTTTTTCATAATTCATGCGCTAGAACACCTCGATCCTTCTAACAAAAATTATTTGCAAGTCTTCCAGCAGATTATCTTTTGCTCCCTATTTCAGCATCTGGAGTCTCTTGTGTCTTCACTCATTTATAGTCTTTGGCAGAGTAGACTTGATGGACTGAATGGCCTCATTCTGTTCCTATGTCTTTGTCCATTTTAATAATGATCAAACTTTTGATTACTCTTACTGAAGTGCATGACTTCATATTTCCCCATATTAAACTCCATATTTGTCAGGTTTATGTCCAGTTCCTAAATCTATATATCCTATTGCAGAATCACTATGTCCTTTACACAAAATACCCTCTTTTCATATCATTGGCAAAATTGGAAAAATTACATTTCTTTCTCTCCTCCAGGTAATTAATGTAAATAGTGAATAGCTGAAGGCCAAGACAGCTCACTGGGTTTAACCACTAGTTACATTTCTCCAGCTTCTAAAGGACTGATTTAATCCAATTCAATATACCCAAAATGCTGGAAGAACTCAATAGGTTGGGCAGCATCTGTGGAAAGGAATAAACAGTCGACTTTTCAGGTCGAGTCACTTCAAGATTGGAAAGGAAAGGGGAAGAAGCCAGAATAAGAAGGTAGAGAGAGGGGAAGTGGAAGGAGTACATGATGGCAGATGATAGTTGAAAACAGGTGAAGGGAAAGGTGGGTGATTGGGAGAGGGGGATAAAATGAGAAGCTGGGAGGTAAAAGGTGGAAGAGGTTGAAGAAAAAGGAATTTGATAGCAAAGGAGTGGACCATGGGAGAAAGGGAATGAGGAGGGCCACCAGACAGAGGTGATAGGCAGGTGAGGAGAAGAGAAGGAATAATGTTTTCAATTTTGTTATTTCCTCCATTATATATTGTGCTCTTAATTTATTCACTAACTTCTTCTGTGACTCCTTGTCAAATGTCTTTCAGAAATTTAAATACACTGTCACGGTCTGGTCCGTGAAGTCCACATTCTAGTTAACGGGCCGGTCCATCGATCCTTATTCCAGGTTTTCCAGTTTTCCCTTGTTCTGTTGGGTGGCTAAATTGAAGCACATGATTCTCATTTTGGGCTAGCTACATAAATAGCTCCTGGGTTCAGCTTCGGTTGCTGGACTGTTCCCTTCCCTTCACCTTCCTCCTGAAGCCTTGCCTGCAACCTCGCCTGTATCGCTGTCAAGTTCTACTGCTGGAGCAAGACCGGAGCCTTGCTGTGTCTAGATAAGGAACTGTCGTTCGTTGTTTGGAACTGTCCCTGTGTCCATACCTTTGCTAGGTAGGTCCAGCCGTTTGCTGCTACCTTGTGTTGAGAACCGTCTCTGTGTCTATGCCTTCGCTAGGTAGGTCTGGCCGTTTGCTGCTACCTTGTATTAAGAACCATCTTGTCATGTTCAGCATTCTGTGTATGAGTCCCGGCCCTACTTCCTGTTCCCAAGGAGGGGTCCCGGCTCTGTGTTCTGCGTTCCTGTCTCCCAGGTTCGAGGCTCTGTGTTCTGCGTTCCTGTCTCCCAAGACCAAGGCTCTGTGTTCTGCGTTCCTGTCTCCCAAGACCAAGGCTCTGTGTTCTGCGTTCCTGTCTCCCAAGACCAAGTCAAGGCTTCGGGCTCTCATCCTGCCCTTGTGCCTTGCCCAGCCCAGAAGTACTTCGTCTAGTCCAAGCCAAGGCTTTGTGTTCTCGTCCTGTGCGGGAGTTTCACGTCCAGTCCTGTAGCCATGTCTTGTCCCCGCCTAGATCCGGGGTCCGAGCCTGAGTCAAGACCCAGGTTCTGAGTCCCTGTCCAGTCCCTGGCTCGGAGTCCTCGTCCATGTTCCGCTTTTCTCGTTTAGTCCTAGCCAGGTCCTGTATCCTAGTCTCGTCCAGGGCCTGTGTTTTGTCCAGCGTCATTTCTTCCCTTGCCTTCTCGACACACATAGTCCTGTTCCTAGCACTTCAGTGCCTCTGTCTTGCACTTGAGTCCGCCATCAACATCCTTCATATGTTATCTGTTGTCATTGGAGACTCTATAGTCAAGGGAGCAGACAGGAGATTTTGTGGACGTGAGAAGGACACCTGCATGGTTTGTTGCCTCCTGGGCGCCAGGGTCCGGGATGCCTCTGACCGGGTGCATGACATCCTGGTACAAGAGGGAAAGCAGCCAGAAGTCGTGATACATGTTGGTACCAACGATGTAGGCAGGAAGAGGGATGAGATCCTGAAGTGCGAGTTTCGGGAACTAGGCAGAAGTCTGAAGAACAGAACCTCAAGGGTAGCGTTCTCAGAATTGCTGTCAGTGCTACGTGACAGTGATGGTAAGAATTGGAGAAGATGGCAGTTGAATGCGTGGCTGAAGAGTTGGTGCAGGGAGCAGGGTTTTAGATTTTTGGATTATTGGGATCTTTTCTGGGGAAGGTGGGACATGTACAGATTGGATGGGTTGCACCTGAACTCAAGGGGGAGCAATATCCTTGCAGGGAGGCTTGCTAGCATGGTTCAGGAGGGTTTAAAATAATTTGCAAGGGGGATGGGATCCGAAGCGATAGAGCAGTGAAAGAAGTGCATGTAGTAAAGCCAGATGTGACATAGAGAGGCCTTGAGGAAAGAGAAGCAGAATAAAGGGTGTAAAGGTAGTAAGGTAGAAGGGCTAAAGTGTGTGTACCTCAATGCAAGAAGCATCAGGAACAAAGGTGATGAACTGAGAGCTTGGATACATACATGGAATTATGATGTAGTGGCCATTACAGAGACTTGGCTGGTACCAGGGCAGGAATGGATTCTCAATATTCCTGGATGTCAGTGCTTTAAAAGGGATAGAGAGGGGAGTAAAGGGGAGGAGGGGTGGCATTACTGGTCAGGGATACTATTACAGCTACAGAAAGGGTGGGTAATGTAGCAGGATCCTCTTGAATCAGTATGGGTGGAAGTCAGGAACAGGAAAGGAGCAGTTACTCTATTAGGGGTATTCTATAGGCCTCCTGGTAGCAGCAGAGATACAGAGGAGCAGATTGGGAGGCAGATTTTCGAAAAGTGCAAAAATAACAGGGTTGTTATCATGGGTGACTTTAACTTCCCTAATATTGATTGGCACCTGACTAGTTCCAAGGGCTTAGGTGGGGCAGAGTTTGTTAAGTGTGTCCAGGAGGGGGAATGTTGACAGGCCGATGAGGGGGAATGCCATACTAGATCTAGTACTAGGTAATAAACCGGGTCAGGTCACAGATCTCTCAGTGGGTGAGCATCTGGGGGACAGTGACCACCGCTCCCTGGCCTTTAGCATTATCACGGAAAAGGATAGAATCAGACAGGACAGGAAAATTTTTAATTGGGGAAGGGCAAATTATGAGGCTATAAGGTTAGAGCTTGCGGGTGTGAATTGGGATGATGTTTTTGCAGGGAAATGTACAATGGACATGTGGTCGATGTTTAGAGATCTCTTGCAGGATGTTAGGGATAAATTTGTCCCGGTGAGGAAGATAAGGAATGGTAGGGTGAAGGAACCATGGGTGACAAGTGAGGTGGAAAATCTAGTCAGGTGGAAGAATGCAGCATACATGAGGTTTAGGAAGCAAGGATCAGATGGATCTATTGAGGAATATCGGGTAGCAAGAAAGGAGCTTAATAAGGGGCTGAGAAGAGCAAGAAGGGGGCATGAGAAGGCCTTGGTAAGCAGGGTAAAGGAAATCTCCAAGGCATTCTTCAATTATGTGAAGAACAAAAGGATGACAGGAGTGAAGGTAGGACCAATTAGAGATAAAGGTAGAAAGATGTGCCTGGAGGCTGTGGAAGTGAGTGAGGTCCTCCATGTATACTTCTCTTTGGTATTCACCAATGAGAGGGAATTTGATGACGGTGAGGACAATATGAGTGAGGTTGATGTTCTGGAGCATGTTGATATTAAGGGAGAGGAGGTGTTGGAGTTGTTAAAATACATTAGGTCGGTTAAGTCCCCGGGGCCTGACGGAATATTCCCCAGGCTGCTCCACGAGGTGAGGGAAGAGATTGCTGAGCCTCTGGCTAGGATCTTTATGTCCTCGTTGTCCACGGGAATGGTACTGGAGGATTGGAGGGAGGAAAATGTTGTCCCCTTGTTCAAAATAGGTAGTAGGGATAGTCCGGGTATTATAGACCAGTGAGCCTTACGTCTGTGGTGGGAAAGCTGTTGGAAAAGATTCTTAGAGATAGGATCTATGGGCATTTGGAGAATCATGGTCTGATCAGGGACAGTCAGCATAGCTTTGTGAAGGGCAGATCGTGTCTAACAAGCCTGATAGAGTTCTTTGAAGAGGTGACCAGGCATATAGATGAGGGTAGTGCAGTGGATGTGATCTACATGGATTTTTGTAAGGCATTTGACAAGGTTCCACACAGTAGGCTTATTCAGAAAGTCAGAAGGCATGGGATCCAGGGAAGTTTGGCCAGTTGGATTCAGAATTGGCTTGCCTGCAGAAGGTAGAGGGTCATGGTGGAGGGAGTACATTCAGATTGGAGGGCTGTGACTAGTGGTGTCCCACAAGGATCTGTTCTGGGACCTCTTCGTGATTTTTATTAACAACCTGGATGTGGGGGTAGAAGGGTGGGTTGGCAAGTTTGCAGACGACAAAGGTTGGTGGTGTTGTATATCGTGTAGGGGATTGTCGAAGATTGCAGAGAGACATTGACAGGATGCAGAAGTGGGCTGAGAAGTGGCAGATGGAGTTCAACCCGGAGAAGTATGAGGTGGTACACTTTGGAAGGAGAAGCTCCAGGGCAGAGTACAAAGTAAATGGCAGGATACTTGGTAGTGTGGAGGAGCAGAGGGATCTGGGGATACATATCCACAGATCCCTGAAAGTTGCCTCACAGGTAGATAGGGTAGTTAAGAAAACTTATGGGTGTTAGCTTTCATAAGTTGAGGGATAGAGTTTAAGAGTTGAGAGGTAATGACGCAGCTCTATAAAACTCTGGTTAGGCCACACGGAGTACTGTCTAGTTCTGGTCACCTCACTATAGGAAGCATGTGGAAGCATTGGAAAAGGTACAGAGGAGATGTACCAGGACGCTGCCTGGTTTAGAGAGTATGGATTATGATCAGAGATTAAGGGAGGTAGGGCTTTACTCTTTGGAGAGAAGAAGGATGAGAGGAGACATGATAGAGGTGTACAAGATATTAAGAGGAATAGATAGTCGATAGCCAGCTCCACTTCCCCAGGGCACCACTGCTGAATACAAGGGGACATGGCTTTAACTTAAGGGGTGGGAAGTTCAAGGGGGATATTAGAGGAAGGTTTTTTACTCAGAGAGTGGTTGGTGCATGGAATGCACTGCCTGAGTCAGTGGTGGAGGCAGATACACTAGTGAAGTTTAAGAGACTACTAGACAGGTATATGGAAGAATTTAAGGTTGGGGGTTATATGGGAGGCAGGGTTTGAGGGTCGGCACAACATGCTTATGTTCTATACATGACATTTACTCTTCTGTCACATCCTGAAAGAATGAGTAAATTTGTCAAATATGATTTATCTTTCATAAAATCTTATTGAGTAGGTTTGCTTACCTTTAACTTTGAATGTTTAGTTATTTCACATAAAGATGGAAGTGTGTGGTGTAAGGGTAATTAGTATGTAATATGATGCACTTTCATTTGTAAATTAGTTTTCAAACATGTTTTGTATTAGATGTCAGTTTTGAAATATGCCCAAGTGATAGAGAGAAGATACAGTGTAGGATTTTGTTTGATTAGAATTTGAGTGTTAGTGACACCTTATTTGGAAGAATTGATTGCAGGTGCATAGGTGCTTCTCCCTTCCTTTCCCTTCCTTTGTTTTGTCTTCCACTTCCCCCCACCTCCCCCACCTTCCTCGCACTCCTGATTCTCAGCTGCTTGCAAAGCAGTCAAGTCTATCCTCTCATGCCTGATGCACTAATCATGACACACATGCATCCTGCCAAGTACTACAGTTTCTCCAGGTAGTGAAAATATTACCTTAGATGTCAATAATTGATCCACATTTTGTGAAACCGCATGTCTTTCATTGGAACAAGTTATGTCCACCTTTGAATGAGTTGGGCACCAAAATCATTGAAGTTCAAAGTAGACTTATTATCAAAGTGCATATATATATATATATATATATATATATATATATATCACCATATACAACCCTGAGATTCTTCATCTTGTGGGTATACTCAATAAATTTATAGAATAACTATAACAGAATCATTGAAAGACTGCCCAAAGTCAGAGTTCAACCAGAGTGCAGAAGACAACTGTGCAAATACAAAAAAAAAATAAATAATAATTATAAATATTGAGAATATGAGATGAAGAGTCCTTGAAAGTGAGTCCATAGGTTGTGAGAACATTTCAATGATGGGGAAAGTGAAGTTATCCCCTTTGGTTATAGTCAGCCACTGGTGGTAAACTGTGGTCAGGATTATGGTGTAGAACTACCTTGGTAAATAGAACGAGTGGCACTTGACCATTAGGTGTTCAGGGTCAGGGGAATACCAGTTCAATAAATCCACCAAATCAGACCACTGCCAAGAAATGATCATGAAATTCATGCCTCCACCTTTTCAAGTTGTCTCACCCTGAAGCCAGCCTTTGCTTTGCCATTGTACAGTAAATAATTGACACACTTAAAAGAAGGCAGCATGAGGACTGACAGAATATCATGCACAGAGCAACATATGATTCACTGCCTCATTGAACAGTGAGGGAGTGATAGAGTTGACATGTGAAGCAGTGTGTGTGTTTGTCTGTAGCATCCTGAGCCTATAGGAAAGCCTGCAGTATCAGTTAAAACTAATTGGATATTCAATTTGCTTGTCCCTCATAAGCTGGATCTTCTTTGAAAAATCCTTATGGAATAACAAACAATAAACTGCAAGTTCTTGCAAATTCTGCAAAGTTTATTGATGATTTTCTAATTTTGCGGTGTAGTTCCAGCTTGGAACTATACCATACCAATTAGAAATCTATCACTAAATTTTGCCTTGACTGGTGCCATTGATCTTGCCATGTTCTGAAATTATATGTGACAGATTTAACATGTTCTTTTCTAGGACTGAGGTCAGATAGAGAATTGCTTTATGAACATGCTGAGTTTGATTAAACTCCTCACTGAAACCCTTCTCCTCCTCCTCCTCCTTGTAGATTTTGAAACTCATTCTCCCAAGTATTCTGTATTCTATTGGGGTTTTCTATTTACACATCATTTTGAGAGTAATTGATTTGTTTTATAGACTTCAAATCTGCAAATAGACATACCACACATAGCCCTGTTGACATTAGCTACTCATATTAGCTCAGCAAAGTACCAAAGGCTTGTGGAAATGCTTTGACCATCAGAATACATCAACCTGAATATAAGTGGTGATGATTCCTGTGAAGAGCAGTGTTGGGATTTCTTCCTAGTCATAGTCATAGTCATACCCATACTTTATTGATCCCGGGGAAATTGGTTTTCGTTACAGTTGCACCATAAATAATAAATAGCAATAGAACCATAAATAGTTAAATAGTAATATGTAAATTATGCCAGTAAATTATGAAATAAGTCCAGGACCAGCCTATTGGCTCAGGGTGTCTAACCCTCCAAGGGAGGAATTGTAAAGTTTGATGGCCACAGGCAGGAATGACTTCCTATGATGCTCTGTGTTGCTAAATGCTCATTTTGATGTCAGAGGTCAGGAGAGAATGTTGGCCAGAATGCAAAGTTCAAAATAACTTTAATCAGTGTTGCCTGATGTTCACTGCTCATGTATGAACACTGTCACCAATGTGACATTAAGTATTTCTTTTGCCGTCCATATTGGGACTCTGCGTGTTCTTGTGGCACATATTATCCTAGCTTTTGGGCCACATAATTCCCCTGGGCCCTTGGAATGACAGTACTGGTTGAATAAACACTCTTTCGAAAGAGCACAAGGGCAAAATCTACAAGAGAGTCCACAATCAGCTTGGTAGACGGATTATTATAATCTGTATTTTGTATATGACTAAGGCAGGCTGGTTCAAATTCTGCACTTGAAGATAAATGTACAACTAACAGTTGATTACCATTAAGGTTAGGAGTAACATTTATACCAATCTTCTTTCACAAAACAAAGTTCAGCACTTCAATAATCATGTGTGTTGTTTCAATGAGTTTTAAAGACTAAATGGTTTTGCTGTACTGATAATCCCTTTTTAATATGACAAATTTTCTCAAAATAACAAAGAAAGATAATTTCTGCTCCAAGATTCCAGCCAAGAAGATTTTGAATCCTGACTTTAAAAAGACACTGAAAAATAGATCTGACTTTAACCAAGCCACAAGCAAGCCATGCTATTTTCTAGCCCAACTGATCAAAATAACTTAATTTGGATTTACATGGATTTCTTTTCTGGATTTACAGTAATCTTTGAAGTCTAACCACTGACCTGTCTGTAAAACAAATTCTTTCAGAACTTGCAGAAAATGTATAAATGGACTGTTTAGTATTTCAAATAAAAATGGAACTCATATCGTAATCATATTCAGATTGCCTTTATTCTATTACCTTTTAAGCTTCACAATCCTATGCAGGTTTAGATAAATTACGACAAAATGTGGCAATGTGAAATATAAAATCGTGCTTTAGATTTTCATGCTCAAGAAGAATCATTCCAATGAGAGCCCTACATTGAATTTCAAACTTACTTTGAATACTTATATTTCATGTTAGGTAAAGGGATATTTCCTTCTCCTTAACGAATTTCCTTTCACATTATTGAAGATTTCAGATTGCACCTGTGTTCACCACAATTGGACACACAATCTGATCCTTGTGTAAAGATAATAATGATTTTCCTAGACCTGGTGTGATTGCTTATTTTCATTGATGTATTCTTCTTATTTGTGAAAATGCCTGCACTATTTCTGTCTGCCTAATTATTAAAATAAAACAGCCCTATTTTGTTCCAGTTGGTCAGCAATCTGTCACTGTTTTACCACAAAAGGGATCAGTGCTTTCAGTGGCCTGACCTTGATTATGCTGGATCATTTTTTCTGCTTCTCAGCTTAGTTCACCCTGTGCTGTAGTTGAAAGGACAAGAAGCTAACCACCCCACATTCACGCTACCCATTCTTCTGGCTACTTTGGACATTTTTATCTTTGATCACGCACCTTGGCATAGCTGTGACTGGGAAATTCACAAGCTGTTGGAATTACTACGGAATACACTACAAAGCAAAACAATTGTAGACACCGGACTGGCTTTTAGCGGGTAAATTGACTTTTGTATGGTTGAGTCTATTTTATGTTATTATAAACATGTCCCAAATATAAGGATTTTAACTTGACATGAACTAGGGTGGGATGTGGAAAAGATAAGACTGGTAAATTTAGAAGTGTGGTTAAAAGAAGGCATTCTCTAACCCTTCAAGTGCAGAATGCTGCTGAAGTACATACAGTATGCTGTCTGTTTCTCTTCTGTTACAACTGTAAAACATGGCAATCAAGATTCAATGAGATTGCCGAATCATGGTGAACACACATTCACTATAAAAGGTTGGGGCTCATTCATAAATAAAAATAGAAAGTACTTGGACTATACAGCAGATCAGGCATCATCTGAAGAGTGAATTAGAACTTACCATCTCAGGTCAGTTACATTCATCAAGTTCAAAATGTTCAAACTGATTTTTCTCTGTAATATTGTTACTATATCAAGTGTTTTTTCCCACCTTGGGTTTTGATTTCAAGCTTCAGCAGCAACTTAGGATAAACGGACAAATTTGACAACACTGTGCTCCAGGTCATCAACCTTGCGTGGCATTGTAATTCAACCTCTAACCCAGTCAGAAAATACATAGTATTTCACTGATGATTTCATGAATCCATTTAGATGTGATATACAATTCATAATTCTGAATGTCAAGCCTAATCTAAGTTACTTCAACTCTATAGGACAGCTGAGCTGAGAACTCTTTGAAAGGGTGGGGGGGGGTGTAATTCAAACATAGATCTTCATTGTTATTTCTCAAGTTCTATTGGGAAGGGAGTGCAAGGACACTAAATGAGAGTGGTTTTAGGTTTGCTTGCAATATTTTTGCTGATTCTTACATTTTCAGCTCAGAGTGAAGAATGACCACTTGATGATTTTCTAGAAAGTTTCTTTAAGTACATCACAGACTGTGTCGATGCTTTCAGGAGAAAGAAAGTCACCAAAAAGGCATGATTACAATAGCTTTCCATTTCAAGTATCACCTGATGTCTAAAAGCAATATTAAAGATCACAATGAACCCCTCGGGATTCTCTTTCACCTTGCCTGGCACAGCAACCTCATGTCCTATTTTAGCCCTCCTGATTTTTCTCTTAAGTGTTTTTTGCATTTTCCTTACTCCTCCAATCCTTCATCTGATCTCAACTGCCTATACCTGCTATGTACCTCCTTCATTTTCGGTACCAGGCTCTCAATAACCAAGGTTCCCTAAACCCATTAGACTTGACTTTTACTCTGACTGATACATACAGATGCTGAACACTCAATACTTTACTTTTGATGGCCTCAAATTCACCAAGCATCTCCTTGCCAGAAAATGAGATAACCCAATCCATGCTTGCCAGATTTCACCTGATGTAGTATCATACTCTCCCTAGTTGGGAGCTCTACATATCGATTAAGGAGATTTCCTGATTGCATTTGGCAATGCTGTCCCATCCAGATTTTCTACAGTATTGGAGTCCTAGTCTATATGTGGAAAGAAAATTACCTATTATCCCGGTGGATAACTAACCTAATCATTTCCCCTCTATCATCATGCTCCTCCATCTGGTGGAACTGGATCTCACCCTCACCAAGTTCTCTTTCAGCTCCTCCCATTTTCTCCAAACCAACGTGTGTCCATGGGCACTTACATGGGACCCAGCTACACGTGCCATACATGAAACAGTGCACATTCCAAGCTTACACTGTTAATACTCCTAATTCTTTCACTACTACACTTATGATGACATTGGCGCTGCTTCCTGCACCCATGCTCAGCTTCTCAGTTTCATCAATTTGGCCTCCAACTTCAACCCTGTCCTCAAAGTTACATGGTCCATCTCTGACACCTCTCTTCCCTTTCACAATCTATCTGTCCCCATTTCTGGAGACAATCAACTGACATCTACAAACCCACTGACTTTCAGAATTATCTTGACCCATCCCGTCACATATAAAAATACTACTGCCTTCTCTCAATTCTATCTCTGCCACACCTGTTCCCAGGATGAGGCTTTCCATTCTAGAATATTTGAAATCCCCTCCTTATTCAAAGAATGGGGTTTCCTTTTCAGCACCATCGATGCTGCCCTCACTCAGCATCTCCTCCATTTCCCACACATCTGCCTTCATTTCATTCTTTTGCTATCGTAACAAGAGTAGGGTGCCCCCTTGTACTTACCTACCAACACACAAACCTCTGCATCCAGCATCTCATACTCAAGTTCTGCCATCTCCAACAGGATCCTACTACCTTTCCTTTCTCCAACGCCCCCCTCCCCACACCCCACTTTCCACAGGGATTGCTCTCTGCGTGACTCCCTTCTCCAGTAGTCCTTCCCCTTTGATCTCCTGGCACCAACCCCAGCAAGTGTGATGTGCTACAGCTGCACCTACACCTTCTCCCTCACCATCATTCAGAGCCTCAAACAACATGTCCCGGTGAGGCAACACTTCATTTGTGAGTCTTTCAGGGTCATCTATTGTATCTAGTACAGTGCTCTCTACACTGGTGAGACCCACTGTAGACAGGGGATTGCTTTGTTCAGCACCTTTGTTCCATCCACCACAAAAGGTAGGATCTCCTGGTGACGACCACTTCAATTTGATTTCCTATTCCCATACCAATATGTTTGTCCATGACCTCCTGCTGCCATGATGAGGTCAAGCTCAGGTTGGAAGAGCAACACCTCATATTCTGCCTGAGTAGCCTTGAACGTAAGGCATGAACATCGATTTCTTTAACTTTCGCTAATTACTCCCCCCGCCCTCTCTCTTTTTCTATTTCCCATTTTGGCTTCCCTCTCATCCCTTCTTCTTCTCACCTGCCCATCAACTTCCTCTAGTTTCCCTTCTCCTTCTCTTTATTCCATGGTACATTTCCTTATCTTCTATTAAATTCTTTTGTCTACAGCACTTCTTCCACCTATCACCTCCCAGCTTTTTACTTCATCCCCACCCCTCCCACCTGGTCTTACCTATCACCTGCCAGTTTGTACTCATTTCCCTGCCTCCACCTTCTTACTCTGGCTTCTGCTCCCTTCCTATCCTATGCTGTTGAAGGGTCTTGGCTCAAAAAATCAAAATAATTATTTCTCTCCAGAGATGCTGCTGACCTGATGAGTTCCTCCAGCAATTTCTGAGTGATGATCAGGACTTGAATGCCTTGCTGGAGGTCCTACATATTAAATGGGCAAGGGGCCTGCCAGGTCCAACAGGAGAAATGAGAAAGCTAGAACTCTCATCTCCAGGAAAGAGAATCTTCACACAATACAACAATATCACAAGAAATTTAATTATCTCACAGAATATACCAAGGTGAACTGCATACCAGTGAATAAACAGCTGTCTCACGCTTCTCGAGATACAAACACACAACTCAAAAGTGGTTTTTCATTTACTCTACTCACATTGCAAGCATACCCACACTCTCCTGCTCTGTAAATTTTGGGAAGACTGTAAAATTTTACACTTTCCATTACCCACATTAATATCAAATCTCCAGAGGTAAGTTATAAGCCCTGCACATTTTCCATTTAGTGTAAACAGTGAGGAATAAGAGCGAGTTCCTCAAAAGTGCAATGCCTCTCCAAGATTAAAGGGACTATCCTCAAGGCCAAAATGACTAGAAGCTGTAAACAATTGTGAACCATTCCATTCTCGTTCCAGAAAATGCCTTCTCTCAATTCCTCCATCTCTCCCACATATGCTCTCAGGATGAGGCATTCCACAACAAAGGAGAAAGGGACTTCCCTTCCTCCACCATCAACGCTGCCCTCCAATGCATCTCTTCTATTTCACACGTCAGCCCTCACCTCATTCTTCACAGAATTACACCTTACGACATTTCAATTGATCTCAAAAATTTTCCTGTCTGGCTTCAATCAGGAACAGTCTACCTGCACAATTTCACTGATATGTAGCATGTCTGGCACAGTTGAATTGGCTGAAATATTTTATGGGCAATGCTTTGGAAGCGTGCCTCTCAAAGTCCAATCCTACGTGCCCATCATAAGAGGTGGAAGGCAGGCCAACAGGACTCTGGTGAAGCTGTATGGGCCAATCCCCTGTACAGTAGATACACCCACTATACCATTGACTTTGGATGATGGAGATGTGGGGTCGTCGATGGCCTATGCTCCATTGAGGAGCTAAGGGCCCAGGAAGAAGAAGCAGCAGCAGCTTTGGAAGCATCATTGAAACAACTTTATCAGTGTTTCCATATGAGCAAGCAAAGGAGTTTTCATAGTTGACAGAATTCCCAAAATTTCCCGTAGGCCTAGAGTGCACTCACATAACAACTATGGTTACGGAGACCTCCCAGATCATTTCTTGCCAGGAGTGCAGGACTATCATTCCTGGGAATCTTCACAATCATTATGTTCATAAGCCCTTTGTACAAATGCCTCACGTGGGGATTGATCTTCATCGGCTTGTCCCAGGTTCTTGTGACCGTCATTGAAACACCTTCCCTCCCATTAGTACAGCATCTACTCTTGAAGCAGCATCCAACCCAGTGCAGTGGGATCCACCCCTTCCCAGTCTGAAAGTATGCAGCTTGTGTTCTAGTGTGTCCATTTAAGAGCTATTTCACAGTTGCACCTGTTAGACTGCATGCCTGCAGCTGAATTTGCAGTAGATCAGTAAGCTCACAGAGGAGCATTACAAACATAGCATCCTCAACACAGAAGGCCGCATTAAATGAGTCTTCAAAAAGCAACATTAGGTTAAGACATAATGTAACTAAAATGTGATAAGGCATTTTCTACACACTTGTCTGACTGCTCCACAGATGCTGCTTGATTTTCCAATGCTTTTGCAGTTTATTTCTGCTCCACTAGAATCTGATTATTTACATCTTTGGCATCTTGAACTTCAAGAAGGCTTTGGTTCCTGCAATTTGAGCCAACTTGCTTATCGAAGACTGTGGCAGTTAGTTAAATACATTCTATACTTACCTACAGCTTCTCTGCAATTCAGTCATAATTGTCAAAACTGGTTAGTCCTGTTTTATGCTTTGGTCCAGACATAGCTCCAGTCATATATTAGATGTTAATTGTGAACTGTTGCCTGCCTCTGGACTCCAGGTCAGAGCATTACACTATTTTTACTCATGTTCATCTCAGCAAACTACAATGCCCCCTGTCATGAGATGAATCAGCTAAAATTACAGTATCCATGATAAATTAACAAGACAGGTGATCTGACACTTCTTACCAGGTTTTATAACCCAGGTAACAAAAACACTAAAATGTACACAAAGAAAGATGGCGCTGGTAACTCAAACGACAGGAATTCTGCAGATGATGGAAATTCAAGCAACACACATAAAAGTTGCTGGTGAACGCAGCAGGCCAGGCAGCACCTCTAGGAAGAGGTGCAGTCGACGTTTCGGGCCGAGACCCTTCGTCAGGACTAACTGAAGGACTCTTCCTTCAGTTAGTCCTGATGAAGGGTCTCGGCCTGAAACATCGACTGCACCTCTTCCTAGAGGTGCTGCCTGGCCTGCTGCATTCACCAGCAACTTTTATGTGTGTGGCGCTGGTAACTGGCAACTTTCTGCGTGCTCTCCCGAGCAAACTGCCCTCTCCACTATCCTATACCCGAGGAACCCTTTTAAACCTCCAATCTAGCAAGATCAAGATCAACAACACCCTGGCAAAGCTACTGACCCAGCTGGAGACCACCACGCCAGAATTGCTCCTTAAATTCCAGACCGCACCTGGACCCGATCAGCGAGGCTCACCACGTTCCTGGAGACCCATGGTTTGCTACCGTGCTGGAGCGCTTGGAGCCACGGCCCATTCTGACCAGCACCTCTCCAGACCAGACGACCACATAGAAGCGACGGCGTAGACCTCAAGATGCCCCAGATGCTTCCCCGGAGCGACCACCGTAAAGCCCCGTTGGTGGCCATCCACAGCTGCCAGAAGTGAGGCCTCCGCCGCCGACCTCGGAAATCGAGCCCGAGGCTCCGCTGGAGTGGAGGCCTCTGCAACCATGACTCGGCTTAAGGACTTGTTTCAGCCAGGAGCCCGGCCATCCGGGATTAAGTGTTGGCTTCGGGGCCCAACCCAATCGACAGCCCGGGCCCCCAGCAGCTGGAAGTGGCAGCGGAGCTTCCCCTGTTACTCGGCCTGACCCGGAGCTTCCGACAACGCAACCCGCCGATCGATCCCTGCGGGATGGGTCCACCAACCACAAAGGGCTGACAACAACACACTGCATCGATGAAAACCTGGAAAGATGCACTATTTACCGAGGAAGCGTGGGAAAAGAGCTGGGCTGCTGGTCAGATAGAAGCTGAGGGGCTTCGGGGTCCCTATGCCCACCATCCTACTAGCTAATGTGCAAGCCATAGACAACAAGGTGGATGATCTTAAAGGGAGACTCACCTACTGCAGGGAGATGCAGAACTGCTGTGTATTCTGTTTCACCGAGACCTGACTCGCCCTTGCCACCCCCGACTGTGCCATCCGACTGGAGGGATTTTCGATCCATCAGAGGGACTGCACGGTGTCTTTGGGCAAGACCAGGGGAGGTGGTGTCTGCCTACTGATCAACACTGCGTTGTGCTCGGACACAGTGGCACTGACAAGCTCCTGCAGCCCGGACCTGGAACACCTGTCGGTGTAGTGTCGTCCCTACTATCTGCCACGGGAATTCACCTCGGTCATACTGACAGCGGTCTACATTCCACCCCCACCCCCCAGGCGGACGTGGAGTGTGCTCTGAACATACTGTATGCCAACATCAGTGAACTTGAGACCAGGTATCCGGAGGCTTTGCTCGTTACAGCCAGGGACTTTAACCAGACCAACCTCAGAAAGGCGCTGCCAAAGTTATACCAACATGTCTCCTGCCCCACTAGAGGCCCGAATATACTTGACCACTGCTACACAGCAGCCAAGGATGCCTACCGTTCCGTCCCACGACCTCACTTCAGAAAATCCGACCATCAGGCCGTACTCCTCCTCCCAGCTTACAAACAGAAACTGAAGCGGGAGGTTACAATGTCAAAAGTAGTGTCGCGTTGGACGGAGGAAACAGATGAGGTCCTCCGTAACTGCTTTGAATCGGTGGACTGGTTAGTATTCAAGGACTCAGCAGCTAACCTCGATGAGTATGCCTCAGCTGTCACGGACTTTATTTGGAAATGCACAGAGGACTGTGTGTCTCGCAAGACGATCTGAGTTTTCCCTAACCGGAAACCTTGGATGAATTATGAGGTCAAGTCCCTTTTGAAGGCTAGAGCTGTGGCTTTTAGGTCCGGGGATACCGGTCGCTACACGGAATCCAGGCGTGAACTCCGGAAAGCCATTAAGGGCGCCAAGAGGCAATATCGAGCCAAGTTGGAAGCCCAGGCTAACCAGAGGGATGCCGGTAAACTATGGCAAGGTCTAAATGAGATCACTGGGCGCAAAGAAAAGGCTGGGAATATCAATAACTGTGGCGCTTCTCTTCCTGACGAACTTAACATATTCTACGCAAGATTCGAACAGAAGGGGAGCGTCCCGCTCCCTCCGGATGAACCGGACTTGGTGACACCGGGATTCATCGTCACCGAGGAGGACGTTAGAATGGCCTTCCTGAAGATAAATCCAAGGAAGGCGACGGGCCCAGATGGCGTCCCAGGACGGGTTCTCTGGGCCTGTGCAAGCGAGCTAGCTGGAGTGTTTGCTGACATCTTCAACTGCTCCTTGCTTCAGTCTAAGATCCCCTCGTGTTTTAAGAAGGCAACGATAATCCCAGTGTCAAAGAAGAGCAAGGTGGCATGTCTGAATGACTATCAACCTGTGGCTCTGACACCAATTGCTATGAAGTGCTTCGAGAGACTGGTTATGGCACACACCAACCACAGTCTACCGGTCAACCTCGATGCTTTGCAATTCGCCTACTGGAGCAACAGGTCAACGGCAGATGCCATCTCTCTGGCCCTACATTCCTCCTTAGAACACTTGGAGAATAAAGACGCATACGTAAGGCTCCTTTTCATTGACTACAGCTCTGCCTTTAATACCATCATTCCAAATAAACTGATTCCTAAGCTCCGGAACCTGGGCGTTAGCACTCAGATCTGCAGCTGGCTCTTCAACTTCCTCACAGACAGGACCCAGGCTGTAAAAATAGGGGACAAGCTCTCCTCTACAATCATTCTGAGCACTGGTGCCCCACAAGGCTGTGCACTCAGCCCCCTGCTGTACTCACTATACACCCATGATTGTGTAGCCAAGTTTCCATCAAACTCAATATACAAGTTTGCTGATGACACAACAATTGTAGGCCGTATCTCGGGTAATGATGAGTTTGAGTACAGAGAGGAAATTAAGAATCTGGTGGCATAGTGTGAAGACAATAACCTATCCCTCAACGTCAGCAAGACGAAGGAATTGGTTGTTGACTTCAGAAGGAGTAGCGGACCGCACGACCCTATTTACATCGGTGGTGCACAAGTGGAACAGGTCAAAAGCTTTAAGTTCCTCGGGGCAATATCACAAATGACCTGACTTGGTCCAACCAAGCAGAGACCACTGCCAAGAAGGCCCACCAGCGCCTTTACTTCCTGAGAAAGCTAAATAAGTTTGGCCTGTCCCCTAAAACCCTTACTAATTTTTATAGATGCACTGTAGAAAGCATTCTTCTAGAGTGCATTACAACCTGGTATGGAAGTTGTCCTGTCCAAGACCGAAAGAAGCTGCAGAATATCGTGAACACGGCACAGCACATCACACAAACCAATCTTCCATCCTTGGACTCACTTTACACCGCAGGCTGTCAGAGCAGTGCTGCCAGGATAATCAAGGACACGACCCACCTAGCCAACACACATTTCGTCCCTCTTCCCTCCGGGAGAAGGCTCTGGAGCTTGAAGACTCATACGGCCAGATTTGGGAACAGCTTCTTTCCAACTGTGATAAGACTGCTGAACAGATCCTGACCCGGATCTGGGCCATAACCTCCAAATATCCGGACCTGCCCCTCCGTTTTTTTGCACTACCTTACTTTCCATTTTTCTATTTTCTATTTATGACTTATAATTTAAAATTTTAATATTTACTAATTTTACTGTTTTAAATATTTTTAATATTTAATATTTGTAATCCAGGGAGCAGGAAGCACAGAATCAAATATCGCTGTGATGATTGTACGTTCTAGTATCAATTGTTTGGTGAGAATAAAGTATAAAGTATGTTAAGGATCCCTTTGAAAGTATCGTGATGTGTTAATGGTATGAGTTTATGTTTGAGTTCAGAACTGGTATTAAAAATTGCTTTTATTTTTAATTCAAACAAAATATTAGGAAAAGAATCAAAACTATATTGGACAAAAACAGGTGCAGCTTCAAATATTCTTTGGACTTCAGCAGAGGGTTTTACAATTTATTCAACTGATAGAAAATACCTTTGCAAAAAAATTTTATTTGCTGATTTTCAGATTCTAATCTTTTAGAAAATCACCACTTTTGCAAATAAGGTTTAGAAACTTTTTATGTAAATCTGAGGCAGTAATACAAAATGAATCACTGCCAGTGACTACTTGTGTGTCTTAAGGACCTGTTCTTTTCAAAGACTCCATTATTGGGTTAATTTCCAGAATCTGAATTAACCTCAGTCCCTTAAGGACACTTATATTAAATTTCTTTTGACCATAGTATGGGTCACATGCCTGAACTCGTTATTAAGTTTTACCTGGATTCAAATGCTGTGTCAAATATAGTGCACCTGCAGTCATCCACTTGGTGAAATCCTTGGCTTTGGCTCTGTTTCTGGAGATTTGTCAACTGTTGGTGTTCTATTAAAGAGACTGGGATGTGTAAAATGGATTATCATACAATTAACAATGAGGTAAGTAGAATGAACAACTACACCTGTTGTCTGCAGGTTACTCAGAGGTCATTCATTTGCTGTCTGCAGATTACTCAGAACCCATTCGTTTGAAACACTGAGATGCCCAAATGGAAGGGGAAGACATTGTAATTTCCTGTAAAAGCTTTCCAAATGTCAGAACTGAGAGGGCAGAATAAGGCTATTAAAAATGTCTGATTTCTCATAGTTAAGTTTTTCTTTTTGGTCTCTATCATCCATTAACAGCAATTAATAAATGAGTTAAGATACTGTGTTACAATTCTGGAGGGCAGAGCCTGAGGGAAGAGAGAGGGGATTGATAATACCCATTCTGTCCCACTCAAATCACAAACCATTGGGAGATCAGTCAAGAAGCAAGACCCTTTATCTTCTAGAGATCTCATTATCTGTAGTTCTCAGCAGAAGAAGAAATCAATAACGTTTACTTTTTTTTATAGCAACTACAAATTTGATTTAATCCCTGAGTAACTCTGTGCAATGTCACATGTTGAGCTTCATAGGGTTGATTCA
The DNA here is from genome assembly GCF_030028105.1 of Mobula birostris. Taxonomy (NCBI): domain Eukaryota; kingdom Metazoa; phylum Chordata; class Chondrichthyes; order Myliobatiformes; family Myliobatidae; genus Mobula; species Mobula birostris. The sequence continues at coordinate 146,995,778 of NC_092370.1, forward strand.
ATATGAGAAGTGGTTCAGAAAGTGGAAGCCTATGAAAGCTGATTGGCTGTTAATCTGACTTTAAGAGTCTCAGTCTTCCACATGGATAGACTGCTAATGTTCACTGTAGTTGTTTAGTCACTAATGCAATGACATCTAATATCAGTGTGATCAGTAGATGAACACACCTCCTGAGATTTTCAATGGCACCTTATATTCATTTGCATTAGAAAAAATAAATAATTGCATTTATTTCCACATAAATAAAAAGTAATGCAAAAATAGTGAGGTAGTGTTCAATGAATCAACCCATGAACACTACTGTACCTCACTAATTTTGCTCTTTTTATACGACTTATTTAATTTTAATAGCTATATTTCTTGTTGTAATTTGTATTTTTTGTATGTATTGCACTATACTGCTGCCACAAAACAACAAATTTCACGAGACACGCCAGTGATACGTGTTGAGCACCCCATATTGGAAATGCTTGGGACGGAAGCGTTTCTGATTTGGAGTTTGGAACACTTGCATCTACTATATAATGAGATACCTGGGGATGAGATCCAAGTCGAAACACAAAATCCATTTATATTACATATGCAGCTTGTACATGTACACTGAAGGTAGTTTTATATAGTATTTTCCTCTACCGCCCAAGTGGACAGTCAGTGGCTGTCTGGAATCACCATCATTTCTGACTTAGAATTTATGTGCTATCGGTAAGCAGCACTCATCTTACACTTGTTCATCACACATCTGTACTATTGCAGTCATTCAGTGTGTCAAATTTTCATCAGTGACGATCTTGCCAAACGCATCAATGAATTTCTCTCGTGTTTTATGGTCAGCACATGCTTTATCACCACAAATCTTTTTTTAAAAATGCTGTGCCTTTTTTAAACATTTCTGCAACCAGCCTGCTGAATATTCACAATTACCTTCAATTTTCAGTTTGTCATGATCGATTTTTGCTTGTTTCATGATCAGTATACTCTTAAGCAGGGTAAGTTCACTCTGATGTTGATGAATCCACTCTTTCAATTACAATCTCGAGATCTTCATTTTTCACTTTATACAGTTTTTCTTATTTTTCATTAACTTCTCTTCATTATTTATGTGAGGTCACTTTTCAGAACTGTCTGTGGTACACAGAGACCTGCGCATTACCTGGGAACCTTCCCAACGCCTTGTGGAAAGACTTTGAACAAGTTGTCAATGATAGGATTCTGCTATTTAAAAAAGAAGCCCTCCATGTACTTTGAAATTATACTCTTTGGCCATTAAACATAAGAAACAGAAGTTTCTACCAACATTATTCATTTTGAGTCATCTTCCCTCAGGTAACTTCTAACCTATTTGCTCAGTTAAATAAGCAACATACACAAAATGCTGGAGGACCTCAGCAAGTCAGGCAGCATCTATATAGGGGAATAAATAATTAATGTTTCTGTTCGCAAAGCAAGAATCTATTTTGCCGTAGTCACTATTACAATATTATGCTGAGGCTTTATAAGGCGTTGATCAGACAGCACTTGGAATATGGTGAGCAGTTTTGAGCCCTTTATTGAAGAAAGGATGTGCTGGCATTGGAGAGGGCCCAAAGGAGGTTCACAAGAATGATTCTGGGAATGAAAGGGTTAGTGTATGATGAGTGTTTGATGGCTCTGGGCCTGTACTCACAGGAGTTTAGAAGAATTGGGGGGGGGGGGAATCTCACTGAAACCTATCAATTACTGAAAGGCTAAGTAGAGTGGACATGGAGAGAATGATTACAAGTGAGGAAGTCTAGAACCAGAAGGCACAGCCTCTGAAGGATGTCTCTTCAGAACAGAGAAGACAAGGAATTCCTTTAGCTAATGGTGGTGAACCTGTGTAATTCATGGGCACGGATGGCTCTGGAACCAAGTCTTTGGGTATATCCAAAGCAGAGGTTGATAGGTTCCTGATTAGTAAGGGTGTCAAAGGTTATGGGGAGAAGGCATGAGAATGCCGTATGGAGGGACAATAAATCAGCCATGATGGAATGCTGAAACAGACTGAATGGGCCAAATTGCCTAATTCTGTTCCTATGTGCTATGATCTTATATTATTGAGAGAAAACTGGCAGCTCTGGGGTCAAAATGTTGCAATTTTATAAAGTTTGAGTCAACATCGCAATTCACTCGACTGCTTAAGATGAGGGCCAGTATTTAACATGTGGAAAAGGGTAGGTTGATTCAGTTACTAGGCTAGGTTGATTTAGCTTATCTCATTCAGAGCGGCACTTTAATTAGAGTAGGGATGGGAAGAAAAGTCATAGATTTGAGTTTCACCTTGCTATTAGCAAAATCTGCAGAAAGTGTTTGCATATACGTTGGATACAGACTGAATGAAACTCAAAAACAATGCACCACTCAGTTACACCTGATACTGTTCAAGCATGGAACCAATTTATAGCATGGGAGAAAAATTATAGTAAAAACAGACAGAAGATTATTCCTCAGTAATCATTGGTTTGAAAATAAATTATATAATCATGACATCCACTAACAGAAAATTATCCAAACAACACACACAAAATGCTGGAAGAACTCAGCAGGCCAGGCAGCATCTATGGAAAAGAGCACAGTTGACATCTCAGGCCAAGATCCTTCAGCAGTTCGGTCTCAGCCCGAATCGTCGACTGTACTCTTTTCCATAGATGCTGCCTGGCCTGCTGTGCTCCTCCAGCAGTTTGCGTGTGTTGCTCGGATTTCCAGCATCTGCAGATTTTCTCTTGTTTGTGATTATCCCAACATCATCTCCAACAATTGCACTAATGACAATTATGTTAAAAAATGGAAAATGCTGGGTTTTTTTTCTATTTGCAGCAGTTAGCTGTTTTCATTAACCTCTGTTAAAAATGCCATCATTTCTTCACAGAAAAGAAAAGGTTATTTTTTTTTTGGCTTGAACACATTGATCAGTATTTACAACGTCCAAGCTCATTATCACCGCTCCATGGAATGCAAAATCTGTTAGGTAGAAACAGCAGATGGGCTGAGAAGAAATCGTTCAAGCCACACATTTTTGCTCAGGATTAATTATATGAAGGCACTGTGTACAAACATTAAAATCTCTGAATGATGTTATCATAGCTATTGCTGATAATAATTTTTTGATGCTGTCCAGAACTGCGACTTGTGGTGGTGATGAGGGAGAAACATGTTTTCACATATTAGATCGGAACAGGACAGAGCATGTGTGTTTGTGTGTATGATAGAGAGAGAATTAGAAAGAGAGAGAGTGGGAACAAGGATTGAAAGAAGGTAATTTTGTTTTTCACGTTAGAGCTGCTCTTAAATTCTTAAATGTTCTAGGCCATTCAATAAAATGGGTTTATATAAATCAATAGTCCTGAAACAATGATAGATTAGATTAGATTAGATTAGATTAGAGCTTTATGGTCATTGCTCAGGTCAACAAGATTGCACTGCTTCTCCAGTCAGTGCAAAACAGCATATTGCCAATACTAAAAACACAATGACTATGTTATTTATAATGACATATGTAACAACTGAATAAAAAACAATAAAACAATTAAAAGAATTAAAGAAACATTGCCTCAATCAAGTATTGCACATGCCCTTGTTATAAAATACAACATGAAACAGCATTAATAATTAAAGCTGAGATTTAAAAAATACAAAGATCTCTGAAATTAAAGGAAGGTAGCTGACCCATTTAAACATAAGTACTGGACCCTCCAAGAGGACCGTAATCTTGTTTTACAGCTTGGAGGCTTGCATGCCTCAATCACCCGGAAAGCTGTGCTGGCTGGAGTCAGGGCTTCATGTTTTGGCTCTTGCTAGGTTCACTTATGCCAGGCAGGTCAAAGGGTAGAGGACAGACTAAGAGTGGTTCCACTGGTCTTCAAGGTTCAGAGTTCAGCTCAACCCTAACTGGTAAAACAAAATTGTTATGGAAACTACAATGAAGAATCCTTCTGGGTGTAACAGTATGGACAGAGAGTGATGGAGGACCTTCACTGCTGCACTAAGTGCCTGTGCTGTAATGGGCAGTAATTAACTAACTATTGCACATGCCCATGTGTTGCACTTAGAAAGTGTCCATTGCATCTATGGACTATTGGTGGGTGGGTGGGGAGGCACTGTTCAGTTGCAGAACAACTCTGCGGAAAAAGCTGTTTTTCAGTTTGAATGGAGAGATGTTTCTGTGTCTCCTCCCAGATGGTAGGAAATTAAACAAGTAATTACTGGGTCATGATGTTGCAAGCCCGCTATAGACATTGTGAGTTGTAAATAGTTTTGATATCTGGTAGTTGTGTCTCAATGAGGTTCTGTACAGTCCTGAACAGTCCTATAGTTGAAGGGTATTCTGGTTGATCTTGTTGCAGCTAGAATACCATACTGTCATGCAGTAGGTCGGTATGCTCTCAATTACACATCAATAAAGGTTTACTAGCAGCTTTGGGAGCAGATTTGCTTTCTTTAAACTCTTAAGATAGTACTCTTAAGATGGAACGTCCAACGGTCAAGAAGGCGGTCTCTGCAAGCGTTGTGGAACGTGTAGAGCAGGACAAGACACAGAAGATGTCCTGGTCATCCACTGCGCCTAGTCCCATCTCCAGCCGTCTAGACTCTGTCTTGCCACTGGACCCAGATGGGAATTGGGAAGAGAGAGTGAGGCTGACGCTGCGCAACTCTCCCTCACTTAAATCCAAATCACGCGCTAGTCTCGACACCATCATTATGGTGTCGAGGTCCTCATCGACGTCAACGATGGACGAACAACCAGCCAAGATAGTATAGGCACTGCTAAGTCTTCCCTACTCTTAGGGAAGTGTTTAGGGAGGTGGTCCAAGAGAGCTCCTCTGTGATGTTCACTCTCAAAAAAATTAAAGCTGGAGACCCTTTCCATTGCTTCACCATTTATGCGTAGTGGAGCTTGTTCATACTTTCTTCATTTCCTGAAATCAATAACCATTTCTTTGTTGAGTGAAAAGTTATGGTTATTGCACCATCCAAACCATCCATTGCACCATCCAAAATCATGTGAGATGTGGCAGTTTTGGGGGAATGCCCCTCTCCCGCAGAGTCACATCTGCCAGAAGTGGAAGATGGGCTGGGCGATCTGGAAGACCATGTAAGGGATCTGGATCAGCAGCTGGATGACCTTCGACTCATAAGGGAGAATGAGGCAGCCAAAGATGAGAGCTACGGGGAGGTAGTCACACCTAGGCTGTCGGAAGCAGGTCGTTGGGTGACAGTCAGAGGGGGGGGGAAGCGAAGGTGAGCAGACAGGTAGTGCAGAGCACCCCTGTAGCCATTCCCCTGAATAATAAGTTTACAGTCCTGGATACTGTTGGCGGGGCCGACCGACCAGGTGTGAGCCACAGTGGTAGGGCCTTTGGCACTGTGTCTGACCCAGTGGTGCAGAAGAGTGGTACGGAGAAGAGGAGAGCTGTCATCGTTGGAGACCCTATAGTCAGGGGAGCAGACAGGAGATTTTGTGGATGTGAGAAGGACACCTGCATGGTTTGTTGCCTCCCAGGTGCCAGGGTCCGGGATGCCTCTGACCGGGTGCATGACATCCTGGTACGAAAGGGAAAGCAGCCAGAAGTCATGATACATGTTGGTACCAACGACGTAGGCAGGAAGAGGGATGAGATCCTGAAGTGTGAGTTTCGGGAACTAGGCAGAAGGCTGAAGAACAGGACCTCAAGGGTAGCGTTCTCAGGATTGCTGCCAGTGCTACGTGACAGTAATGCTAAGAATTGGAGGAGATGACAGTTGGATGTGTGGCCGAGGAGTTGGTGCAGGGAGCAGGGTTTTAGATTTTTGGATCAGTGGGATCTCTTCTGGGGAAGGTGGGACCTGTACAGATTGGATGGGTTGCACCTGAACTCGACGGGGAGCAATATCCTTGCAGGTAGGGTTGCTAGCATGGTTCGGGAGGGTTTAAACTAATTTGCAAGGGGGATGGGACCCAGAGCAATAGAGCAGTGAAAGAAGTGCATGGAGTAAAGCCAGATGTAACATATAGAGAGGCTTTGAGGAGAGAGAAACAGAATAAACAGTGTAAAGGTAGTAAGGCAGAAGGGATGAAGTGTGTGTACCTCAGTGCAAGAAGCATCAGGAATAAAGGTGATGAACTGAGAGCTTGGATACATACATGGAATTATGATGTAGTGGCCATTACAGAGACTTGGCTGGCACCAGGGCAGGAATGGATTCTCAATATTCCTGGATATCAGTGCTTTAAAAGGGATAGAGAGGGGGAACAAAGGGGAGGAGGAGTGGCATTACTGGTTGGGGATACTATTACAGCTACAGAAAGGGTGGGTAATGTAGCAGGATCCTCTTTTGAGTCAGTATGGGTAGAAGTCAGGAACAGGAAGGGAGCAGTTACTCTATTGGGCGTATTCTATAGGCCCCCAGTAGCAGCAGAGATACAGAGGAGCAGATTGGGAGGCAGATTTTGGAAAGGTGCAAAAATAACAGGGTTGTTATCATGGGCGACTTTAACTTCCCTAATATTGATTGGCACCTGATTACTTCCAAGGGTTTAGATGGAGCAGAGTTTGTTAAGTGTGTCCAGGACGGATTCCTGTCACAGTGTGTGGACAGGCCGACCAGGGGGAATGCCATACTAGATCTAGTACTAGGTAATGAACCTGGTCAGGTCACAGATCTCTCAGTGGGTGACCATCTTGGGGACAGTCACCACGGCTCCCTGGCCTTTAGCATTATCATGGAAAAGGGTAGAATCAGAGAGGACAGGAAAATTTTTAATTGGGGAAGGGCAAATTATGAGGCTATAAGGCTAGAACTTGCAGGTGTGAATTGGGATGATGGTTTTGCAGAGAAATGTACTATGGACATGTGGTCGATGTTTAGAGATCTCTTGCAGGATGTTAAATTTGTCCCAGTGAGGAAGATAAAGAATGGTAGGGTGAAGGAACCATGGGTAACAAGTGAGGTGGAAAATCTAGTCAGGTGGAAGAAGGCAGCATACATGAAGTTTAGGAAGCAAGGATCAGATGGGTCTATTGAGGAGTATAGGGAAGCAAGAAAGGAGCTTAATAAGGGGCTGAGAAGAGCAAGAAGGGGGAATGAGAAGGCCTTGGCGAGTAGGGTAAAGGAAAACCCCAAGGCATTCTTCAATTATGTGAGAACAAAAGGATGACAGGAGTAATGTAGGACCGATTAGAGATCAAGGTGGGAAGATGTGCCTGGAGGCTGTGGAAGTGAGCGAGGTCCTCAATGAATACCTCTCTTCAGTATTCACCAATGAGAGGGAATTTGATGACGGTGAGGACAATATGAGTGAGGTTGATGTTCTGGAGCATGTTGATATTAAGGGAGAGGAGGTGTTGGAGTTGTTAAAATACGTTAGGACGGTTAAGTCCCCGGGGCCTGACGGAATATTCCCCAGGCTGCTCCATGAGGCGAGGGAAGAGATTGCTGAGGATCTTTATGTCCTCATTGTCCACGGGAATGGTACCGGAGGATTGGAGGGAGACAAATGTTGTCCCCTTTTTCAAAAAAAGTAGTAGGGATAGTCCGGGTAATTATAGACCAGTGAGCCTTACGTCTGTGGTGGGAAAGCTGTTGGAAAAGATTCTTAGAGATAGGATCTATGGGCATTTAGAGAATCATGGTCTGATCAGGGACAGTCAGCATGGCTTTGTGAGGGTCAGATCGTGTCTAACAAGCCTGATAGAGTTCTTTGAGGAGGTGACCAGGCATGTAGATGAGGGTAGTGCAGTGGATGTGATCTATATGGATTTTAGTAAGGCATTTGACAAGGTTCCACATGGTAGGCTTGTTCAGAAAGTCAGAAGGCATGGGATCCAGGGAAGTTTGGCCAGATGGATTCAGAATTGTCTTGCCTGCAGAAGGCAGAGGGTCATGGTGGAGGGAGTACATTCAGATTGGAGGACTGTGACTAGTGGTGTCCCACAAGGATCTGTTCTGGGACCTCTACTTTTTGTGATTTTTATTAACGACCTGGATGTGGGGGTAGAAGGGTGGGTTGGCAAGTTTGCAGACGACACAGAGGTAGGTGGTGTTGTGGATAGTGTAGAGGATTGTCAAAGATTGCAGAGAGACATCAGTAGGATGCAGAAGTGGGCTGAGAAGTGGCAGATGGAGTTCCACCCGGAGAAGTGTGAGGTGGTACGCTTTGGAAGGACAAACTCCAAAGCAGAGTACAAAGTAAATGGCAGGATACTTGGTAGTGTGGAGGAGCAGAGGGATCTCAGGGTACATGTCCACAGATCCCTGAAAGTTGCCTCACAGGTAGATAGTGTAGTTAAGAAAGCTTATGGGGTGTTAGCCTTCATAAGTCGAGGGATAGAGTTTAAGAATCATGATGTAATGATGCAGCTCTCAAAAACTCTGGTTAGGCCACACTTGGAGTACTGTGTCCAGTCCTAGTCGCCTCACTATAGGAAGGATATAGATAATTGGAAAGGGTACAGAAGAGATTTACCAGGATGCTGCCTGGTTTAGAGAGTATGCCAGGTATAATGTGCAGAGCAATGGAGATAGCATCCTCAGTTGACTTGTTTGCCTTATAGGCAAACAGGTGCAGGTCCAGAATAGCAGGGATGGCGCCCTTAATGAGGGTCTCTCCAGGCACTTGGCGGCTGTGAGGATAAATGCAGCTGGCCTATAGTCATTGAGACATGTTACCATGAACTGCTTTGGGATTGGTATGATGGTTGATGTTTTGAAGCATATAGTGATCACCGCAAGGGACAGAAAGTACATAGAAGACAGAACATAGAAACCTACAGCTCATTACTGGCTTTTTGGCCCACAATGTTGTGCTGACCATGTAGCCTACTCTAGAAACTGCCTAGAATTACCCTATCACATAGCCCTCTATTTTATTGAAGCTCCATGTACCTATCGAAGTAAGAGTCTTTTAAAAGACCCTATTGTATCCACCTCTGCCACTGCTACTGGCATTGCATTCCATGTATCCACCCACCACTCTCTGCATGAAAAACTTACCTCTGACATCCCCTCTGTACCTACTTCCAAGCAACTTAAAACTATGCCCCCTCATGTTAGCCACTTCAGCCCTGGGAAAAAGCCTCTGGCTATCCACACGATCAATGCCTCTCATTATCTTATACTCCTCTATCAGGTGACCTCTCATCCTCTGTCACTTCAAGGAGAAAAAGCCGAGTTCACTCAACCTATTCTCAGAAGGCATGCTCTCCAGTCCAGGCAACATCCTTATAAACCTCCTCTGCACTCTCTATATAGTATCCGCATCCTTCCTGTAATGAGGTGACCAGAACTGAAGACAATACTCCAAGTGGGGTCTAACTAAGATCTTATATAGCTGGAGCATTACCTCACTGCTCTTGACCTCAATCCCATGGTGGATGAAGGCCAACACACCATATGCCTTCTTAACAATACTGTCAACTTGCACAGCAGCTTTGAGTGGCCTATGGACATGGACCCCAAGATCTCTCTGATCCTCCACACTGCCAAGAGTCTTACCATTAATATATTCTGTCTTCAAATTTGACCTACCAAACTGAACCACTTCACACTTATCTGGTTTGAACTCCATCTGCTACTTCTCAACCCAGTTCTGCATCCAATCCATGTCCTGCTGTAACCTCTGACAACCTCCCAGACTATCCACAACACCCCCAGCTTTTGTGTCATCAGCAAACTCACTAACCCACCCTTCTACTTCTTCATCCACGTCATTTATAAGAATCACAAAGGGGTCTCTGAACAGATCCTTGTGGAATACTATTAGTCACTGACCTCCATGCAGAATACGAATCATCTACAACCATCCTTTGCCTTCTGTGGCAAGCCAGTTCTGGATCCATAAAGTAAGATCTTTTTTGGATCCCATGCCTCCTTACTTTCTGAATGAGCCTTGCATGGGGAACCTTATCAAATGTCTTACTGAAATCCATATACACTACATCTACTACTCTACCTTCATCATTGTGTTTTGTTACATCCTCAAAGACTTTAATCAGGCATGAGCCTTCCCTTGACAAAACCATGTGGACAATCTCCAATCAGATTATGTCTCACCAAATGCTCATAAATCTTGCCTTTCAGGATCTTCTCCAATAACTTGCCCACCACTGAAGAAAGGCTCACTTGTCTATAATTTCCTGGGTTATCTCTACTCCCTTTCTTGAACAAGGGAACAACATCTGCAACCCTCCAATCCTCAAATCTCCTGCTTTGCTTCCCACAGCAGCCTGGGGTATATCTCGCTTATCTAGCTTAATGCTTTTCAAAGCTCCAGCACATCCTCTTTCTTAATGTCAATATGCTCTAGTGTTTCAATCCCCTCTAAGTCATCCCCACAATTGCTAAGATCCTTTTCCCTGGTAAATATTGAAGCAAAGTATTCATTCATGACCTCCGCTACCTCCAACGACTCCATGCACATGTTTCCACTATCGCACTTGATTGGTCCTACTCTCACATGGCTCATCCTTTTGCCCTTCACATGCCTGTAGAATGCCTTGGGGATTTCCTTAATCCTGTTCGCCAATGCCTGGTCATGGCCTCTTCTAGTTTCATTCTTGAGCTCCTACCTACGTTCTTGAACCTTTCATAAGCTTTTCTTTTCTTCTTAACTAGATTTTCAACATTCTTTGTACACTATGGTTCTTTTACCCTACTATCCTTTCCTTGCCTCAGTGGAACATACCTATTAGAATGCCATGCAAATATTCTCTGAACATTTGCAATTTTTCTGCTATGCATTACCCTGAAAACATCTACTCCCAAGTTTCTGCCTCATAGCATCATATTTCCCCTACCCAAATTTAATGTTTTCCTAAATTTTCTGCTCTTATCCCTCTCCAGCGCTATGGTAAAGGAGATAAGCTGTGATCACCACCTCCAAAATGCTCTCCCACTGAGAGATCTGACACATGACCAGGTTCATTTCCCAATACCAGATCAAGTACAGCCTCTCCTCTAGTTGGCTTATCTACATATTGCATCAGGAAACCATCCCATCTAAACCCCCTGCCTAAGAAGATGCCAGTCAATATTAGGAAAGTTAAAATCACCCATCACAACAGCTCTATAATAATAATTGCACTGTTCCAGAAGCTCCCCACCCCCAGGTCTACTCCTCGATGTCTCTGTTACTATTGGAGGTCTATAAAAAACACCCAGTAGAATTATTGCCCCCTTCTTGTTTCTGACTTTCACCCACACTGACTTAGTAGATAGTCCCTCGATGACTTCCTCCTTTTCTGCAATCGTGATATTATCCCTGACTAGCAATGCCATAACCCCAACTCTTTTGTATCCCTCCCTGTTCTTTTGAAATCCTGACATACTCAGCAGCCACTCCTGCCCCTGAGACATCCAAGTCTCTGTAATGGCCACAACATCATTATTCCACATATTGATCCATAGAACCATTGAACCATAGAAACTACAGCACAGAAACAGGCCATTTGGCCCTTCTTGGCTGTGCCGAACCATTTTCTGCCTAGTCCCACTGACCTGCACACGGACCATATCCCTCCATACATCTCCCATCCATGTATCTGTCCAACTTATTCTTAGATGTTAAAAAACAACCCGCATTTACCACCTCGTCTGGCAGCTCATTCCATACTCCCACCACTCTCTGTGTGAAGAAGCCCCCCTTAATGTTCCCTTTAAACTTTTCCCCCCTCACCCTTAACCCATGTCCTCTGGTTTTTTTCTCCCCTTGCCTCAGTGGAAAAAGCCTGCTTGCATTCACTCTATCTATACCCATCATAATTTTATATACCTCTATCAAATCTCCCCTCATTCTTCTACGCTCCAGGGAATAAAGTCCCAACCTATTCAACCTTTCTCTGTAACTGAGTTTGTCAAGTCCCGGCAACATCCTTGTAAACCTTCTCTGCACTCTTTCAACCTTATTTATATTCTTCCTGTAATTTGGTGACCAAAACTAAACACAATACTCCAGATTCGGCCTCACCAATGCCTTATACAACCTCATCATAACATTCCAGCTCTTATACTCAATACTTTGATTAATAAAGGCCAATGTACCAAAAGCTCTCTTTACGACCCTATCTACCTGTGACGACACTTTTAGGGAATTTTGTATCTGTATTCCCAGATCCCTCTGTTCCACTGCACTCCTCAGTGCCTTACCATTAACCCTGTATGTTCTACCTTGGTTTGTCCTTCCAACGTGCAATACCTCACACTTGTCTGTATTAAACTCCATCTGCCATTTTTCAGCCCATTTTTCCAGCTGGTCCAAGTCCCCCTGCAGGCTCTGAAAACCTTCCTCACTGTCTACTACACCTCCAATCTTTGTATCATCAGCAAATTTGCTGATCCAATTTACCACATTATCATCCAGATCATTGATATAGATGACAAATAACAATGGACCCAGCACTGATCCCTGTGGCACACCACTAGTCACAGGCCTCCACTCAGAGAAGCAACTCTCTACCACCACTCTTTAGCTTCTTCCATTGAGCCAATGTCTAATCCAATTTACCATCTCTCCATGTATACCTAGCGACTGAATTTTCCTAACTAACCTCCCATGCGGGACCTTGTCAAAGGCCTTACTGAAGTCCATGTAGACAATATCCACGGCCTTCCCTTCATCCACTTTCCTGGTAACCTGCTCGAAAAACTCCAATAGATTGGTCAAACATGACCTACCACGCACAAAGCCATGTTGACTCTCCCTAATAAGTCCCTGTCTATCCAAATGCTTGTAGATTCTGTTTTTTAGTACTCCCTCCAATAACTTACCTACTACCGACGTTAAACTTACTGGCCCATAATTTCCTGGATTACTTTTCGATCCTTTTTTAAACAACGGAACAACATAAGCCACTCTCCAATCCTCCGGCACCTCACCTGTAGACACCGACATTTTGAATATTTCTGCCAGGGCCCCTGCAATTTCAACACTAGTCTCCTTCAAGGTCCGAGGGAACACCCTGTCAGGTCCCGGGGATTTATCCACTTTAATTTTCCTCAAGACAGCAAGCACCTCCTCCTTTTCGATCTGTACAGTTTCCATGATCTCACTACTTGTTTCCCTTAATTCCATAGACTTCATGCCAGTTTCCTTAGTAAATACAGACGCAAAAAACCTATTTAAGATCTCCCCCATTTCCTTTGGTTCCACGCATAGCCGACCACTCTGATCTTCAAAAGGACCAATTTTATCCCTTACAATCCTTTTGCTCTTGATATACCTGTAAAAGCTCTTTGGATTATCCTTCACTTTGACTGCCAAGGCAACCTCATGTCTTCTTTTAGCCCTCCTGATTTCTTTCTTAAGTATTTTCTTGTACTTCTTATACTCCTCAAGCACCTTATTTACTCCCTGTTTCCTATACATTTCATACAACTCCCTCTTCTTCTTTATCAGAGTTGCAATATCCCTTGAGAACCAAGGTTCCTTATTCCTATTCACTTTGCCTTTAATCCTGACAGGAACATACAAATTCTGCCCTCTCAAAATTTCTCCTTTGAAGGCTTCCCACCTACCGATCACATCCTTGCCAGAGAACAACCTGTCCCAATCCACGCTTTTTAGATCCTTTCTCATTTCTTCAAATTTGGCCTTCTTCCAGTTAAGAACCTCAACCTTAGGACCAGATCTATCCTTGTCCATGATCAAGTTGAAACTAATGGTGTTATGATCACTGGAACCAAAGTGCTCCCCTACACAGACTTCTGTCACTTGTCCTAACTCGTTTCCTAACAGGAGATCCAATATTGCATCCCCTCTAGTTGGTACCTCTATATATTGATTTAGAAAACTTTCCTGAACACATTTTACAAACTCTAAACCATCTAGACCCCTAACAGTATGGGAGTCCCAATCAATATATGGAAAATTAAAATCCCCGACCACCACAACTTTATGTTTCCTGCAGTTGCCTGCTATCTCTCTGCAGATTTGCTCTTCCAATTCTCGTTGACTGTTGGGTGGTCTGTAATACAATCCCACTAATGTGGCCATACCTTTCCTGCTTCTCAGCTCCACCCATAAGAACTCAGTAGACAAGCCTCTAATCTGTCCGGCCTAAGCACTGCTGTAATATTTTCCCTAACAAGCAATGCTACTCCCCCACCTTTCATTCCTCTGCCTCGATCACATCTGAAACATCGGAACCCTGGAATATTAAACTGCCAGTTCTGCCCCTCCTGTAGCCAAGTTTCACTAATTGCTATAACGTCATAATTCCACGTGTCAATCCACACCCTCAACTCATCCGGCTTCCCCACAATACTCCTAGCATTGAAATATATACACCTCAGAAGATTTTTACCACCACTCACAACCTTTCTATTAGCGGATTTGCTTGAACTTTTAATATCATTTATTTTCACCCCAGCCACACTGTCAGCTCTGGCACTCTGGTTCCCATCCCCCTACAAATCTAGTTTAAAGCCTCCCCAATAGCACTAACATACCTCCCTGAAAGGATATTGGTCCCCCTGTAGTTCAAGTGTAACCCATCTCTCTTGTACAGGTCCCACCTGCCCCAGAAGAGATCCCAATTATCCTGAAATCTGAAACCCTGCCCCCTACACCAGTTCCTCAGCCACTTGTTCATCCTCCAGAGCATCCTATTCCTATCCTCACTGGCATGTAGCACAGGTAGCAATCCTGAGATTACCACCCTCGAGGTCCTGCTTTTCAACTTCCTACCTAGCTCACTCTCCAGGACCTCCTCACTCTTCCTTGCTACGTTCGAAGTTCATCTGCCTTGTTTATAATACTCCTTGTGTTAACACACACATCTCAAACCATCTGGTTGAAAGCATCTTTGCTCTATCATCTGCCTATCCTTCCTCACAAACTCCTTACAAGCTGTCTCTACTTATGTGCCAACCGCCTCATCCTCTGCCTCTTCACTTCGGTTCCCACCCCCCCGCAAACTGAGTTTAAACCCTCCCCAATAGCTTTAGCAAACCTCCCTCCCAGGATATTGGCTCCCCTCCAGTTCAGGTGCAACCCATCCCACTTGTACAGGTCACCCCTTCCCCAGAAAAGGTTCCAATGATCCAAGGACTTAAAACGCTGCCCCCTGCACCATCTCCTCAGCCACTCATTCATCTGCGATATCTTCCTCTACTGACCTTCCCCAGCTCATGGCACTGGGAGTAATCCGGTGATTACCACCTTGGAGGTCCTGTTCTTCCACCTCCTTCCTAACTCCCTGAACTTACTGCGCAGGACATCTGCCCCTCTCCTATCCACACCTTTGGTACCAATATGTACCATGACCTCTGGCTGCTCACCCTCCCCTTCAAGAATATTCTGCAACTGCTCTACCGAGTTTATAGATTTCAGTAAAAACCTCTGCCAGCTGGTCAGTGTTCTCTGAGGACCGGCCTAAGTACAGCATCTGGTAGAGCTGCTTTGTGTGTGCTGATACTGTGGAGAGTACATGTTAGCTCATGAGTGCTCAGTGTCAATGCTGTGTCCTTCTCAGGTGTCAATATTAAACATGAATCTTGAAATTCATAGGTCTGAATAGACTGGAAAAGAATAGTAGTGCTGGAGCAAAAATTTTGGAGAGAATATGGTTTTGCTGGAATTCTGGTGAACCACAGATCTTTTTACTGTCTGCTGTCAAGGAGGGAATGAAAAACTGGCCCAACCTTGCCAAAATCAGGGTCATGTGAATGAGGAGGCTCTCATTTACTTTAAAAAATAGAACAATTTTCACCTACACATTTAATGAAGAGTAATTGATCCTAGAAGAGGCTAATTTATTTTCTTAACAAACCTGCTCACCTAAATGGAGCAAACAAATAGGTTCAGATGAGGAAGATTTTCCTGAGTTCATCCAGGACCACTGACATGATGTGGTAATTGTATTGCTTTATTATTGTTACATCAACCAAGATACAGTGAAAAGTTTCACTTTCACATTTAGGTAGAACAAGCTCAAACAATAACAATGAAGTGTAAACCCTACAGGGGAAAAGCAGTGTGGTCAACAATAAAGTGCACAATCATAATGAGGTCAAGACTCCATCTTATCATAAAAATCTGATAACAACAGGACAGAAACTGTCCTTGATCCCAGTGTTACATGCTTTCATGCTTTTGTATCTTCTTTCCAATGAGAGAGGGGTGAAGACAGAACATCCAGAGAGGGTGGAGTTTTTGATTATGCTGGCTTCTTTACTGAGGCAGCAAGATATATAGGCAGAATTCTTAGAGGGGAGGTTGGCTTCCAAGGGATGTGCTGAGCTGTGTCCATGACTCTCTGCAGTTTCTTGTAGTCACATGCGGAAAAGTTCTCCTACCAAGCCATTATGTATCTAAATACAATGCTTCCTATAGTGCATCAATAAAAATTGGTAAGGCTTGATGGGAACATGGGAATTTTTTTTAGCTTCCCGAGCATATAGAGGCATTGGTGAGCTTTCATTTTTGGTATGGTTTGGTATTGGTATGGATTGAAATATTGCTGTATCAATCCAAATACTTTTACCAGTGGCTTGAGTTGCGAGCTGATGAAACACTCTTGCAGGAATGCAATACAGAAACCAGCAATAAAAATAACCATATGAGTGGTGGTCCCTCAAAAGTTGCATTACCGTGATTTCATCAGACTCACAAAATGCTAAATAAAATCTATGAAAATTGCATCTCAAATTCCTGTTTTCCTGGCAATTAAACCTATCCAAATACAATGGTACATTCTGACCTGTCTACACCACCGCGATTCTTCAGTGAGAATATTAACTAACGCAAAACCAAAGATTCAGTATCAGATATCAGATAATCTGCATAAAATGAAGTAAGATTTTTTAGGCCATCCTACATAATGGACCCGATACCTGACCTATGGACATCCTGTACCACTGAATGAGCTCCCATAAACAAACAGTTTACAAGTATCCTCCTCCCTCATTTATATGTAACCTCTCT
Source organism: Mobula birostris (assembly GCF_030028105.1). NCBI lineage: Eukaryota > Metazoa > Chordata > Chondrichthyes > Myliobatiformes > Myliobatidae > Mobula > Mobula birostris. The sequence continues at coordinate 147,012,690 of NC_092370.1, forward strand.
GTCGTAATCAAACACCATTGTTTTTCAAGAACATAACCTGCCTATTTCACTGTGGGCGGGCACTTAAATTTACTTTGGACATTAACAAGACAACCTGTACTTGATAGATGTGCATCCATACACCCACTGAGGTTATTGAAACCTACCATTAAGCATGGGGCATCCTAACTTGTTAACCCTGTAACTAGATATGAGCAGACAATAAATAAATGCCTATGTTAATTGGCCCCTTTTGAAACCCCCTATGATGACACAATTCATGATATACTGTGAATGGAATGATTACGATATCAGATGATTTTGTATAATTTCTGATAATATTGATAAATTGACATCTGTATAAATGCAAACAATTGTAACTAGAGTTGGCCGGCACATATGGAAACAACAGGAATTCTGCAGATGCTGGAAATTCAAGCAACACACATCAAAGTTGCTGGTGAACGCAGCAGGCCAGGCAGCATCTCTAGGAAGAGGTACAGTCAACGTTTCAGGCCGAGACCCTTCGTCAGGACTAACTGAAGGAAGATCTCTTACTAACTCTTCCTTCAGTTAGTCCTGACGAAGGGTCTCGGCCTGAAATGTCCACTGTACCTCTTCCTAGAGATGCTGCCTGGCCTGCTGCGTTCACCAGCAACTTTGATGTGTGTTGCTAGCACATACGGATGTCGCTTGGGAATAGGAATAAGAAAATCAAAAGGAGGGCTGAAATAAAAACCCATGATTTCCTAAAAAGAAATAGCTGCCTCAAATTGTATTCTTCTGTTATTCAAGAACTAAACCCATGTTGCACATAGTGGAAATGTCGATCTCCCAAAATTAATTGTGAAATTGAGTCAAAAAAGGTAAAAGCTAGCACAACCACAGTTTGCACACCAATTTATTCAGTAAGATTGGACTTGTGCATTTCCTGTATTGTCTTCCATGCAGAATTTGCATCTGCTACATTGCCATACTGACCAAAGGGAAGCAAGTCAATGATTAAAGAACTTTCTCTATGCCAACCACAACACAAATAAAATGGTTGCCACTGAATGGACAGAAAACCTGACCCTCTACAGCATGACTGGGATCCTCCTGAATTTGACAAACTGGCCCCGTTGACACTTGTGTCCTGTGTGGCTCTAAGCAATAAGCTTGTGATTGCAAACGATTTTGCAAAAAAACATCAATGAGCAAATCAGAAATCTCTATCTATGCGATGCTAGACATTGAAACGCGAGGTGTCAATGTGACCTGCAGACATGTTAATTGTCTTCACCTTCCTAAATCTTGCATAATGATCTCCTGGTTTGTTAATGAGTGAATAACAAACATTGTAGACTTCCCTCAAATCTCCTTTTTTCTGTTAGAAGCACAGAAAACGTGCTGTGCAACCTTTAATATCATTCGATGAACAAATAATGCTGGACAAATTTCAGCCAAATCAAGATGAATTGTGCCAGAATGTGCCAGGCATATTTCCAATGTAATATACAAGGCAACTTTAATATCCAACTACAGATTAAAAACGTGTCCAGATTCAGCTGGTGATTGGTTCATGCTTTTCTTCCACTGTACATTCTATTATGAAGAATGTAATTTGACATTTTCAGTTTTTTGGGATGTGCCAAAAGCACACTAATCTAAAGTGATGGATTGATGACCTGTGTAAGTGAAGTCAATGGAACTGAATATGCAGAGATGAGTACTGCCAATAGGTAGGACTCATGATCCTGTCAAGCACTAATGAGCAAAAGTTATTGGAAGTCTGTGTTTTGTGGCAGGGAGCAGTGTAGTGACACTCGATTGTTATATACATTAAGGACTCAGATATAAATGCAGGAAGCATGATTAGTGAGGTTGCAGAAGACATGAAAGTTGATGGTGTTGTGGACAGCAAAGAAGCTTGGCTAAGGCTTCAGCATGATACCGATCATATGGGAAGTTGGGCAATGTGTTGATAAATACAATTTAATCCCATTAAATGCAAAGTGATGAATATGCAATTAGTAAAATCAACAGCAGCACCAAGGAATCACAGATTATGGAAGCATTGTTGAAATTGAGAAAACAGTATTATCTGAAATATGCCTTCTTGTTCTTGATCCCCCAATCATCTATTTACCCAGTTATGATCTTATAATATTAGATTCAAGGCAACTAATTAAAACAAGTCAGAAACAAAAGAAAATCTGCAGATGCTGGACAAATTAAAACAAGTGCTACCTTTATAACTTCCTGCCAATTATCAAACAATCACTTTAACACTAAAGTAATTCAAAAACAAACAATCTCTTTGTCACTGTCACAGCTTATGTGTAAATGCACTGAAACCAAAATATTGTTAGTATTTGTTCCTTGGTGGACTCATTTGGCCAAGTTCACACAAAGAAATGTTCAATTTGTTTGGCATGAAATTCAATTGCAAACTTAGAATGTGCCAATAACCAAATATGTGTCCAGATGGCAAGACCTGACAAAAGATTCAACACTTGAATCGTTCAATTCTTAATACTTCCATCAAATATCGACAGATTGCCCCCAGGTTCCGGCAGGGATCCATTCCCGTAAACTATTTGTAACCTGAACAACTGACAAGTCGGAAATATGACCGTGAACCAAGTTCCAACCCAGCAGAAGATGGCTGCAGGCGCACAGCAGCTGGCTAATCCATCCTGCCAGTCTCCCACATGCTCAATTGCATATACAGGCTGTGTATAAGGCAGTCATTCATAAGTTAGGAAGGACATGCAGTGGTCTTGTTCACATTCCAAAATTAAATAGATAGTCCTAGAAAATCTTAAACCAGTTACCCTACAGGGCAAGTCAAACTCAAAGTAGAGCACATTGTCATATATACAAGTACATATATGCATATATCCAATGAAAAACATAAATTAGACATATCTTATACACAACTTTACAAGAAAGAACACAATTGGAAGAAAATTAGTCAGTTTCAGTTCAAAGTGATCAAGCTGTTGCTAAGCTGTGGTGATTAGTGTTTTGCTGTTTTGTTCAAAAACCAAATAGTTAAAGGGAAGTTGCAGTTGTTGAATCAGGTGGTGTGGGACTTGAGGCTTCTGTACCTCCTGCTAGTGGAAAAAGATAGCATGGCCAAATGGTGGGGATCTTCGATGAGGCTGTGCTTCCTGTAGATACTACTGATGATGGGAGGGGCATTCCCGTGATATACTGGGCAGAGTTCATGGCCTTCTGCAGCTTTAGCGTACCATGGTGAAACCAGTCAGGACACTTTCAATGATAAACCTGTGGAAGTTTATTAGGAGTGTTCACTGACAAGCCAAATGTCTTTAACCTCCTAAAAAAGTAAAGACGCTGGCACACTTTCCTTATGATTGCATCTTTGTGCCGGGGTCAGGACAGGTCACCTGATATGTTAACTCCCAGGAATTTAAAGTTGCTGCATCTCTCTGGCAAGAGTAATAAAAAATACTCTGGACAGCCAAAACCAGATATCACGTCAAAATCCTGTAGGAGAGGACAACTGCAGGATAACAGCAAAATCAGAATTATCCCTATCTCTCAAAGGATAACAGTAATTCTGAGAAGAAGCATATTTATTGGAATCCAATTTTAGAAAGGTTGCCAAGTTGTTTGATAGGAGTCTGTAATGTACAAGAAAGGAAACATAAGGCAAAGGTCCAAAGGTTATAAATAGAGGGCTAATTAAGACTCCTTCTCGCATATGCTTCAATATGCACGTTATCGATGACTTGGAGCTCACCATCCCACATGTGTGCATCTCTCTACAACACCAGCTTTCCTGGACAGGCCATATCATACGAGCTCTGAAACAGTGACTTGACTTCGAGTTCATCACAGCAGGAAATTACCATGAGGACAGAAGAAATAATTCAAGGATATTGCAAAGCCTCCATGTGAAATTATAATATCCTCACAAAGTTAAGGGAAATGCTGATTCTTGAGTACAGAAAGTGGAGTAGCTTAGGAACGGTATTGAGAATTTTGCATCGCTGTTTTGGGAGTGCACAGAGCCGGTAAAAGGGCATCACTTCCCACACCTTCCCCATCAAGAATCCTCTATCCCAACTGAGCCAGAGTCTGTGGGCCCTTCACTGGCATATGGAAGTAAGTCAACCATGATTCCACCTGGCCATTCAAGAAGAAGAAACAGAAGGAAATATTCAAAGCTCAAAGTAAATTTATTAACACAGTACAGCTATGTCACCATATTTGAGATTTCTTTTCTTCTGGGCATACTCAGTAAATCCAAGAACCATAACAGAATCAATGGAAGACCACACCCAACAGAGTGGACAAACAACCAATCTGCAAAAGGCAACAATGTGCAAATGCAAAAGAAAAAAAACTAACAATATAAAATAAGCAATAAATATCAAGAACATGAGATGAAGAGTCCTTGAAAATGAGTCATAAGTTATGGGACCATTTCAATAAAGGGGCAAATGAAGTTGAGTGAAGTTATCCTCCATCAATGTATCAATGCCACTCTTCCTTGCTTGAGACTGCTTTCAACACAGATCATTGACTGTATGTGGAACTTAGACTGTGTGTCCAGAAACTCACTGAAATTAATTGTTATTTGATAAATTTTATTTCGTACATGATGTGCAGCCTATTTTTTGCATTGCATTGAAAAAATGTTTTTCTATTTGTTTAATTTATAATTCAATATGACTTGAGATTTTAAACATTTTTTAATGTCACATATGTGTAAGATTCTGTTTCCTTGACGTGCAAAAGAAAAAAACAACAGTGTATGATCTGGATTAAATAAGAAGAATTTCAGAAAAATTACTCTGTTGCAATGTCTCATTGTGCTGGGCTTTCTGGCTGAAGTTAACAAATGTTCCATCATTCTAGGGTCAAAATTATAAAGACATCCAGCATGGAAACAAGCTACTGGACACACTGAGGCACTTATTTTCACTGTAATATCACACTTTACATTGTAACATCACACTGAGGCACGCATTTACACTGTAACATCACACGGAGCCATTCATTTAAACTGTAATATGACACTTTACACTGTAACATCATATTGAGCCACTCATTTACATTGTAATATGACACTGAGCCACTTATTTACACTGTAACATCACACTGAGCCATTAATTTACACTGTAATATCACACTGTACACTGTAACATCATAATGAGCCACTCATTTACACTGTAATATCACACTGAACCACTCATTTACACTGTAATATCACACTTTACACTGTAACATCACACTGAGCCACTCATTTACACTGTAATACCACACTAAGCCATTCATTTACATTGTAATATCACACTGAGCCATTCATTTACACTGTAGTATCACACTGAGCCACTCATTTACACTGTAATATCACACTGAGCCACTCCTTTACACTGTAATATCACACTGAGCCACTCCTTTACACTGTAATACCATACTGAGCCACTCATTTACACTGTAATATCACACTGAGCCATTCATTTACACTGTAATATCACACTGAGCCACTCATTTACACTGTAATATCACACTGAGCCATTCATTTACATTGTAACATCACACTGAGCCACTCATTTACACTGTAATATCACACTGAGCCACTCATTTACACTGTAATATCACACTGAGCCATTCATTTACATTGTAATATCACACTGAGCCACTCATTTACACTGTAATATCACACTGAGCCATTCATTTACACTGTAATATCACACTGAGCCATTCATTTACACTGTAGTATCACACTTTACACTGTAACATCATACTGAGCCACTCATTTACACTGTAATATCACACTGAGCCATTCATTTACACTGTAATATCACACTGAGCCACTCATTTACACTGTAATATCACACTGAGCCACTCATTTACACTGTAACATCATACTGAGCCACTCATTTACACTGTAATATCACACTGAGCCATTCATTTACACTGTAATATCACACTGAGCCATTCATTTACACTGTAATATCACACTGAGCCACTCATTTACACTGTAATATCACACTGAGCCACTTATTTACACTGTAGTATCAGACTTTACACTGTAACATCATACTGAGCCACTCATTTACATTGTAACATCATACTGAGCCACTCATTTACACTGTTACTATCACACTGAGCCACTTATTTACACTGTAATATCACACTGAGCCATTCATTTACACTGTAATATCACACTGAGCCATTCATTTACACTGTAATATCACACTGAGCCACTCATTTACACTGTAATATCACACTGAGCCACTCATTTACACTGTAGTATCAGACTTTACACTGTAACATCATACTGAGCCACTCATTTACATTGTAACATCATACTGAGCCACTCATTTACACTGTTACTATCACACTGAGCCATTCATTTACACTGTAATATCACACTGAGCCATTCATTTACACTGTAATATCACACTGAGCCACTCATTTACACTGTAATATCACACTGAGCCATTCATTTACACTGTAATATCACACTGAGCCATTCATTTACACTGTAACATCACACTGAGCCACTCATTTACACTGTAACATCACAGTGAGCCACTCATTTACACTGTTACTATCACACTGAGCCACTCATTTACACTGTTACTATCACACTGAGCCACTCATTTACACTGTAATATCACACTGAGCCATTCATTTACACTGTAATATCACACTGAGCCACTCATTTACACTGTAATATCACACGGAGCCATTCATTTACACTGTAATATCACACTGAGCCATTCATTTACACTGTAATATCACACTGAGCCACTCATTTACACTGTAATATCACACGGAGCCATTCATTTACACTGTAATATCACACTGAGCCATTCATTTACACTGTAGTATCAGACTTTACACTGCAACATCATATTGAGCCACTCATTTACATTGTAATATCACACTGAGCCACTCATTTACACTGTTACTATCACACTGAGCCACTTATTTACACTGTAACATCACACTGAGCCACTCATTTACACTGTAGTATTACACTTTACACTGTAACATCATACTGAGCCACTCATTTACACTATAACATCACACTTTACACTGTAACATCATAATGAGCCACTCATTTACATTGTAATATCACACTGAACCACTCATTTACACTGTAATATCACACTTTACACTGTAACATCACACTGAGCCACTCATTTACACTGTAATATCACACTGAGCCACTCATTTACACTGTAATATCACACTGAGCCATTCATTTACATTGTAATATCACACTGAGCCATTCATTTACACTGTAATATCACACTGAGCCATTCATTTACACTGTAGTATCAGACTTTACATTGTAATATCACAATGAGCCACTCATTTACACTGTAGTATCACACTGAGCCACTCATTTACACTGTAGTATCAGACTTTACACTGTAACATCATACTGAGCCACTCATTTACATTGTAACATCATACTGAGCCACTCATTTACACTGTTACTATCACACTGAGCCACTCATTTACACTGTAATATCACACTGAGCCACTCATTTACACTGTAATATCACACTGAGCCATTCATTTACATTGTAATATCACACTGAGCCACTCATTTACACTGTAATATCACACTGAGCCATTCATTTACACTGTAATATCACACTGAGCCACTCATTTACACTGTAATATCACACTGAGCCATTCATTTACACTGTAGTATCAGACTTTACATTGTAATATCACAATGAGCCACTCATTTACACTGTAATACCACATTGAGCCACTCATTTACACTGTAATATCACACTGAGCCACTCATTTAAACTGTAGTATCTTTTAATAATGCAGAAATACATACTTAAAATTTTCTAAAACCATGGCATTTAAACATTTCTTCTATTTTAGATTAATGTTTTTGTTTCAAAATAGAGATCGCTCTTTCACTTAAATTTATTGCTATAAGTATCCTGTTATCCTGGAGCCTGACCATGCTTTTATATTCTAGTCCTCTCGAAATGAATGCTAACATCGCATTTGCCTTCCTTACCACCGACTCAACCTGCAAGTTAATCTTCGCACCTCTGATTTTTGAATTTTCTCCCCATTTATAAAATAGTCTACACCTTTTTCTGATATTTTCTATGTAACTGCATCTACAACAATTTCTCACTATCTAGTCTTCACAGCATGTAATACAGTATAAAACTTCAATTACAATGAAGTAAAACTTCCCCATATTAAAATATCCAATCATATAGAATCCCAATGGTTCCACATTTGGCTCAATCATTTGTACACCAAGTCCTCATTATTTGCAAATGTATAATACATCTGTCAAGGCTTAATGTACAGATCTGTATACTTTCAAGATTGGCCAGCACGGGCCAAAAGCACTTTCTAAGAATGTGGCTATGTGTGCAGCCAGAACAAGGGTCCAAGGTCTAGAATAATATGTTTCAGCTTGTTTGCCATGATGAAGGCTACAAACTAAAAATTTATCCATGCTTTCCTTTAAACTCATCATGGCTCAGTTTCCTGCTCTCTTTAAATTCATGATGTTCACTGGAATTTCCTTTTAAACGACTGCATAGCATAAAATAAGCGAATGAAAATGTGCTATAGTAATTCAAATAGCATCCAATAATCCAGAAAACCGGCTGATACAGAACCATCAAAGTCTTTTGGGTGCCAGATTATCAAATTTTACTGCCATGATATTTTGCTTCCAATTGCAAAGCTCAGCTTCCAATCTGCACAGTGAAAGAATAAAAGAGTTGGAAATGTGTCTGAAATTACTGAACTTATTGTTGAGTCAAAAATGTTGAAGGCATATTTTAAAACACTAGGAAACTTTAAATACATAATTAATTCCACAAATCTAGATTACCCCAAGTGCACTACTCTCTCTTACACCCTTTTTTCTTGCTTCATTGCAAAGGAAGAAGTCCTTATAGTTCCTTTGCAATGAAAGAACTGTCACAGATCCAATAGTGGGCAGATTTCTCAAAGCAGCTACTGTGAAACTATAAGTTGGAGTTCTGCTTCTGGACTTCAGCAGGAGCATAATTAGAAAATTGCTGATAAGAACCTGGAGTGCTAAACTTCCAGGCAGCCATGGAGGAAAACTTCCAAATAGCCAACCCCAGCCACCAATATTCCACAATATTTCAGTCTGAGATTATATTTGGGTTCAGCTTCAAGCATGAACAAAAAAAATTTTGAGGAAGCAACGCTTTTTGAAAAAACATTGTTGTCCAGTGTTATTTAAACAAACAAAGAATGCTTAATCGAACAATATATTTACAGTATTACTCAAATATTACTGAAATATTAAGTACAGAACTCAGATCAATCATGCTTGGCTTCTCCTGATAGGACAATCCTCTTATGCTCGGAATAAGCCAGGTGAATATCCTTGGTACTACCTCAAATGCTACCACACCCTTACTCAGGTAAGGGGCCCAAAATTGTGCAGGGCATTCCAGGTAAAGGTAACAGATTTCTTATAACTAAAGAACAGGCGTTTTGCTTTTACAATAATCTGCTAGTTTCTATTATTTTAAACAACAGTTTATTTATTCATTTAATTTAATATCTTCATCTGAATTGAACTTAGATGCTCTAACTGGATCAGCTTGCAGGTTGTTAGCCCATTTCTCTAGATGCCCAGAATATGTCTCTCACAGCAGGAACATTTGATTAAATGTATTCAAAACACTGCATCAGTTTGTTAGAATAAACAAGCTTAAGCTATTTCCAATGGCTGATTGGTAACCAAGCGATATAAATTTGAAGTGGTTATCAAAAGAATCAAAGGTGACATGAAGTAACGTTTTCATGCACTACATTGTTATGATACAGAATAGAATACCTGAAAGGATATTAGAGGCAGATTACACAATGCATTCTGAGAGTATACTGATTAAGTGTTTTAGAGGAAGATAGTTCATAACTCCGGGTCACAGCAGCAAGGCAAATTGGATAACTCCTCCAAGAAAAATTAGTGCATGCACGATGCATTCTACTGCTGATATTTCTCTCTCTTGTTCCACTTTGGAATCTGATAATCTAATCAGGACAGATCACAGGACACTTTACAATGACCAGTTAACCTACCAACCGGTACACCTTTGGACTGTGGGAGGAAACAGGAGCATCTGGAGCATCCATGAGGTCACAGGGAGAACATACAGACTCCTTACATGCAGCGGCAGGAATTGAACCTGGATCGCCTGTACTGTACAGTGTTGTGCTAACCACTACGCTACCGTGCCACCCCACTGCTTTCATATATTACAAGGATATTTCCATCACCTGCAGAATCTTTTGTGTTTACAAAATTAGGAGGTGATACAGATAGTGAAGAAGGTTATTGTAGATTACAAGGAGACAGTGGAACATGGGAGAAAGGGATGTAGGAGGGGCACCCTAGGAGAGGTTCAAAGTGCATTTATTATCGAAGTAGGTATACAATATACAACCTTGAGATTCATCACCTTACAGGCAGTCACAAAACAAAGGAACACCAAAAGAACCCATTAAAAAAAAGGCCATCGAACACTCAATGCACAGAGAGAGAAAAAAATCATGCAAACAATAAAAGTAAGCAAATAGTATTCAGAGCTGAAACCTTACAAAAAGGCACAAAGCCAGGCATCATTGCAGCCAAAGCAGGCCACAGCTTCAGTTTATCATATAGCCAAGTAAACATCATGGGACCACAGACTCAAAGCCAGGCATCACTGCAGCCAGTACAGGCCATAGCCTCAGTTCAGCACAAAACTGAGTAAATATCATGGAGGAACGAGCAGAACCAAGTAGAACCAGGCAGTCCCTTGATGATGGGCAAGTGAAAAGAGAAGGGGTAAAAATGGAGCCAAAACCATAATATTATGATTCACTATGATTTCTGCCTCCTTAAACATCCCAGACACTTCAAAGGCTTAGGGCTTTTTGTTGCATGGGATTCAATCAGATGAACTATGGCATGGGGAGAGATTGGTGGTGGGTACCATACACACAGGGGATTGTTAAACTCTTCCCTCTCTGTATTTTCCCTCACTTCCCTGGCTATTATGCAGATGTTCTGTGGCTGCCATGTGGAGAGTATTTTAAGGACAGATTGCCTTCCAGTGATGAGTGAAGTAATGATGTGGTAAATCACGGTTCTTCATGCAGTTCCAAACAAGAAATACAAATATCTTTCGAACCACACGATGCTTTGTGCATATCATCATCAGTGTGGCTTTTCTTGTATTTTTGTCTGATTTCACAAACATTCTGGGGCATCCAATTAGACGTTAGTACTAATTCCAACATGTTTAGCATACAGAAAAAAGGTGAAACCCAATTTCTAGTAACTAATTCAAGATCATGTTAGTTACATTCATCTTTAATCACAATCACACATTTCGATCATTCTAATGCTCAGCTCACTGGATCTTCTGTCCTTTCATTTCAATCTCCTTTGTCTTTCATTCAACTGCTTCCATGAACTCATCCTGAGATTTTTGAACCCAATTTTGTGAATGGTTATCTTATGGCTATCTTATTTGCTGACCATACTAAAAGCTCTGCAAAATGGGATTGTTGGTAAAAGGATACTCTTTTGCCAAGAACCCAACCAATGTTAAAATTGTTCTGTCAATTTTTATTTGAGTTCTTTTATTTATCAACATAGCACAAATGATTGACAGGCCTGCTTTCAGAATTAAAACTACAAACATAATTACAAAACAAAACATATTAGTAATATTCCACCCAAAATTTCTGAATTAAAATATTGCCCAAAAAGATTATTTTAACATTTGGAATTTGAGCCACACATTTGTAAACAGACTACAGAATACAAATCAACTGCAATACAAACTGAGAAAACACAGACATAAGCCACTCCAGTCACACAATGTAATTTAATCAAAATGCTGATAGTGAAGAAAAAATCTAGAACACATTGATGCAATTGAAGTTTGAAGTTCAAAGAAAATGTATTATCAAAGAACATATATATCACCATATACAACCCTGAGGTTTGTTTTCTTCTGAGCATACAGAGCAAATCCAAGAAAGATAAATGAATCAATGAAAGTCTGCACCCAACAGGATGGATAGACAACCAATGTGTAAAAGACAACATACAGTGCTAATATAAAAGACACAAAAATATGCAATAAATATCAAGAACATGAGATGAAGGGTCCTTGAAAGAAAGTCCATAGGTTGTGGGAACAGTTCAGTATGGGACAAGTGAAGTTGAGTAAAGTTATCCACCTTGGTCCAAAAGCCTGGAGGATAATAATTGATCCTTAACCTGGTGGTGTAGGTCCTGAGGCTCCTGTATCTCCTTCCTGATAGCAACATCAAGAAGACAGCATGTCCTGGGTGACGTGGGTCCTTGATAATGGATGCTGCTTTCTTTGACAGTGTTCTGGGTAGATATGCTCAATGATAGGGAGGACTTTACTTGTGATGTTCTAGGTCATGTCCGCTACCTATTGTAGTATTTTCTGTTCAAAGGCATTGGTGTTTCTATACCAGGCCATTACGCCACCACTATAGATCTATGGAGGTTTGTCAAAGAATTAGGTGTCATGTTGAATCTTTACAAACTCCTAATAATGCAGAAGTGCTATTGTGCTTTCCTTGTAATCGCACTTATGTGCTGGGCCTAGGATAGGTCCTCCAAAATGATAACACTGAGGAATTTAGAGCTGCTGATCCCTTCTACCTCCAATCCCTGAAGAGTACTGGCTCATGAACTTCTGGTTTCCTCATCCTGAATTCAATAAAGAGCTCCTTGGTCTTCCTGAGGTTTATGTTGTGGCATCACACAGACTGTTTCCCTCCTGATTCATCAACACCTTTGATTCAGCCAATGACAACAGCTGAATCAGCAAACACAAATTTAGCATTGGACCTGTGCTTTGCCACACAGTTAATATAGAACACAGAAATTTACAGCATATTACAGGCCCTTCGGCCCACAATGTTGGGATGACCATGTAACCTACTCTAGAAACTGCCTAGAATTTCCCTCGCGCATAGCCTTCTATTTTTCTAAGCTACAATTATAAGTGTAAAATGAGTAGAGCAGAGGGCTATGCACACAGCCCTGTGGTGAATCTGTGCTGATAGGGATTGTGGAAGTGATGTTGTTGACGACCTAAACTGATCAGGGTCTGCAAATTAGGAAACTGAGGATCGAGTTGTATAAGGAGGTATTGAGGCCAATGAATTGAAGCTTATTGATTAGTTTTGAGGGGATGATTATATTGAGTGCTGAGCTACAGTTAAAAAGCATCCTGATGTATGCTGTCCAGATGTCCCAGGGTTGAGTGAAGAGCCTATGAAATGCTACCTGCTGTGGACCTGTTGTGCCAGTAGGCATATTGAGCAGATCCATGTCACTTCTCAGGCAGGAGTTGATTTGCTTCATCACCAAACTCTCAAGGCACTTTATCACTGTGCTACTGGATGATAGACGTTGAGGCAGGTTCCAACGTTCTTCATAGGCACTGGTATAATTGAAACCTGCTGGTATAATTAAGCAGATATGATTAAGTGAGAGGTTAAAGATATTGGTGAACATTCCAGCCAGTTAATCTGCACAGGTCTTTGGTACTCGGCCAGGTAACCCCATCTGGGCCGGATGGTTTTTGTGGGTTCACCCTAGAATGCTCTCACATTGGCCACAGAGACTGAAATCACAGGGTCATCAGGGGCTGTGGAAGTTTGTGACAGTCATACGGAAGGCATTCCAGCAGCTCTACAACAATAGGAATTTGAGGAAACTCATTACGTCAAAGAATAATAAATAATAATAAAGGCATCCGTTAATCCTGCAAGACCATGGATCTGCGCCTGGAAAATCTTCACTCTCCAGGGCGCAGGCCTGGGCAAGGTTGTATGGAAGACCAGCAGCTGCCCATGCTGCAAGTCTCCCCTCTCCACGACACCAATGTTGTCCAAGGGAAGGGCATTAGGACCCATACAGCTTGGCACCAGTGTTGTCACAGATCAATGTGTGATTAAGTGCCTTGCTCAAGGACACAACACGTTCCCTCGGCTGGGGCTCAAACTCACGACCTTCAGGTCGCTAGTCCAATGCCTTAACCACTTGGCCACGTGCCCACACTATGTCAAAGAATCTTATAAATATCTACAGGAGAACATTCTGACTGGTTGCATCACAGCCTGGCATGGAGGTTTCAATGCACAGGACCTCAAGAAGCTGCAGAGAGTTATAGACTCAGCTCGTTCTATCATGGACACAAACCTCCCCAACATTGCGGCATCTTCAACAGGCAGTGCCTCAATAAGGTGGCATCTATCACTAAGGACCCTCACCATCCAAGGTATGCCTTCTTCTCATTACTACCATTGGGAAGATGATTCAGGAGCCTAAAAACTCACACTCAATGATACAGGAACAGCTTATTCCCCTCTGAAAGGTACATGGACCATCAACACTACTCCATTGTTCCTTTTGTTTGCATTATTACATTTATTTTTTAAATTATTATAAACTTACAGTAATTTTATACCTTTGCATTGTACTACTGCCACTAAACAACCGTCAGTGATAATAAATCTGATTCTGATTTTGAGCTCAAAATCAAACTATTATAAAGCACATCCATATTTCTTGAGCATCTAATGCCATAAATAGACTATGTATATTTTTTAAAAATCCTATCAAATTAATATATTGGTGTCAACATCCATAGGTCCCTAAAATTGCCGCGCAAGGTGATAGGGTTGCTAGGGCTCTTATCCCTCTTGCCATCTGGCAAAAGGCACCTAAGTATTTGGGCTCTCATGACCAGACTATGTAACAGTTTCTTCTCCCAAGCCATCAGACTCCTCAATACCCAAAGCCTGGATTGACACCAACCTACTGCCTTCTACTGTGTCTATTGTCTTGTTTATAATTTATTGTAATACCTGAACTGCTTTGTGCACTTTATGCAGTCCTAGGTAGGTCTGTAGTCTAGTGTAGTTTTTGTATTGTTTCATGTAGCACCATGGTCCTGAAAAATGTTGTCTCGTTCCTACTATGTACTGTATCAACAGTTATGGTCAAAATGATAATAAAAAGTGACTTGACTTGACTTGACTTGAAGACATGGTGTGTTGGCCTTCATTAGTTGGGGGATTGAGTTCAAAAGCCATGAGGTAATATTGCAGCTCTGTATAACCCTGGTTAGATAACACTTGAAATATTATGTTCAGTTCCAGTTACCTCATTATAGAAATTTTGTGGAGGCTTTAAAGAATATGCAGAGGAGAATTTTCGGCACGCTGCCTGGACCAGAAGTTATGGGTTATAAAGATAGGTTGAGTGAGCTCGGGCTTTTTTCTTTGGAGCGACGTTGGATGAGAGATGACTTGATAGAGGTGTACAAGATGATAAGAAACATAGATAGAGTGGATAGTCAGAGACATTTTCCAAGGGTGAAACTGGATAATACAAGGGGGCATAATTTTAAGATGATTGGAGTAAAGTACAGGGGGTTGTCAGAAATCGGTTCTTCACACAGAGAGTGTTGGGTGTGTGGAAAGCCCAGCTAGGAAAGGTTTTAGAGCCAAATATATTAGGGGAATTTAAGAAACTCTTAGATAAGCATGTGGATGATAGGAAAATGAAAGCTCTGTAGGGGAGAAGAGTTAGATTGACCTTAGAATTGATTAAAACTTCAGCACAACACAACATTCAGCAGTTTTTAGATCTCTACCTGCACAGAATTCTAGAGAATTACAAAATTTTATGTTTTCTGGAATTAAAAGATTGACAAGAAGCCTGGTTTCTCCAGTACACAAACAATGCCACGTGATGCAAGCTTACAGTGCACAATGCAATCCTCGCGGATTTGATTTGATGCAAATTACGTATTTTACTGAATATTTCAATATACATGTGACAAATAAAGCTAATTTCCTCACTGATGGTAATAATGAGATAATGATGGTTCGTAATAGAAGATGCTGCCTTCTTAAAGCATCTCCTCTTGAAGATAGAACATACATATAACATAGAAATCTACAGCACATTACAGGCCCTGTAGCCCACAATGTTGTGCCAACCATGTAAGATACACTAGAAGCGGCTTAGAATTTCCCTCCACATGGCCTTCTATTTTTCAAAGCTCCATGTATCTGAGAGTTTCTTAAAAGACCCTGTTGTATTTGCCTCTACTACCATCGCTGGCAGTGCATTCCAGGTACCCACCACTCTCTGTGTGAAAAACTTACCTCTGTACCTACTTCCAAGCACCTTAGAACTATGCCCCCTAAGCCATTTAAGCCCTGGGCAAAACCTCTGACTACCCACATGATCAATGCCTCTCATCATCTTATACACCTCTATCAGGTCACCTCTCATCCTCCGTCACTCCAAGGAGAAAAGGCCAAGTTCAGAGACAGCACAATTGTGACAGAAGCAATTGGCAAAAATTAATCATATGTTAAGTTTTTTGGGGAGAGACTTTCTCTGTACTTCCTATATCATTAAGCCAAGAAACCAAAGTTTACTAGTAAGGTTGGGATAATGTACATACGGATTGCATGTTTTATTTTTGCAGTTGAAATAGGTTCAAGGTAATAGTTCTCACATTACCTAACTAACTCCCAGAGAGATTATCAATACATTGATGCTTGAGCTCAAAACATTATCTTCCGGTTTCTTACCTAAGACAGGAACTGTATAGATCAGTGGTTCCCAAACTGGGGTCCATGGACCCCACAGTTAATGGCAGGGGTCCATGGAATAAAAAAGGTTGGGAACCCCTGGAATAAATGATGTGAATCCCTAAACAACACGGTAGTCCATTGTCCGAAGTCAGTGCAAAACCAGTGCTTATATCCTCATTTATGTCAATCCATGCTGCAACTTAGCAACACAAAGTGAACAATAAAATTACTTTTACGGTTCTAAGCACTTACATATTCATAACACATATTGATAAATTATTTTTACAATTATATATAAAACAACTTTATTGTCGCCAAACAATTGATACTAGAGCGTACAATCATCACAGCGATATTTGATTCTGCACTTCACACTCCCTGGATTACAACTCGATAGAAAATATTAAAAATTTAAATTATAAATCATAAATAGAAAATAGAAAAAGGAAAATAAGGTAGCGCAAAAAAAAAACCGAGAGGCAGGTCTGGATATTTGGGGGGTACAGCCCAGATCCGGGTCAGGATCCGTACAGCAGTCTTATCACAGTTGGAAAGGAGCTGTTCCCAAATCTGGCCGTACGAGTCTTCAAGCTCCTGAGCCTTCTCCCCAAAGGAAGAGGGATGAAAAGTGTGTTGGCTGGGTGGGCCGTGTCCTTGATTATCCTGGCAGCACTGCTCCGACAGCGTGCGGTGTAAAGTGAGTCCAAGGACGGAAGATTGGTTTGTGTGATGTGCTGTGCTGTGTTCTTGACTTAACTTGACTTAATATTTAGCTTTTCTAGTCGATCATGCTCCAAAACACTCAGCACAAAATCTCATAGACTTGGCAGCAACAAACTGATGATATAAATGAAGAGGGCTTTTTGCTGCAGAACTCAGGGGTCTGTGGCATCTCTCAGAGGACACTCAGCAGCCCTGATAAATGTCCCAATGTGAGCAGATGTAGCTCAGATAACACAAAGCCACTCTATCCCCGTCTGTTTGCTTTGCACCAATTCTATAAAAGCTGCAACATTTTGCTATGGCTGTCTCTCTGTTCATAGCTCACTTCCCCTCAAAAAAATCATCACTAATTATAAAGTTATTGTCATGTAGTCTATAACTAATAGGTTAGTTTTCTTGAATTTAAACCAGGAGGCACTGATGTGGAATTTCACAATTGAGAAAGAAATGTCAACATTTTTTATATGAGAGCGATGAACTTTTTCCCGGATGCTATTATGAAGCTGTAGTGAACAAAATGCATCGTTTATAACCTGAAGCGCCACTATTATCTACTGGCCAGACGCTTGTTTTCAAAAACATAAAGACCTTTTTTCTCACTGTAACTAAAGCTCATTGTGAACTTCAATCTACCTTTTCATTTCTGAAAGAATGCTGACAATCTTGCAGACAAAGCTCCCAGGCAATCACACAAGTGTTCTTATATATCAAAATGGTACGTATTTTGTGGCTTAAATATATCACATTTTTAGTACATTCACTGTATACAGATATACTGTGATTTTACCCACAGAGCTACCGCTCACTGGATGATTTTTGCTTTTCGCACCATTCTCTGTAAACACTAGAGACTACTGTGTGTGAAAATCTCAGGGGATCAGCAGTCTCTGTGATACTCAAACTTCTCAACCTGGCACCAAAAATCATTCCACGGTCAAAGTCACTTTGAACACTTTTCTTTCCCATTCTGATGTTTTGTCTGAACAACAACTGAACCTCTTGACCATGTCTGCATGTTTTATGCATTGAGTTGCTGTTACATGATTGGCTGATTAGATAATAGCACTAACGGGCAGATGTACAGCTGTATCTAATAAAGTGGCCACTAAGTGTGCATGTGTGTAACTCAATATTTTCTCAACAATGTAATACCACAGCATAAATAATCTTCAGAAATTATTAGAACACCAAATTGATAGCAGTGTATGCCCATTTCTCAGTTTCAGTTACTGTTGTGGCAATGACTCCATAAGCAAAATATGTAAGAGCCATATTTCTTCTGTATTTTTAAAGTTGTTAATCTAAAGCACGGTGGGATTCTGACCTGCTATCAAAGGAAAGCTCAGAGGAACCAAGAAGTATCTGAGTATAGATGATTATTGTCTTTGGGTAAGAAATGGTGATTAAATATATTCAAAATAATGTTATTAAGGAATCTTTAATCTAAACCCTAGCAAAAGCAGTTTTCAATTTCAGCCAGATTTTTCACATTTGTCAGAGTAGATAATATTAAGGGTAGATTTTCAACTTGACACTTGTGTGTAAAACTGGCATTGCATATCAGCCATCTGTTCTAGAAACCACTCAATTTTCATATCTATTCATTTCTAAGGAATATAAAATCATCTTGTTTTGATAATAAGCCTTTGAATCACATTGCCAAGTTACATCAGTGCACTATGCTGAATTTCTTCCGCTTTGTATTTGAAATTGAGTGCCCAAGGACAAGATAGTCGCAGATGAAGAAGGCTTATTCCCTTTTCTTGGTTCATCAAACCAGACAAATCTTAAAGCAGTGTTAAAATTAATCCAGAAGATTAGTCTACACACTGATTGCTCTATGTATAAAAACATATTTCCGACTAATATTTAAATAATTATTGATTTAAATGTTTGTATTTCTACTTTGTTTAACAGCTTAAAGTTGTATAATTTTCCAAGGATTAATTTTTCTTCAATCATTACCAAACACATCTTAAGCTGCAAGTTCACTTTTTAGCTGCTTCTTTTCCATATTTTTATAGTTTTTATCATAATTCAGCCTTCTATGGAATTCATTGCTAAGAGGGAGGTGAATGCCAAGGCATTAGGTGTATTTAAGGCAGAGACTGATAGGTTCTTGATTGGTAAACAGTGAAAGGTTATGGGAAGAAGTAGGGAGAATATGGTTGAAAAGAAGACAGCCATGATTGAATAGCAAAATAGACTCAATGGGCCAAATGGCCTAATTCTGCTTTGAACATTGAACATTGTCATACTACTGATAGATCTCATAACTCATCTCGACACTGCATTCATCATACTTGTTGAAAATCTGGACAAAATACTGGGCAATGTATAACATTGATGTTATTATCCCTTTATTGCCTCCTTGGATATGTACAAAGTCTTACATTAAAACATCATTGACAAATTGGCATTTTTGCATTAGCACTAGCAGATCAAGGATTTTGACACGGTCCTGACAATTATTTGGGACAGCATGGTAGTGTAGTGGTTAGCACAACACTTTACAGTATGAGCAACCCGGGTTTAATTCCTGATGCTGCCTGTAAGGAGATTGAAATTTCTCTTCGACTGCATGGCTTTCCTTTGGGTGCTCCAGTTTCCTCCCACAGTCCAAAGACATTAGTAAAATTGTCCTTTGATTAGGCTAGGATTAAATCGAGGGAGTTGTGGGCGGCATAGCTCAAAGGGCTAGAAGGGCCTCATCAACACTATATCTCATTAAATATAACTAATACATAAATGGCATTTATGCAGTGACAGTATGCAGTATGATTAATGATAAAACTGTGTATGGACTAAGGAAAGTAGCTCTATTGCTTTACCCAGTATGGTTATATGTTAATCAGGTTAGTGTAAGCACTTTAATACCCGTAACACACCACTGAGTTGAGGTCTCACACACACAGCAAGTTTTTCATTAAGTACCCTGTGACTGACATCCTTAACTTTGCTATGTCATTGCTTTTCCACATGGGCTAATGCTCTATAATTCACAACACTGCAACTCAATTGCCATGCATACTCCAGACTGTACTATAATTACACAATGCTAATGCTTTGCATTGAATTCCTTGTAAATAAAAAAACAATTACTAGTTAAAACATTGGGAAATTTGGGGAAATTCAATATAAAACAGCACATGTGTTTTTGATTCTGAAAATACAGATCTTTTTTTAAATTTATTTTTATTTATTCATTGAGATACAGTGGGGAGTTGGTCCTTCTGGTGCTTGGAAGAACGCAGAAGAAAGCTATGCTGTCATGGGGAGAACATACAAACTCCTCACAGGCGGCGGCAGGAATTGAACCTGGTCCCTGGTACTGTAAAATGTTGTGTGAACCACTATGCCACTGTGCCACCCGGTTTTTTAGCTGATAAAAATGATTGCCTGGAGAAATGATTCAAAATTTATTTTCTGATTACTTTAAAAAAACAGCATCTAAAATGTGATTCTTCAGTGGTGCTAGAAATTCTGTGAATCCTGTAGAATTTTCTCTACTTCTGCAGAAGTATGACCTAAAATGTGATCAGATCTTTACACAAGTCCTAAAACTAGAGAAAGAGAACCCAAGTAAATAAATAACACAAAAAATTATACCTGTTCTTCATTTATTTATTGAGGAAAATGATCCAATATTACATGCATTTGTTGGAAAAATATGTGAATTTTTGCTTACGGTAAATGGTACAGCAATAACTTCAACCAAACAATTCAGGTAACTGTTGATCAATCCTGAACATCAGCTTAGAGGAATTTTAGGGCATTCCTCCATACAAAACTGTTTCAACTCTGGGATGTTGGTGGGCTTTCTTGCATGAACTGCTTGCTTCAGGACCTTTCACATTTTTATAGGATTAAGGTCAGGGCTTTGACTCAGCCGTTCCAAAATATGAATTTTCTTCTTTTTAAACCATTCTGTTGTTCATTTACTCTTGTCTTTTGGATCATTATCTTGTTGCATCATCCAACTTCTATTAAGCTTCAGGTGACAGACCGCTACCCTGACATTAGAACCATAGAACATTACAGCACAGAAACAGGCCTTTTGGCCCTTCTTGGCTGTGCTGAACCATTTTTCTGCCTAGTCCCACTGGCCTGCACCTGGACCATATCCCTCCATACACCTCTCATCCATGCACCTGTCCAAGTTTTTCTTAACTGTTAAAACTGAGTCTGCATTTACCACTTCATCTGACAGCTCATTCCACACCTTACCACTCTCTGTGTGAAGAAGCCGCCCACTAATATTCCCTTCAAACGTTTCCCCCTTCACCCTTAACCCATGTCCTCTGTTTTTTTTCTCCCCTTGCCTCAGTGGAAAAAGCTTGCTTGCATTCACTCTATCTAAACCCATCATAATTCTATATACTTCTATCAAATCTCCACTCATTCTTCTACACTCCAGGGAATAAAGTCCTAACCTATTCAACCTTTCTCTGTAACTCAGTTTCTCAAGTCCCGGCAACATCCTTGTAAACCTTCTCTGCACTCTTTCAACCTTATTGTAATTTCCTTCCTGTAATTTGGTGACCAAAACTGAACACAATACTCCAGATTCGGCCTCACCAATGCCTTATACAACCTCACCATAACATTCCAACTCTTATACTCAATACTTCGATTTATAAAGGCCAATGTACCAAAAGCTCTCTTTACGACCCTATCTACCTGTGACGTCACTTTTAGGGAATTTTGTATCTGTATTCCCAGATCCCTCTGCACTCCTCAGTGCCCTACCATTTACCTTGTATGTTCTACCTTGATTTATCCTCACACTTGTCTGTATTAAACCCCATCTGCCATTTTTCAGCCCATTTTTCCAGCTAGTCCAAATCCCTCTGCAAGCTTTGAAAACCTTCCTTACTATCCACTACACCTCCAATGTTTGTATCATCAGCAAATTTGCTGATCCAATTTACCACATTATCATCCAGATCACTGATATAGATGACAAATAACAATGGACCCAGCACTGATCCCTGTGGCACACCACTAGTCACAAGCCTCCACTCAGAGAAGCAATACTCCACTACCACTCTCTGGCTTCTTCCATTGAACCAATGTCTAATCCAATTTACTACCTCTCCATGCACCTAGTGACTGAATCCTCCGAACTAACCTCCCATGCGGGACCTTGTCAAAGGCCTTACTGAAGTCCATGTAGACAACATCCATTGCCTTCCCATCATCCACTTTCCTGGTAACCTCCTCGAAAAACTCTAATAGATTGTTAAACATGATTGGTTAAACATGACCTACCATGCACAAAGCCATGTTGACTCTCCCTAATAAGTCCCTGTCTATCCAAATACTTGTAGATCTTTTAGTACTCCTTCCAATAATTTACCTACTTCCGACGTCAAACTTACCGGCCTATAATTTCCCAGATTACTTTTAGAGCCTCTTTAAAATAACAGAACAACATGAGCTATCCTTAAATCCTACAGCACCTCACCCGTAGATACCAACATTTTAAATATATCTGCCAGGGCCCCTGCAATTTCAACACTAGTCTCCTTCAAGGTCCAAGGGAATACCCTGTCAGGTCCTGGGGATTTAACTACTCTGATTTGCCTCAAGAGAGCAAGCACCTCCTCCTCTTCAATCTGTACAGGTTCCATGACCTCACTACTTGTTTGCTTTATTTCCATAGACTCCATGCCAGTTTCCTTAGTAAATACAGATGCAAAAAAAAAATTAAGATCTCCCCCATTTCTTTTGGTTCCATACATAGCCGACCACTCTGATCTTCAAGAGGACCAATTTTATCCCTTACTCTTAATATAGCTGTAGAAGCTCTTTGGACTATTCTTCACCTCGACTGCCAAAGCAACCTCATGTCTCCTTTTAGCCCTCCTGATTTCTTTCTTAAGTACTTTTTTTGCACTTTTTATACTCCTCAAGTACATTATTTGCTCCCTGTTTCTTATACATGTCATATATCTCTCTCTTCTTCTTTATCAGAGTTCCAATATCCCTTGAGAACCAAGGTTCCTTATTCTTATTCACTTTGCCTTTAATCCTGACAGGAACATACAAACTCTGCACTCTCAAAATTTCTCCTTTGAAGGCTTCCCACTTACCAATCACATTCTTGATATTTGTTCCCTCAACAACTGCAAGCCGTCCAGGCCCTAAGGCAGCAAAGCAGCCCCAAACCGTGATGCTTCACAGCTGGGATGAGGATTTGGTGTTGGTGTGCAGTACCCTTTTTCCTCCAAACATTGCAATATGCATTTCTGCCAAAAGGTTCAACTTTTGCTCTCATTTGTCCATAGAATATTGTCCAAGAAGAACATCCAGGTGGTCTTTTACAAACTCGAGATGTGCAACAATTTTTTTTTTTGGAGAGCAATCCTTTCCTCCATGATGTACTTCCATGAACACCATTCTTATTCAGTGTTTTTCTTACAATGCACACATGAACAGAGACTTTAGCAAGTTCTTGAGATTTCTGCAGGTATTTTGCTGTTACCCTCGAGATCTTTTTCCACCTCCTTTGGCAGTGCACATTGTGTTCTTGGTGTGACCTTGCAGGATGCCCACTCTTAGGAAGAGTAGCAACAGTACTGAGTTCCTTCCATTTCTTGACAATCTCTCTTACTGTGGACTGATGAACACTCAGGTCTTTAGAAATGCTTTTGTAGCCTTTTCTAGCTCCATGCATCTCTACAATCCTTCTCTTAAGGTCCTCTGGAAGTTGTTTTGATCCAGGCATAGTGCACATAAACAATCTTTCTCGAGAAGAGCAGGCTCTGTCAGTAACCTGACTATCTATGTCTTTTTTATAGGGCAGGGCACCTGTCCAACCCACATCTCCAATCTCATCTCAGTGATTGGAATACCTGACTCCAAATAGCTTTTGTAGAAGGCATTACCCAAGAGGTTCACATACTTTTTCCAACAAATACATGTAATATTGGATAATTTTTCTCAATAAATAAATGAACAGAAAAGAAACAAAAAGAAATGTTTTTGTGTTATTTGTTTAATTATGTTCTCTTTATCTAGTTTTAGGACTTATGTGAAGATCTGATCACATTTTAGGTCATATTTATGCAGAAATAGAGAAAATTCTACAGTGTTCACAGACTTTCTAGCACCACTGTAATGTCTTTTTCTCTTTGTTTGGGATTCCTCAGCTGTTTTAGTATAAGCAGTGAAGTCATACTGAGACCATTTCAGTGATTGTGATCTGTTAGAGCACAACTTAATTTTTCCATCACCCCAAAATAAGCATGCATCATTTTTTCTACACATTAATGGAATTGTATCAGATAGCAAGGTGATGTGATTTTGATTTCTTTGTCTTTCCTTGTAACCTCCAAGAATTGCGGCAGCTCTTAATTTCGGCTATTTTAACCGAGTCTTACAGTAATGCCTTTCCTCCACAGCAATCACAACTATAAAACTAACTGTCAAGCTCTTCTATTTCAACAGTAGTAAAAAAACTGGACTATTTTTGATTATTCATATTTCTATTAAAATCATTTACCTTCCATCCTTCAAAAGGTGAATTAGCCATGGTAGTATAGCAGTTAGCAAGACATTACTACAGCTCAGGATGTTCCGGAGTTCGGAGTTCAGTTCCAGTGCTGCCTGTAGGGAGCCTGACTGTCCTCCCCAAGAAATGCGTGGGTTTTCCCCGGGTGCTCCAGTTTCCTCCCGCAGTCCAAAGACATACCGGGTAGGTTAATTGATCTTTGTAAACTGTCCTGTGATTAGGTTAGGGCTAATCGGGTTTGCTGGGGCTGCTAGAATGGTGTGGCTTGAAGGGCCAGAAGGCCCTACTCTGTGCTCTATCACATATAAACAAATAAATAAATAATCAATATGGCTCAATGGTTGGTATTTTACTGACAGCATTAATGCATTTGTACCCGATTAATTTATAAATCTTGAACTTTCAAGGGACATAGCACAGTGCACAGATATCCCTCAGCTGACTGGAGTTATCTCTAATACTCTGTGCTGTATTGTTAAATAAAATAAACTATTTCATACCTGTAACGCACAATGGAAGTACAAGTATATAGCTTCTCATCAGTTCAAGCACAGGGTTTAGGAAAATACAGTGTAGTCAAGGACAGTGGCATGATACTTTCAAAATGGATAAATAATATTAACACTGAGATTTCAAGTAAATACTTAGTGTGGATAATGACATCAACAGCAGGAGTATGATTGGCAGAGGCACCCCTGAACTTCAAAATCCAAGTCTTCTCATCATCACTGGATCAGTTTTCATTTAAACAACAAAATACAAAACCTACCCAAACTATGTGAATATCACACAAGTCTGTTTGAAATATGTGCAACTAAACAGTGGCAGTTTATCACTGGTGAAACTTAATTGCCAAAAAACAATAAAATTACACCAGAGCATCATTAGGATCAGAAAAATTCAGCTATAACTTGTTTCTCATCTTTATCAGCTGCAAAGGTTTGCCAGTATCTGGAATAATCAGGTAATTTTTTAAATAAAGTTATTTTTTCCCCATGAATCTAGCATTTTAAGGATAATTTCTCCACTCATCTACTTATTCTCACTTTCTCTCAAGCATTATTATATAAATAAGATATATCACTGCCAGCTACCAACACCACACTACACAGTAAATGTGAGGACAAATAATGCACTTGCATTTAAATTAGAAGCACAGGTATAAATGCAGCACTGCGGTTATGACAAAACACTAATTAAAGCCTTGGCCTTGAAATACAATCATACTGAGCATGATTTTTTAAGTGGCATAGGTTTAGAAAGCCATGTAAAATCAACTGCAAATTGTGATTGGTAAATTATAGCGCAAAGCGCGGAATCAAATATCACTGTGATGATTATATGTTCTAGTATCAATTGTGTGGCGACAATAAAGTATAAAGTACCTTGTGCGCATGAAAATATTTGCATACATGGTTCTATATAGATTAAGCAGAAAGTATGCAGTGGGCAAGAGCAATCTTTATTCAATCCTCAAGCGCCACCCCATCTGTCACTTTAACCTCACTGCCAGTCTTGCCCGTGTTGTCATCAACCTCCTCTACTGTTATAAAGTTTTACAAAAATAACAGTATCTCATCTTCTAGCGTTGCAATCTTTTGAAATTGTTATTGAATTGTATTTACAGATAAAGGCTCCCATTTACATCACCTAGACTCACAGACAAGAATCCAGGTTTTTTATTCTTTTTCTATTATCATACTCTTTTACCTTGCACTTGTTTAACATCTAATTTCTATTGCCTTTCATGCTTACCTAGAGCATCCCTTTGGTTCTTCTTTCCTCTTTCCAATTTCTCTCCCATATGTTTAACTTCTTCATAATTCTAATGGAAGGTCATTGATCTGAGAAACTTCACTGTTACCCTCTCCATGGTTGCTAACTGACCTTCTGAAGCAGCAGGGTTTAAGATGGCGCTGGTGATGGCAGTGACTACTTATCGGCGCATAAAAGCAAAACAAAGAAAACTACTTATTAATAACAGTTTACTAACAATGATCAATGCTAACAATGGAGTGGCAAGCAGTGCCAGAGGTGCAGGTGAGAAATGGTCGAGGAAAGTGGAGGCGCAGGGAAGGCATGGTCAAGGCAAGCGGAGGTAGAGACGGGGTCGAAGCAGTTGTGGCATCCTCAAAGTCCTGCTATCTAGTCGATTTAGGTGTCAGGCCGAATTGGAAAGGTCGGTAAGGGCCAAATCG
Source organism: Mobula birostris (assembly GCF_030028105.1). Taxonomy (NCBI): domain Eukaryota; kingdom Metazoa; phylum Chordata; class Chondrichthyes; order Myliobatiformes; family Myliobatidae; genus Mobula; species Mobula birostris. The sequence goes on from NC_092370.1 coordinate 147,039,768, forward strand.
TGGCAGTGGGGTTCAGGCCCCAGAGCAGACTGAGAGTGAGGAACAACCCAATGTTTGGATGATTTAAGTGCTGGGACAGATTGAAAAGGCCAGGGTATCAGGACCAGACACAAGATGAAGGCCAGTTCTACTCCGTGACATTTCCTCAGCTTCGTGCTCAACTGAGATTGTGGCCTGCTCCGAATGCAGTGACGCCTGACATTGCATCTGTGGTCTCACAATGTGTACTCGGCTTTGCAATGAACTGAGGCTGTGGCCCGCTCCAACCAGAGTGATGTCTTTCATAAAACTTTAGTTCTGACACTATTTGTTTACTTTTATTGTTTGCACTATTTGTTTTTCTTTTCTCTCTCTGTGCATTGGGTGTTTGACAGTCTTTTTTAATGGGTTCTTTTGAGGTTTCTTTGCTTAGTGGCAGCCTGTAAGGACATGAATCTTTGATACATACTTTGATAATAAAGGTACTTTGAACTTTACTGAGCATTCCCAGCAATTTCTGACTTTATTTCAGAAATTTCCTGCACTATTGATCACAAAGGTAAGTTGCATATTTATGGATCAACTTGATCAGAAAGTGGATTCTTGTCTATGAGTCTAGAAGATGTAAATGGGAAAAATAGAGATTTTATCTGTAAATACAATAGGCAAATATTGTAACGGTGAAAATTAGTAATCACTGAAAATTATTTGGTTCAATGCCAATTCCAAAAGATGTAATGCTGGAAGATGGGATTCTGTTACTTAAACTTATGTAAAACTTCATCAAAAGTACAGGAGGTTGAAGACAGTCAGGCAAGATTGGAAGTGAGATTAAAGTGATAGATAATCAGAAGTGTGGGGTTAAGCCTGAGGATTGAATGGAGCTGTTTGACAAAATAGTCGTCCAATCTGCACTTAGTTTCCAGGATGGAGATCATAAGCACAAATCTGCATGATGGTATCGAAGACATAAACAGGACAGAAAATGGAGCAACGGGGTTATTACACAAAGTGGGGGGATGAAAGAGTGATTGATATATTTGTGGGAGATGATGACTTTGAGCCTGTTCCAGAAAAAAAGTAATTTCAGGAAAAGGGAGAGAGCCAAATATCCATTATTTGAAAGTGAAAGAAGGGCGAAAATTGTCAGCAAAGCAGATAACGTGTTCCACATCAGGACAAAAGCAGGTACCAAAATCAATATATGAGAAAATAGTGAGAGCGGGTCTGAAAGGGACTGAAATAAGGAATGTTTAAGAATCTCACAAAGAGACAGGTACAGCATGGAAGTTCTCACATTAGCACTTAGCATTGGAGAAAGTGAATGAAGTTTAAGTGTTCTATATGAGGACAAGGAGGATGGTTGTGGAGAGTAGTTGCTTTTCCAATTAAGAAGGACGTGAAGAGCCTCAAGCCATTGAGTTTGGCTGTGGAGATGAAGCCCACAATTATTTCAAATTTCTTAGATTTCGGGTTAATCCAGCAGCAATGTTAAAAGAAGGCCTTTTATGGTCTGGTTATGAGGATTTTCTTCCTCGTGTCCTTGAGGACCACTTCACAGTATGAAACGTCAGACAGATAGTTGGTCACTGCTGAAATGCAACTGGATGCTTGTCACCATTCAAACTAGAACGATGAGAGATCGTGAGCTCTTGGCCATGGTCATCTCTATCAACATGAAATATCACCATTTTCCCTTGATAGTATTACTGTTGTCCTTTCTCCAGACAGTGACATCCAAAGGATTTACCAATGTCCAGAAACTGACATGAAGCATTTAACTTGTTTGGCAGCACATCCAGATAAAGTGCATTTTCTATAGTAAGGGACACAACTCCTGACCTTGAAAGAATTTCAATCATTTACAAGATACAATTCAGGTCTGTAGAAGATGTTCTCATCAGCTGCAAAGACACTGAGGAATGTTTTCTACTTAACCTCTGTGTGTACAGCCTCAAAGATAGTAACGAAGATTTAACTCATTCAGGACATAGCAGTCCTTTCAATTGCTAACCTCATTAACCATTTTGAACCTGCAATTTGTACATTGTAGAAATAGCTTGGAAACAACTTGTCAACACTGCTCCACCACATTGAAAAGTCTTCATATGCACTGCCTAGGAACACCAGGTTATGAATCTGTGATGACCCAAAAATTACACACCATCCTGCACTAAAGTATATTTTCTCACAATTAAATAAAGAGCCAAAATAATCACAATTTAATCAGAATATAACTAATATTGTTCAACAGTCTTAAAACATATTTAATAGTCCAATGAAAATCACATTGTCTGAGAGAAAGGAGTTAAAGAGAATGGTGGAACAGAGGGATGAGGGGAGGAAGAGGAAGGGGAGAGAGACTGAGAAAGAGGGAGAATGAGACTATAAAACAGAAAGAGTAAAAGATGCTTATGAAATCAGAGAGGGAAGAGAGAGGGATGAGGAGTGGAGAAAAACGGACAAGAAAAGAATGTAAAGAAAAAACATGCTGTTATGAAGTTGGAGAGTGCACAGTGAATCAAGCAGAGGAGCTATCCTAACTTTATATCCAGAAGAGGTTGCCTTTCACCACATGTTCTGCTATCTCCTGATATCTCTTCTTTGGTGATCCCCTTTACCCCATTCTAGCTCTCTCCATCTGTTTCCTACCCCTTCTCTGCCTTTCTTCTCATTCTCCTTTTGTCTCTCTCTCCTCCTCCTCCTCAAACACAACACACATAGATTGAGTCACACTTGCTCAGTTTGTATGAGAGCTATGAACATAATTGAGTCTGCGAGTATTGTAATAGAGCCAGCCGCCACATCTTTGCTGACGGACTCTGCGACAAGTTCTGTGCAGGTTAGAAGTAAGACGGCAGATGTAGAGTAGTAAACATCACAAGTGTTTCAGTGTTCATAGTCATCAGCCTTTGTGTATAGGTTCTTATTCAATATCTTCATTAAAGTGTACTGCACTGGAGCAAACTTAGTGTATGATCTTCCCTTCAAAGGTCTAACGTACAAGCTCTCCTTCTTCCACGCCACTGCTGCATGTCTTGTGGCTCACTGTGCGCAGACTGAATTTCTAATTTACCCACCTGTGTGTACAAACTCCCAAGATCTAAGCCAGTGAATGGGATGAGGAGATTGTCCATTATCCACTTCTGAGTATGAAGGTTTATTCACCAAACCTCTGCAGCAGGCATTTCCAAGGTACCCAAATGTTTAGTCATTGTGAGACAAATAGTTGAAGGCAGAAGGGAGTAAAGATTGAGGGATTATAAATATGATAGGACACTAAAAGGAGTACAATAACTTCACCTTCAACTATTTCTGAACGTGTGCTATCTTTGCATGTGTTGTGTGTTTACCATCGAGCATTAAGGGTATCTGTCCAGCTATTTGCCCCTTCAACCTGAAATTTGAGGTTAGTTGAAGCACCATGCTACAATGAAGCAGAAAATGCTGGAAACACTCAAGGGATCCTTAACTCTGTTTCAACTTCCACAGATGCTGCCTGACATGCTGACAGCTCCAGAGTGTCAGGCAGTATCTATAGAAGTTGAAACAGAGTTAAGGATTCATGTCTGAAACATTCCATCAGAATCTAAGTCTGCTGTCTGATTTTTTTTGGCATTTTCTGTTTTCATTTCAGATTTCCAGGATTTGCAGTATTTCTTGTTTTTCATACTAGCTGTTCTGTCTGTGCTACATAACTTGTCAAAATTCACTTAGGAAGCAGAATAACTTCAGTCAGCCATTATGTCTCATTTAAAGATGCAGGCATGCCACTGTCCGGTGCACGGGACACTTGAAATAACTTGTGCTAATAAAAAATAAATTACAAAGCACACTGCTCACCACACAAATGCTTGAATAAGATGTGTACATAACCTTAAGCAAACCATGCTGAGGTAGGTGTAGAACCCCTTACAATGTCACTTTAACACATTTTGATCAGCAACTGAAATTCTAAGCTCAGAATCAGGGTTGATCATATGTCATGAAATTTGTTGTTACACAGCAGCTGTGCATTGCAATACATAATAATAAAAGCTTCGGATTGCAGTAAATTTATAAATATATATATAGACGGATAGAATATAGATCAGAGAATTGAGTGTGAGTCATCTTAACTATTTTGCATATTCTGTTTTCTGGCAATTTATATATATAAAATAGTTAAATTAAATAAGTAGTGCAAAAGAAGTAGTGAGATAGTGTTCATGGGTTCAATGTCCATTCTGAAATCTGATGGCAGAGGGGAATAAGCTGTTCCTAAATCATTGAGTGTCTGTCTTCAAGCTTCTATACTTCCTTCCTGATGGCGGTAATGAGAAGAGGGCATGTCCTGGGTGACGGGGAACGTTTTCTGTAATGTTTTCTAATTAGGGTGGTTGTTTGGACAGGTATATGGAGCTCAGAAAAATAGAGGGCTATGGGTAACCCTAGGTAATTTCTCAGGTAAGGACATGTTCGGCACAGCTTTGTGGGCTGAAGGGCCTGCATTGTGCTGTAGGTTTTTTATGTTTCTATGTTTCTAAAATTTACTTAAATTTTCTCATACTGCACCACATATCTAGAAAATTAACCAACAGCATACAAAATTTCAGATATTTTGTTAGTGTGCTGACATGAAGTAAATATTCCCATTTCTATGCACTGGGCAAAAATATCCAATTTTATCAAGCTTACATAAATCCTTACTTATATAGAAACCAGCCAGTAATATCTACATACAATTTTATGTTCTTTATGAAAATAAAATTTATAAAAAAACCTGTCATTGTGAATGGAGATCATCTTTGCAGGCAAATATTTGGACAACTTAGTTACATCTTTAGCAAGTATTTTTAACCAGATATCATAGATGCACACAATTGGATTTGAATTTTAACATAAATAAATGCTGTCCCAAAAATTGGAATGGCACACTAACCTATAATGCAGAGAGTGTTCTTCCCGAAAACAGTATAATTCAATCATGTATTCTCTGGAAATGGCTAACCTTAGGGAGTTTATGTGCATCTATCTATATCACTGTCAAATGAAGACAAATAGTTTAGAAAGACACATGTTACTGATTAGACTGAGCATTTGTCACAATTACAGCATAGATGGTTCCTGTGCAGTACAATGCATTAATTAGAAAGACTTAAATAATAATGTAATAATTAAGATGAGAAAAATGCTGCACAGTCACACTGCATTTTACAAACAAATAAGGCTCAGTTATTCCACAGGGAACTGTTATTAAACCTTCTGAATTTGGGACTGACACAGTATCAAGAGGGAGCAAAGATAGTTTCAGTCTGTGTCCAGTAATGCTTTTTCTAGTCTCGTATCCTAAATGTAAAGCACTGCATTGCACAGTATTGCTAACTCTCAATGTGATGGCTATAAAACATTAACAAAAGTATATAAATCAAAGAAACAAAATTTAATATGCATTGTATCTGGTTCTGCATTACATTTAACTTTGTAAGGAACATAATATTCTTTGAAGGAAAATGGAAATCTGTTTGACATTCATCGAGTTATCATGCATGAGGAAATACAGCAGAGTCTGAAATTATTGCAGACCACTGGCAATTTTAATAAATTGAATGGATTCACAATTATTTGTAATCTATGTTGAATTTAATTGATTGTAAAGGAAGGCAATGGGGTTTATAATAGAGAGTCTGCTTTGTTAAGTGTAACGACGGAAATAAAATAGAAAAATGGAGGTTGGATTTTCCAAAGTTTTGGCTGAAATCTCTTGAAAATTTCACCTTTCTTTCTATTAAAGTTAAGGTGACGCTATTACAACTCGAGGCATTCTGGAGTCCGGAGTTCAAATCCGGCACCATGTATAAGGAGTCTGTTTGTGTGAGATGTGTGTGTTTCTTCCCACAGTCCAAAGACGTTCCAGGTAGGTTAATTGGTCATTGTAAATTATCCTGTGATCAGGTTAGGGTTAATTGCTTTAATCAGGGGTTGCTGGGGGCTGCATTACTTGAAGAGCCAGAAGGACCTATTCTGCACTGTATCACTAAATAAATAAATATAAGCCTTATCGTTTTACAGGAATAATTTACATCAGAAACAAAATATACTGATCAATTGCTGAATGGAAATCAAATTAAAAATAATTAGCAGAAAACAGAACATGTAAAACAGTTAAGATGACTTTCACACTCAATTCTCTGATCTATATTTTTGGGGGGAAGACTTTGTTCTATGACAACAACTTAATTCAGTTTACGTGTCAGGGCAGCAAAGCTAAAAAAATAGTGGATTAAAAATATTGGTGTACAAAAATGCAACTATCAAGAATTTCAGTTGTAGGCTCCTGCTGCATTTCCAATTCCATTCAAACCCCTGATGCCTGAGAAGACACAATTTTCAGAGCAGAAAGTATGTCATCTATATCATATGAGGCATCAGGAGCCAGGGAGATCAGATCAGGAAGGCTGGTAGGTTTGTAAGATCACAGGTGGGGTCCTACATCAGAGGAATCAGAAGGTATGGGGGATCTTAGGTTTGGGGGAATCAGACCTGTGTGTTATAGGGTGGGACTAAGACTGGAAAATTGTCAAGAAATGATGGGGCATTCATGGAAAATGGTTGTCGGTGCCACGTAGGGAGGTTACAGGGCCAAACTTAGCATTGCTGCGCTAAAGCATGGTCGTCCTAGGAGCAATCTATGATGGTCACTCCTAGGATAAACCAAGTTAATTCCCTGAAGTATTCCAAAAGGTTGCAGTACAGGGTTGGTGTCAACACACATGGAAACTGATTGGACATCTGAATCAGTTACACAGTGGTGACTTACACTAGGAAGCACCTGTCAAATTTTTGAGTCACACAAAAAAAGGCAGAAAATACTTGTTCTTTTCTTTGTAGGATAATAGATCTTCATCTGTATAATTCTTCAAAATATAACATTAGACAATTAAATTTATGGGTCAGTATTTCAAAATCCTGTTTCTCAGGCAAAATGGTTATTAACCCATGGAAGAGACTGCTTCACAACTCCTGCTCTGTTTTTATTCCTCAACCAAATTATTAATTAACTTTTCTCGTCCTGCTCAACAACATAATGTTTAATTTATATAACAGGAAAAAGTGTTTTACAGCCTTATATAGCAAAGAGCATATTGTGTCATTACTAAAATTATTTATTCATTTTTATCATCAATGTAAACTTACAATATACTCCCCAAAATTAGCCCTGACAGTTTTCAATTAGTAACAACTAACTTGGATATTATAATATTCACTAATAAAAACACAGTATGGGTTGCGCAGTTTAAAAAAAACAAGATGGCGTTACCATATTGATGCACTGTATCTGACCAATTAAAGTTTGTGTCTGGGATTACATCAATGGCAGCTTTGCTTATGCTTTGTGTTTCCTTACAAACAAGTTTCCCTAAATTCCCTGTGCCAGCTCCTGCAGCCTCGTGGATGGGGAAATTATGTATTTGCTTCATATACTGTAGATATTTCTAATCAAACATGGGATTATAGAATGCTAACAGCACAATAAGAAGCCATTCAGCCCTTTGAGTTTTTGCCAGCTCTTAGTGAGAACAGTGCAGCAGGTCTTAATGCCAACTAGTAACATAACCACTTCTTCCCTGGAACTATTCTAGTGATTGTTTCCTGCACCTCTGTGCCAAGGTGCTGACACGTGCTGTCAATAGGTGCAATCTAACAGAACTTTCAGTGTTACATACTGCAGGTATGACTCAGGATTTTCTCTCATGGTGTGTAATAGCTTCCCAATCCTCCTGACTATGCTATTACCTTGCTCCTAAATATCCCTTATTCTAAACTGCATGGGGTATAACAATGATAATTTCCTTATAGTAACCATGTGTCAGAAAACTCACCACCTATTTTTATGTGTTTGACAAATGTAAATAAATTTAATAAATAGACATTTAACAAAATACAAATTCGGGCAACTTGCAGAGTATACCCAAAAGTACCAAGCATGACTTCACCATCAGAACATACTTTAGATGTCAAATTCATACAAACAAACTATTACACTGAAGCGAGATTCTTTTCCCTACGAAAAAAGTCAAAACCCCTGCATAACAATAACAGGGAAAAATCAGAACATTTTCAGCAGAAAGATGAGCCATTTCAAAATCCTTGTGTCCTATCAGACAAATTAAAGCAAATCAAGCATGAAATGAAGCAGAAGAGCCCTGAGATAACGGTCCTCTAAGTCGTTTACAGATTAGGATATGGAGGTGCATCTGGTCTTTGACTGCGGAGGCGGGCAGCTCCTCATTCAAAATTCAGCCTGTGCTTGCGATTTACCTTCGCTCCCATAAGAGAAGTTAAATCTACATCTGCAAATGTTGTTAGCTGACAACATTCAAACAGTATTAAACTGTTAGGTGCTCTTTACCATCTGCTTGCTAATAAAAGACCACATTTTTCTGCACAATTAATCCAATTATGTTAAGTGATTCTCCAAAACCTTTACATATTTCACGATAGGCAGAGGAGATATTTATATTACAGATGCACCTGAGAGAAAGACATTGCAAAACATTCACACATTTATTTTTTCAGTAACATATAGTATGTAAAAATTACTTGGCTTCTTAAATTTGCGAGATAAACATCCGAGCTTTCCTACTCATGTTAATTTTAATGTCAAGAATAAAACCCTCAGAAATCTTAAAAATGTTTTGAACAAGGACTTGTCTTTAATATGAATGCCTTGATTCATTGGTACAGTATTAGACCCACACTTCAATCACTCAAGCAACTAATTGTCTGACTAGATTATTTATTTTTATTCATTCCTGAGAAATGAACATTGCTGACAAGTCTACACTTGATCCACACTTGTAACAGCCCTTCAGAAGGTATTGTGCTGCCTTCGTAAATATCTTTGTAAAGTTACACAAGGAGTTTTAGGACTTTGACCTGACGGTGATGCAGAAACAGCATTGCATTTACAAGTCAAGGTGCTATGAAATTAAAAGGATAGAAGTGGAAGTGTTTGCTGGGCCAGTCCTTGTAGATGGAAGAGGTTAAATGATTAGGAAAACCTGCTGCAGGAATGTTACAATGCTGCACACTCCATTCACATCAAATTGAGCCAATTACTGCAAATCAATTTACTTCAAAAAATAAAGGTTGTGATGCAAGATGTCACAGACATTGCTATTAGACACCACGTACTTAAATTCTGTCATTTTCACCAGGAACATTCAGGTACAGGCCTTTGTGCAAACTTAACTCAAACATGGTCAAAATGGGTGAAATACACCAGTGATGTGACCATGACTGTCTTTGATGCTGGTCTTGCCTAAGCTTCACTCTGTGTGGCATTGAGGAAGTGTTGGAAAATTTTGTCATTGGCTAGAATCATGCCTAGTAAAAAGAAGTTTGCTAAATTGTTGGGGGGCAATTAATTCAGGAGCAGAACACTGCTGCATGAGTTTCTCAGAACACGGTCATCAGCACATAAGAAATGGAAAGAGGAGAAGGCTATTTGACCATTCAGATCTGCTCCATGATTCATGAAGCATCTCCATCAATTTTTAGACAATTTCCCATATCCCATAATTCCCTTAATGTCCATAAATATAATGACCTTTGCTTTCGGTGAACTCTACGAATGAGCCTGCCAAGGTAGGGAATTGTAAAGATCGCCACCCTAAAAAAGAATAATTTTTACCCCTCTAAGTCCCTGGCACAGCCATCCACAGCCGTTCATGAATGATCTTCCGTCAAAGGTATGGTCTGAAAAGACTGAGTTTATTGTTGACTGAATATGGTGCACTCCAATCATAGTTCCTCAAATAATAAAATAAGTCTCTGCCTGCATGTTCTGAATTCAAGCTCAGGGTCATATAGGAAGTCACACTCTACCCACACAAATGCCAAGTGTCCAACAACCTCTCCTTGTTATGTAGAGATATTAGCTCTACAAATCCTCCTTAAACATCATACTGCAAATCACTATGTACGAGAATTTTAACTGAACCAGTGACATAAACATAATGGCTCCAAGGGGAGGTCTGGTACCTTTTCACAAATTTTTCCTCTGCTGACTGTCCTCAGCCTTTCTTCCAGGTACAAGTACAAACCTCAACAATCTTTCACTTTGTAACTTAAATGCCAATCTTTATACTAGAAAATGCTAGCTGAAGTATTCTTTAGTGTCATAGCCAGTAAGTTTTTGGGGTCTACAGTCTTTGCTGTAAACACTGTAGGGACTCAGCTGTTTCTGGAATAGAACAGATTTTTTTCAGCAACATTTACATAAGTGATCTACAGAATTGGTTAGAATTGCTGCAAAAATATCAATGCCTAAATTCTCAAGGACAATTAAAAGATTTTTTTAAAAGATTGTTATCTCAGAGACAACCTGACAATTCTCAATAGGAACCTTAAAGTGTCAACAATATCTGGCCTGCCTTGAAGTGTACCATAATCAGCACCTGCTAAAATAACCTAGGCTTCTCTGTCAGACACACCAGGATTCATCTGACATGAATGCTCAAAAAATGCAGAAGTTAATTAGACACATAGCATGAAATTCTTGGATTGTGCATTCCACAACACTGCATGAGAGGAAAAACAGAAGTTCTACAGGCACTAGAGGGCCAAGTTGATAAAAAAAAAATGATCTAAAGAACAGATTGTGGACGTAAGGAATGTTGAATATAGCAAGAAACCAAAAATCCACATATGATTGAATTCCTCAGTATCATTGAGACCTTCTACCCAAGGACCCACCCTGCTGGGAGCCGAGGACAGAGTCAGGCTGATCATAAGCAGAGAGGAGTCAGGATCTGCTGAAAGGTTCAATCCAAACTCCTCAACCAAGTTTCTGGCTTTGATGAAAACATCCTCAATTCTAACAAACTATCCCGTTCACTTTCCCCATCACCTCAGAACAATGAGTTTGAAAAGGCCAACTAAAAAAAAAACAACCAAGCTACTGGAGCTGATATCACCTGGTTAATTCTTAAACTTGGCTAAGAGGAAATTCAATCACAAGTTGGCAGCCTTATTTTTCTCATCTAGGAAAAGATGTGCAAAGGGATCTTGAAAATGCTATAATTACAAACCATCTCAGAGAAAGAAGAAATGTCCTGTTGCAGTAATTACAGGGAGATCTCCCTGTTGTCTGCCACAGAAATGTTATTGAAAGAGTCCTCATCAATCACTGCTATTAATGACTGAAGAGGCTGGGAATAAGTTCATGTTCTACTGGACAGCAGTGATCCTGACTTTCTTGTATTCTTTTGAGACATGGACTCCTTACTGCAGACATCCCAAAGCCCTGGATGCATTAAAAATTGCTGTCTGCACAAAATTCTCCAAATTCACTCAGATGAGAAGTGAACTGATCAGCATCGTCTTCTGAGACAACATTCCAGCATCAAAGTTCTAATTATACCTAGGCAACTCTCAAGCAAGTCACATCACATTTTCCTAACAACAGACTCCTGAAACAGGCTCTCTAATTCTGAGCTCCATCACTGCAAGAAATTACAAGACAGAGACACTGCTTCAAGGATATTCTCAAAGACTGCTTGAAAATGCACAACATCCTTATTAACTCCTGAGAATCCCTCAAAACAGAGAACCACCCAGAATAACAATGCGAATATGTTTGTCAGGAGTATGCAAAATCAGAGGCACACCATCTCTGATCCTACCCATCCTCCCTATTACGCACCTTCTTCTCCACCTGTGGCAGAGACTGTAAATCTCATAATGGCCTCATTAGTCTCTTCACAAACTAGAGAAATGGAATGGAAGCAGATCATTCCCAGCCTATGAAATTGTCCACAAAAGATACACAACTATCACATACACACACACACACACACACACACACACACACACACACACACACACACACACACACATGTTTAAGTAGGCAAATTATGCTTCTTGGGCACTTTTGTTTCAAAGTTGCATCCATAATGAACTAAAGTTGTTCACAGTATTTTAAAAAGACTGCGTTGATCTCTATCAGGAAACTAAACATAAGAACAATTTGAAATTTGAAGAAATATTTCTGGAACAACGTAACTGATGTGCTCATCTACATGAATGTAAAGTTATTCAAGAAAAGGTCAAAAATAAAATTCAATTAAAAATGCTAAGTAAAACGGCAACATTATGAATGATTGAAATTAGATTGTTACATTTTTAAATCAGCTTAAAAACAACTCTGAAAGAAAACTAATATGGAACCAGATATTTTAAAATGGAAATAAAATTGGCTAAATAACAGGTTTGATGGACACTCCAGCTACTGTTCTTATTCAGCTATCCATTTTGATTCTGAACCATAAGTTTTGGCTTTGTCACAGAAGTTTGAACAGTTAGCAGATTTTTAGTTGTATTTGTAATCTTCAAAAGATTTTTCCCACAATGCTATTCAATGATTAATATTAATATTAATATTAATATTAATAGTATCAAGGATATATACACATTTGCATCTCTCATGAAACCTCTGAAAATTTGTTTTTAAAAGGTCAATACATGATAGCCCAATTGCATCAGTCAGAATGAAGCAGGTCTATAAAATTATAAATGAACACATTCCCCCCACCCCACTCTACCCCTTCAGGATCAGGGTCTTTATGGAGTTTCATCAAACCACAACAAAAAAGGAAAAAACCAACATTTAAATTCCTCTCACAATCCAGAATTTACTTAACGACTGACTGCGCCTTGTGATAAACCAAATGATGATCCAGCAACATGTCTTTATCCATGGTTTGGTTAATTAAAGCCTGCTTGTTTGTTGAAAAGATGATTAATATGCCAATGAAAATTGCATAATTGAATATAACAAACTCACGGAATCATAAAAGCGCATGTGTTTTTCCCCTTATGCTTAAGCTCAGAATTCATTCTTCTGAAATGTGGGTTATTCTAAATTATGTCCCTGCAAAAAAAATCTAAAAAATGGTTTGTGCCACCATTCTGCAGTGATTTGCACAAACAACAGTAGTGTTATCAAAAGAATGGTTGAGTTATGAGGGAGATTGAATCAATCTTATTCTGCTGTTAGAGATACTCAGGCATTTGTAAGTGACCTTGATCTGAAAGGGCTTGGAAAAAAAACAGCAGTAATAAGCAAAGACAAAAAAAAAATCAAGTCTTGGCTGGAATGAGTTTTTTTTTCCCAAGTAACAATATGTATGAAACATAAATTTGTGCGATAGTGCATCACAGAGCTACAATTTCCAATCCTATTCAGTGCATATAACTGGTGAGGATGCAGTACAAGTCGACCAATCTTTGGTTTCCCAGATAGTGTATGTTATATGCTTGGGGGTTCAATCAATGTTGCTTTGATCTCTGCTGGAACTATAATTATTTAACATTGTTACAAGGATTTCTATAATCCATCCTACCATTAAATCCCTTTTACACCCTCATCTTCTGAAGCATAATCTGCATCTATACGCTTGGTTTGTCTGTTTAACTTGTTTCATCAGTCACCTCCTTCCCAGAACACCCATGTTGATGTAGTTTTAATGAAACAAGGAATTGCATGTAATGAGAGGAACTCTGCAGGTTTATGCCACTGTCGAGTGAGCTGCCCTCAATTTTTATTCTTCAAAATTAATAAGTTCATCCACCTCTAATTCAGTCATGATTTTGGAGTACAATGATCACAAGTAACAACGCATGTTTAACATTAAATCATAGTTAGAAATATTAAGTTTGTTTTACCAAGAATCATAATATTTTGACCTATTGAGCAGTATAAAGGCAAAAATAGACTGTCATCCTGTGAAACATTTTCTTCAGAGCAAGACAAGTTTATTTAAAAGTATGTCTTGCTTCAGTCGTTAAAATGATTCTTTTATATCACAAAACATAAAATTCATCACATTTTGTCCTATTTTGTGCAATTTGATATATTGATCAGATTGTCAAATTTAGATAGTCAAAAATTGCAGTAACAATATTCAATGAAACTGCAAAAGCAATGTGAAAGATTTACATTTGTCTGTTTAAGTCTCCAGACCCATCATTGACATTTTCTTTGTAACCACCACTTTAGAAACCATAGAAACTACAGCACAGAAACAGGCCTTTTGGCCCTTCTTGGCTGTGCCGAACCATTTTCTGCCTAGTCCCACTGACCTGCACACGGACCATATCCCTCCATACACCTCCCATCCATGTATCTGTCCAATTTATTCTTAAATGTTACAAAAGAACCCGCATTTACCACCTCATCTGGCAGCTCATTCCACACTCCCACCACTCTCTGTGTGAAGAAGCCCCCCAATGTTCCCTTTAAACTTTTCCCCCCTCACCCTTAACCCATGTCCTCTGGTTTTTTTTTCCCCTTGCCTCAGTGGAAAAAGCCTGCTTGCATTCACTCTATCTATACCCATCATAATTTTATATACTTCTATCAAATCTTCCCTGATTCTTCTACGTTCCAGGGAATAAAGTCCTAACCTATTCAACTTTTCTCTGTAACTGAGTTTCTCAAGTCCTGGCAACATCCTTGTAAACCTTCTCTGTACTCTTTCAACCTTATTTATATCCTTCCTGTAATTTGGTGACCAAAACTGAACACAATACTCCAGATTCAGTCTCACCAATGCCTTATACAACCTCATCATAACATTCCAGCTCTTATACTCAATACTTCAATTAATAAAGGCCAATGTACCAAAAGCTCTCTTTACGACCCTATCTACCTGTGACGACACTTTTAAGGAATTTTGTATCTGTATTCCCAGATCCCTCTGTTCCACTGCACTCCTCAGTGCCTTACCATTAACCCTGTATGTTCTACCTTGGTTTGTCCTTCCAACGTGCAATACCTCACACTTGTCAGTATTAAACTCCATCTGCCATTTTTCAGCCCATTTTTCCAGCTGGTCCAAGTCCCTCTGCAGGCTCTGAAAACCTTCCTCACTGTCTACTACACCTCCAATCTTTGTATCATCAGCAAACTTGCTGATCCAATTTACCACATTATCATCCAGATCATTGATATAGATGACAAATAACAATGGACCCAGCACTGATCCCTGTGGCACACCACTAGTCACAGGCCTCCATTCAGAGAAGCAATTCTCTACCACCACTCTCTGGCTTCTTCCATCGAGGCAATGTCTAATCCAATTTACCACCTCTCCATGCATACTTAGCGACTGAATTTTCCTAACTAACCTACCATGCAGGACCTTGTCAAAGGCCTTACTGAAATCCATGTAGACAATATCCACTGCCTTCCCTTCATCCACTTTCCTGGTAACCTCCTCGAAAAACTCCAACAGATTGGTCAAACATGACCTACCACGCACAAAGCCATGTTGACTCTCCTTAATAAGCCCCTGTCTATCCAAATGCTTGTAGATTCTGTCTTTTAGTACTCCCTCCAATAACTTACCTACAACTGACGTTAAACTCACCGGCCTATAATTTCCCGGATTACTTTTCGATCCTTTTTTAAACAACAGAACAACATGAGCCACTCTCCAATCCTCCGGCACTTCACCCGTAGACAGCGACATTTTAAATATTTCTGCCAGGGCCCCCGCAATTTCAACACTAGTCTCCTTCAAGGTCCGAGGGCACACTCTGTCAGGTCCCGGAGATTTATCCACTTTAATTTTCCTCAAGACAGCAAGCACCTCCTCCTTTTCAATCAGTTCAGTTTCCATGGTCTCACTACTTGATTCCCTCAATTCCATAGATTTCATGCCAGCTTCTTTAGTAAATACAGACGCAAAAAACCTATTTAAGATCTCCCCCATTTCCTTTGGTTCCGCACAAAGCCGACCACTCTGATCTTCAAGAGGACCAATTTTATCCCTTACAATCCTTTTGCTCTTAATATACTTGCAAAAGCTCTTTGGATTATCCTTCACTTTGACTGCCAAGGCAACCTCATGTCTTCTTTTAGCCCTCCTGATTTCTTTCTTAAGTATTTTCTTGCACTTCTTATATTCCTCAAGCACCTGATTTACCCCCTGTTTCCTATACATTTCATACAACTCCCTCTTCTTCTTTATCAGAGTTGCAATATCCCTTGAGAACCAAGGTTCCTTATTCCTATTCAATTTGCCTTTAATCCTGACAGGAACATACAAACTTTGCACTCTCAAAATTTCCCCTTTGAAGGCTTCCCACCTACCAATCACATCTTTGCTAGAGAACAACCTGTCCCAATCCACGCTTTTTAGATCCTTTCTCATTTCTTCAAATTTAGCCTTCTTCCAGTTAAGAACCTCAACCCTAGGACCAGATCTATCCTTGTCCATGATCAAATTGAAACTAATGGTGCTATGATCACTGGAACCAAAGTGCTCCTCTACACAGACTTCCGTCACTTGCCCTAATACGTTACCTAACAGGAGGTCCAATATTGCATCCCCTCTAGTTGGTACCTCTATATATTGATTTAGAAAACTTTCCTGAACACATTTTACAAACTCTAAACCATCTAGACCCCTAACAGTATGGGAGTCCCAATCAATGTATGGAAAATTAAAATCCCCTACCACCACAACTTTATGTTTCCTGCAGTTGCCTGCTATCTCTCTGCAGTTTGGCTCTTCCAAGTCTCGTTGACTATTGGGTGGTCTGTAATACAATCCCACTAATGTGGCCATACCTTTCCTGTTTCTCAGCTCCACCCATAAGGACTCAGTAGACAAGCCCTCTAATCTGTCCTGCCTGAGCACTGCTGTAATATTTTCCCTAACAAGCAATGCTACTCCGCCACCTTTCATTCCTCTGCCTCGATCACATCTGAAACATCGGAACCGTGGAATATTAAGCTGCCAGTCCTGCCCCTCCTGTAGCCAAGTTTCACTAATTGCTACAACATCCTAATTCCACGTGTCAATCCACGCCCTCAACTCATCCGTCTTCCCCGCAATACTCCTAGCATTAAAATATATACACCTCAGAAGATTTTTACCACCACTCACAACCTTTCTATCAGCGGATTTGCTTAAACCTTCAACATCATTTATTTTCACCCCAGCCACACTGTCAGCTCTGGCACTCTGGTTCCCATCCCCCTGCAAATCTAGTTTAAAGCCTCCTGAATAGCACTAACAAACCTCCCTGAAAGGATATTGGTCCCCCTGTGGTTCAAGTGTAACCCGTCTCTCTTGTACAGGTCCCACCTGCCCCAGAAGAGGTCCCAATGATCCTGAAATCTGAAACCCTGCCCCCTACACCAGTTCCTCAGCCACTTGTTCCTCCTCCAGAGCATCCTATTCCTACCCTCACTGGCACCTAGCACAGGTAGCAATCCTGAGATTACCACCCTTGAGGTCCTGCTTTTCAACTTCCTACCAGGCTCTCTATACTCACTGTCCAGGATCTCTTCACTCTTCCTTGCTATGTCATTGATACCGATGTGCACCACAACATCTGGCTGGTCACCCTCCCACTTCAGAATGTCATGCAATCGATCAGAGACATCCTTGACCCTGGCACCTGGGAGGCAACAAACCATCCTGGATTCTCTGTCACGACCACAGAACCTTCTATCTGCACCTCTAACTATCGAGTCCCCTATCACTACCGCTCTCCTCTTTCTCCCCCCTCCCTTCTGCACTGCAGAGCCAGACTCAGTGCCAGAGACCTGCAGCTTGTCCCAGGTAAGTCATCCCCCCCAACAGTATCCAATGCGGTATACTTGTTGTTGAGGGGAATGGCCACAGGGGAACTCTGCTCTGCCTGCCCTTTCCTCTTCCCTCGCCTGACAGTGACCCAATTTCCTGTCCTCTGCTCCTTTGGCGTAACTACCTCCCTGTAGCTACTATCTATAAACACCTCATTCCCCCAAATGATCCGCAAGTCATCCAGCTCCTGCTCCAGTTCCCTAACGCGGTTTGTCAGGAGCTGCAGCTGGATGCACTTCTTGCAGGTGTCATTGTCAGGGACACCGGAGGGCTCCCTGACTTCCCACATCCTGCAAGAGGAGCATTCCAACATCCTGCCTGGCATTCTCTCTACTCTAAAGAATCTGAACAAAAAACTTACCGGAACCTACCCTGGCACTTTCAAATCTGTTTCAATTTGAACTTTTCTCAGTTCTAATGGAAGGTTATCAACCTGAACCAATCATTGTTTCTCATACATAGAAGTTGCCTGGCCTACTGGGTACTTCCAATATTGCCTGCTTTCATTTCAGGTTTCCAGTATCTGTACTTTATGATTTTTGATATTCTATATCTGAGGTACATAGGTTCAGAACAGATTTTTAAATGCCAAGACAAATTGATGGAGTGGGGATAAGAAAATACAAAAGATAAAATCATCCAGAAATACAAGGAATAAAAACAGAGATGGTGGAAACAATCAAGCAACATTTATAGAAAGAGAAAGCGGATAAGGTTTCAGGTCAAAAACCCTTCATTACATCTGAGGAAGAGAATAACAGAGAAGGTATGGTTAAAACAAAGGTAATGTCAGTAATAGAGTGAAATGATGAACAGACTTTAGATGAACAGTTCAGCTCCTTTGTCTGTGTAATATATCGCTAACGTTGTGAAATCTGGGTGATGTTGTGAAGTCTGGGTTCTGATGAAAGGGCCTTGGGCTGAAACATCAACTGTTTATTCCCATCCATAGGTGTTGCATGTCTTGGTGAGATCCTCCAGCATTTTGTTTGCGTTACTTAAGATTTCCAGAATTGGCAGAATCTTTTGGGTATTGACGTCCATAGTGGACCCTGCTGAACAGGTCACATTACACAAATAACAAAAACAGGTGACAGCAATGGCACCTTTAAATGGTCAATCCCTGATACAAACAAAAAGAAAGAGCAAGTTTTCTGAAGCTGGAGAATTCAATTTTGGGTCTTGAAGATTGCAATATACCCAGGCGAAAAATAAATGAGGTGTTTTTCCTCTTGATGTTACATTGGAATAATGAACTAAAGTAGCAAGAAACCAGAAGTTCAGGTCTAACTGAGCAGTTCTGAGAACCTCTACCCTCTTCTCCCCGAAGGGTGTGGCACACTTAACCAGCATATGTTCCTCGGCTGTTTTCCAGCCCAACAGTCTGCTAACTTGTCAGCATGCTGGGTGGGAAACCTGCTGAGAAATTACTGAATCTATCCTGCCTTTAATTTCCTAAGGACACGTGAGAAAATCCAAACAACATCCTCTGGGCTATGGAAAATGTGGAAGAGATATTCTTAACGATTACACCAGGAATCGGAGGTTTTATTACGAAAGTCATGGCGGCAACAGCGCATTTTGTTACCACCTCTGCAAAGCTTAAAAGTAAAATATTTCATTTCTTTGGTTAGATCTTTTGGGGATTCATTTAGGTTCGTCAGAGCGAAAATTTGCAAGGATAAATTTCAAACTGTTCCAGAAGGGAAAAAGGAACTACACTAAGTGCCCACTGTATCAGATACACCTTTACACCCTCAGGCTCGGCCAGCTCATTTTCGTCTAGGGGAAGACAACTTCTGGCCCCGCCAAACTGAGAAATCTCATTTGTGTGGATGCTGCGTCATGTGTTGCCCGGTTACAAATGCACACCATAAAATATCAGACAGTACACCGTATGCAATTAACTGATTGAACTTTATAAATCTTAATCTGAATATAGGGTTAGTAAAGAAAATAAAAAGAAAAAGGTCCCATTTTAAGAGAAAAGTCAAAGGTGCACGTTGGAGCTCACAAACACAGCCGTTCATCAACCATCGACCTCCTCCGAGCGTCACCGACCTTCGAACCCTCACTCCCGGTCCACCCTGTCCAGTGGTCTTTCAGCTCTCTCCACACACGGCTTCCTTCTTCTCCTCTTGTCGACCAAAGACCGTGAAAAATCTCTCTTCCAGACTCACAAGACAGAACAACAGCATACCAAACACCGTTATCTCTAGTCATAACCCAGACATTGCTGCTACAGAGAAACCATTACATTATCAGTGAAACCTTACAGCATGTTACACTCTTCCCCCCACCAAGTTTAGTCACGTCCTCATGACGTTGAGATAATTCGCCAACTCTTCCTGCAAAACACAAAGCCCAATCCAGGTGTAACAGGCAGTGACATAGCTCCCCAACACAGTAGGGGTCACACTCTGTTCCCCTGGTGCTACGTAGGCCAAACTATCCGGTGGTCTCCTAATTCTCTGAGACCTCCGCACCCTCATCCAACCCTTCAGGTTCCGACACTACTGGGGATACTTCCGGTCTACCTGGTGAGGCCTCCCCCGATCTATCACTTGCACCCACCTGCAACTCGGAGCCCTCTGTTCCATGATCAAACCCCGCTTCCTCCCCTGCAGAGTCCCGCTGCAACCCAGGCTGCCCACAGATAGCCCACCCCCCCCAACTTCACCTGTCTCAATGGGACAAGGGCCGGGAGTCTCTTCCTCAATCAATGGGGAGTTAGCGAAAAGCAGCATATACCACACATCCAGGTCCTCATCCTCCAAATCAGTATCCCTTTCAGGGATGGGGGCCAGCCTAACCTCGCCTGTTGGGGGACCGGTAGTCACTCCGCGTGTCCGAAGAGTCCTCTTCCTAAGTGTAGGCTCCAAGTCGGGCTCTGGTTCTACCTTGCACCTCTTGACCCAGGGGCAACAGGTGGTTCCGATGGAGAATCTTGACAGGCCCAGTCCCATCTTCTGGTTTCACACAGAAAAGTGGTAGGTTTGGCATCTGACTCTCCACCACATAGGGTGCAGCCACCCAGCGGTCAGCCAACTTATGCTTTCCAGATAGCCCCAAATTCCTTATGAGGACTCTGTCTCCCGGCAGGAGTTACGAGAACTTCACCTTTTGATCATACCTCCTCTTATTCCCTCAATTCTGCTTGGCAGCCGCAACTCCAACTAACTCATAAGTCCTTTTCAGCTCTCTTCTTATGTCAGACACATACTTCAGACAAGTCTTCGGTAGGAAGTTACCCCTGTCAGTCCCAAAACAAAAGTCAATGAGCAACCTCGCTTTGTGCCCAAACATCAGATAATATGGCGAGTACCCAGTAGCTTCATTTCGTGTACAGTTGTAACTGTGAACCAGATGCCCAATATGTTGACTCTACTTGCTCTTCTTGCTGATCTCCAGGGTTCCAAGCATGTCTAGCAAGGTCCGATTAAACCTCTCTGGCTGGGGATCACTCAGCGGGTGATAGGGCATGGTCCTCGACTTCTCGACTCCAAGCATGCCCAGTAACTCATGGATGAGTCTGCTCTCGAATTCCCATCCCTGATCGCTATGTATTCACCTGCGGAGGCCATAATAAACAAAATACTTCTCCCATAACACTTTTGCCGCTGTAGACGCCCTCTAGTCCTTGGTAGGAAAAGCATGAGCAAATCTGGCGTAGTGGTCTGTGATGACTGAGACATTCGCCGTGTTGCTGGCATTGGGTTCTATTGCCAGATAATCCATACACACCAGGTCCAGAGGCCCCGCACTCTGCAGGTGGGAGAAGGGAGCTGCCCGCCTAGGCAGTGTCTTCCGCCGTATGCATCGAATGCATGACTTGCAGTATTCTTCAACCTCTGACTTCACTCGGAGCCAGTAGAACCGATCTCTGAGCAATCCATCGGTCCTTTCCACCCCCAAATGTCCAGAATCATCATGAAGTGACTTCAATGCAATCCTCCGATACTTCTCCAGCAGAACCAGCTGGCAACGCCGAGGTCGGTCTGGGGGTGACGTGACCCGGTATAAGATCTGGTTCTTCAACTCCAACCAAGGTCATTCTCGCAGTAATGGAGGTACCGACGCATGTTTTGCCTTCTCCGCCTGAGCCCTGTCTCCCTTTTCAACCACCACTCAAATGGTACCAATGCCCAGATCATCTCACTGAGCGGCTGCCACTTCCCCAGAACTCAATTCCGGCAGCTGATTGGTCTTCACAGCAGTCAGGTTACAATAAACTTGGGGGATGTTGTCATCAGGTGCCCCCAATTGGTCCACCACTCGATCCTGCCCCTCCTTTTCCTCTGCCTTCACGGTGATGGCAAACTGACTCATGGCCTTCACCCCCATGGCAGGAATGCTCTCCCACTCCTCGTCCCTGTCCAGTCTCTCATGCCCCCATTGGGAAAAAGCATCCTCATCAATGTTCCAGCTTCCCGGTCGGTATTTCAGCCTGAAATCATAGACAGACATCGCTGCCAACCACCGATGGCCTGTAGCATCCAGTTTTGCCGAGGTCAGGATATAAGTCAGAGGGTTGTTGTCCGTCCTTACCTCAAACTTGGCCCCGTAGAGGTAGTCACTCAGCTTATCAACCACCGCCCATCTTAACGCCAGAAATTCCAACTTGTGTGTGGGATAGTTTTTCTCGGAGGGCAACAGACTCTGGCTGACAAACGCAACGTGTCTCAACCCGGTTCCCTGATCCTGATACAGGATGCCCCCCAAGCCTTCCCGACTGGCATCCCTGTGAAGTGCATATGGCAATCGGGGGTTCACAAAAGCCAGCACCGGCACTTGGGTCAGCAGCTCCTTCAACAACTGAAAGGCTTCTTCACAGTTTACATCCCACCTCAGTCCAAAGGGCTCTGACAGGTTAAGATACTCTCCACCCCCCTGTCCCTTTCTCCCCCTCATTTTCTTCCCCAAGGGAGGGTAACCACACAGAAGCTGATTCAACAGGCGACTCACTTTCGCATAGCCCTTCACGAACCTCCGATAGTAACCACAGAACCCAAGGAATGAGCGCAGAGCGCTCACAGTCTGGGGTCTTGGCCAAGTGGAAACCACCTCTATCTTAGTTGGATCAGTACCTACTCCATTTCGTGAGACTATGTGCCCAACAAAGCTAACAGATGTCTTGTAGAACTGGCACTTGTCCAGGGAAAGTTTTAACCCTTCAGCTTTCAGGCAGCCCAGCACCTTCAGCAGTCTCACTTCGTGCTCTTCCAAGGTGGATCCCAATACTATGAGGTCATTCAGATACACCAATACCTCAAGCAAGTTCATATCCCCCACCATCCTCTCCGTGACTCATTAGGAGGTTGCAGGAGCTCCCGATATACCCTGGGGCATCCTTTCGAACTGGAAGAATCCTAGGGACATATAAATGCCATCTTCTCTTTGTCAGCTTCACTCATGGCGATCTGGTAGTATCAACTCCTCAAATCCAGTACACTGAACCACTTCGCACCAGTCAAACAGGCCAGTGCGTCTTTGCTCCTCGGGTCCGTGTACTGGTCAGGGACGGTACGCCTATTCACAGTCCTACAGTCCACACACATCCATACATTTCCATTCTTCTTCCAGGCCACTACTATTGGGGACGCATAGGGGCTTTGGGACTCAGTGATGATCCCAGCTTCCTTCAACTTACACAAATGCTGTCGCATATCTTCCACGTCTGCAGGGGCCAGTCACCGTGACCTCTCTCTAAACGGGGTGTCCTTGGTCACCTGGATAGCATGACCAGTGCCCTTGCAACAACCCACATCAAACTCGTCAGTGGAAAAGACACCTTCCAGCTTCAACATCTTCTCTACCAACCTCCTTTTCCACACCGCAGGCACCGGTGAGTCCCCAAAGTTGAATGACTCTGCTGTCAGCTTCCCCCCCTTTTCCAATAGTTTCTCCCCGGCTTGTCTCACAGGGAAACTAGACATTACTGTCACCGGAAACAGGTGCGCCAGGGGCATCCCCCGCTTGAAGGTGACCTCTCTCTTCGTAGCGTCCCTAACAATCGCAGCCATACTGCTTGCCTGTACAATTGAGGGCTTCTGCAGCTCGGACCTCACCAGTACCCCAGCAGGATATCCCGACTCCCCTTCAAGGTCTTCCGGTCTTCCAGAGCATCCACTGAGGGCCTCCCCCTCAGGCACTCTGGAAAATTTGGGGGTCCGCATCACTCTTGCTACTTACCCGGGCTGGACCACCAGTGGCTTCGACTGGGTGAACCACACAGTCTCTCGTTTGAATTCGGTATCCGGCCCAATGCAGCCACGCACTTCCTCAAAAGCAGCACGGAACACCCGGTGCACAGAAAATGTCCCCAGAAAGATCTCACCAGCCTTCTCCTTGCAGGCCCCCGTGAGTCTCCTCACAAGAGGGGTGCTGGTTCCCACCAGAAATGAAATGCCACCCTTCTCAACCGGGTCCAGACAAACCAGCACTAAGGTATCAAGACCTCAGACACTCCCACATCAGCCTCCGAGAACTCCAGCTTCATGACAAATAACCATCATCTGGATAATCACCAGCACTGAGACACCAGATCTTCAGTGCCCTGAATGGTGTCAAATGTAGATGCTTCAGATACCGGTTGTAAAACGAACAGTACAACAACGTGACCTCAGACCCAGTGTTGAGTATGGCTTTAGCATACATACCCTATTTTCATAGCAACACACTGGAGCATGGTTCCTCTAAGCCTTCAGGAATAGGGTCTTTCACTTGTGAGGGTTCCTTGGTGCATTGCTGGGAATGTGCTCCCCCAGAGACACCAGGCCATGACCCCACTGGATCTCCTCTAAGTTTCCTGACACCTCTCCCTGCTTAGGCACCCGGGGGCTCACTCTCCGAGGGGCTTCCTGCCGCTCACATTCCCACCTGAAGTGGCCCTCTTCACCACAGTTATAGCAGATGATACCGGCCACCCTCCTTCTCACGGAACACCAGCCACCCACAGCCCTCGGTGTAGTCCGTCCCCTTGGGGCGTCCCCCTCTCTACCCGTCCTATCTTTACTATTGCTATATTCAGATTAAGATTTATAAAGCTCAATCAGTTAATTATATATGATCTACTGTCTGATATTTTGCAGTGTGGATTTGTAACTGGGCAACACATCACGCAGCATCCGCACAAATGAGATTTCTCAGTTTGGCGGGGCCAGGAGTGGTCTTCCCCTAGCCGAACACGTGCTGGCCGAGCCTGAGGGTCACAATTGTGGGGGCTCATCTGGGATTGATTCCATTGGATGCTGTGTGATTGCCCTGAGCATTGAACCAGTGGTCATAACCCGGGGGGGGGGGGGGGTGGTAGGGAACGTCGACTCAGACCATGAGAGTCCTGCGTCGGGCATTAGTTCACAGATTGAAAGTCTGTGTGGGGTGCCACTCCTCACACAGACACTAGGGCAATGTGTGGTTAAGTGCCTTGCTCAAGGACACAAACATGCTGCCACAGCTGAGGCTCGAACTAGCGACCTTCAGATCACTAGACAAATGCCTTAAACACTTGGCCATGTGCCCAACACAAGGCAGTACCTAACAAAGTGTACACTTCAGTGTATGATAGGAAATTCAAATGTCGTGCCCAGTTTGGACACCACACAATTGTCATGGGAAATGGAATTTACATCTTTGCCAGGCACATTTGGACAAGGTGCGATATTTGTTAGTCACAGCTACATGGAAGTAGGCAGAGTGGGAAGATTATGGAATCAGTTAGCCAGGAACACTGACATATCATAGAACATAGAAAAGTACAGCACAGTACAGGCCCTTCGGCCCACAGTGTTGTGCTAACCCTTAAATCCTGCCTCCCATATAACCCCCCACCTTAAATTCCTCCATATACCTGTCGAGTAGTCTCTTCAATTTCACTAGTATATTTGCCTCCACCACTGACTCAGGCAGTGCATTCCACGCACCAACCACGCTCTGAGTAAAAAATCGTCCTCTAATATCCCCCTTGAACTTCCCACCCCTTACCTTAAAGCCATGTCCTCTTGTACTGAGCAGTGGTGCCCTGGGGAAGAGGCACTGGCTATCCACTCTATCTATTCCTCTTAATAGCTTGTATACCCTAATCATGTCTCCTTCTCTCCAAAGAATAAAGCCCCAGCTCCCTTAATCTCCCTTAATCTCTGATGGTAATGCATACTCTCTAAACCAGGCAGAATCCTGGTAAATCTCCTCTGTACCCTTTCCAACGCATCCATATCCTTCCTATAGTGAGGCGACCAGAACTGGACCCAGTTCTCCAAGTATGGCCTAACCAGAGTTTTACAGAGCTGCATCATTACCTCACAACTCTTAAACTTATGAGAGCTAACACCCATAAGCTTTCTTAACTACCCTATCTACCTGTGAGGCAACTTTCAGGGATATGTGGATATGTGGACATGTATTCCCAGATCCCTCTGCTCCTCCACACTACCAAGCATCCTGCCATTTACTTTGTACTCTGCCTTGGAGTTTGCCCTTCCAAAGTGTACCACCTCACATTTCTCCGGGTAGACCTCCATCTGCCACTTCTCAGCCCACTTCTGCATCTTATCAATGTGTCTCTGCAATCTTCGACAATCCACTACACTATCCACAACACCACCAACCTTTGTGTCATCTGCAAACTTGCCAACCCACCCTTCTACCCACATATCCAGGTTGTTAATAAAAATCACGAAAAGTAGAGGTCCCACAACCAATCCTTGTGGGACACCACTAGTCACAACCCTCTAATCCAAATGTACTCTTTCCACCACGACCTTCTACCTTCTGCAGGCAAGCCAATTCTGAATCCACCTGGCCAAACTTCCCTGGATCCCATGCCTTCTGACTTTCTGAATAAGCCTACCATGTGGAACCTTGTCAAATCCCTACTAAAATCCATGTAGATCACATCCACTGCACTACCCTCACCTATATGCCCGGTCACCTCTTCAAGGAACTCTATCAGGCTTGTTAGACACAATCTGCCCTTCATAAAGCCATGCTGACTGTCCCAGATCAGACCATGATTCTCTAAATGGCCATAGATCCAAGAACCTTTTCCAACAGCTTTCCTACCACAGATATAAGGCTCACTGGTCTATAATTACCTGGACTACCCCTGCTACGTTTTTTGAACAAAGGGACAACATTCGCCTCCCTCCAATCCTCCGGTATCATTCCCGTGGACAACAAGGACATAAAGATCCTAGCCAGAGGCTCAGCAATCTCTTCCCTTGCCTCATGGAACAGCCTGGGGAATATTCCGTCAGGCCCCGGGGACTTAATCATCCTAACGTATTTTAACAACACCAACACCTCCTCTCCCTTAATATCAACATTCTACAAAACATCAACCTCACTCATATTGTCCTCACTGTCATCAAGTTCCCTCTCATCGGTGAATACCGAAGAGAAGTATTCATTGAGGACCTCGCTCACTTCCACAGCCTCCAGGCACATCTTCCCACTTTTATCTCTAATTGGTCCTACCTTCACTCCTGTCATCCTTTTGTTCTTCACATAATTGAAGAATGCCTTGGGGTTTTCCTTTACCCTACTCACCAATGCCTTCTCATGCCCCCTTCTTGCTCTCCTCAGCCCCTTCTTAAGCTCCTTTCTTGCTACTCTATATTCCTCAATAGACCCATCTGATCCTTGCTTCCTAAACCTCATGCATACTGCCTTCTTCCACCTGACTAGATTTTCACCTCACTTGTCACACATGGCTCCTTCACCCTACCATTCTTTATCTTCCTCACCGAGACAAATTTATCTCTAACATCCTGCACGAGATCCCTAAACATCGACCACATGTCCCTGCAAAAACATCATCCCAATTCACACCCGCAAGTTCTAGCCTTATAGCCTCATAATTTGCCCTTCCCCAATTAAACATTTCTCTGTCCTCTCTGATTCTATCCTTTTCCATGATAATGCTAAAGGCCAGGGAGCAGTGGTCACTGTCCCCCAGATGCTCACCCACTGAGAGATCTGTGACCTGACCCAGTTCGTTACCTAATACTAGATCTAATATGGCATTCCCCCTAGTTGGCCTGTTAACATACTGTGACAGGAATCCATCCTGGACACACTTAACAAACTCTGCCCCGTCTAAACCATTGGAACTAATCAGGTGCCAATCAATATTTGAGAAGTTAAAGTCACCCATGATAACAACCCTGTTATTTTTGCACCTTTCCAAAATCTGCCTCCCAATCTGCTCCTCGGTATCTTTCCTGCTACCAGGGGGCCTACAGAATATTCCCAATAGAGTAACTGCTCCCTTCCTGTTTCTAACTTCCACCTATACTGAATCAAAGGAGGATCCTGCTATATTACCCACCTTTTCTGCAGCTGTAATAGTATCCCTGACCAGTAATGCCTCCTCCCCTTACCCCCCCCATCCCTTTTAAAGCACTGAAATCCAGGAATATTGAGAATCCATTCCTGCCCTGGTGCCAGCCAAGTCTCTGTAATGGCCACATATGTATCCAAGCTCTCAGTTCATCATCTTTGTTCCTGATGCTTCTTGCATTGAAGTACTCGCACTTTAGCCCTTCTACCTTGCTACCTTTACACCCTTTATTATGCTTCTCTTTCCTCAAAGCCTCTCTATATGTCAGATCTGGCTTTACTCCATGAACTTCTTCAACTGCTCTATCGCTCCAGCTCCCATCCCCCTTGCAAATTAGTTTAAACCCTCCCGAACCATGCTAACAAACCTACCTGCAAGGATATTGCTCCCCCTCAAGTTCAGGTGCAACCCATCCAATCTGTACAGGTCATACCTTCCCGAGAAGAGATCCCAATGATTCAAAAATCTAAAACCCTGCCTCCTGCACCAACTCCTCAGCCACGCATCCAACTGCCACTTCCTCCAATTCTTATCATCACTGTCATGTAGCACTGGCAGCAATCCTGAGAACACCACCCTTGAGGTCCTGTTCTTCAGCCTTCTGCCTAGTTCCCGAAACTCACATTTCAGGACCTCATCCTTCTTCCTGCCTATGTCATTGGTACCAACATGTATCATGGCTTCTGGTTGTTTTCCCTCTCATACCAGGATGTCGTGCACCCAGTCAGAAACATCCCGGACCCTAGCACCCGGGAGGCAACAAATCATGCGGGTGTCCTTCTCACGTCCACAAAATCTCCTGTCTGCTCCCCTGACTATAGGGTCCCCAATGACGGCAGCTCTCCTCTTCTCCATTCCACCCTTCTGCACCACAGGGTCAGACTCACCGTGGCTCACCCTGGTCGGTCATCCCTGCCAACAGTATCCAGGACAGTTATTTATTATTCAGGGGAGTGGCTACAGGGGTGCTCTGCACTACCTGTCTACTCACCTTCGCTTTCCCCCCTCCGACTGTCACCCAACGACCTGCTTCCAGCAGTCTAACTGTGACTACTTCCCTGAAGCTCTCATCTGTGACTGTCTCATTCTCCCTTATGAGTCGAAGATCATCCAGCTGCTGCTCCAGATTCCTTACATAGTCTTCCATATCGACCAGCCACATGCACTTCTGGCAGATGTGACTCTGCGGGAGAGGGGAGTTCCCCCAAGACTGCCACATCTCACATAAGAGGCACATCATCGTCTCAGGAGGAATTGTAAAGCCTAACTGGGAGCAAGCTCGTCCTCTGCCTCTTCTTGGCGAAGCCTGACGAGTCAAAGCCTCAAAGCTCCACTCCCTCACTGGTCGCTCCGCTTCAGCTGCCCCTCTATTTATTTGTTTGAGCTTTTCAAACTGCTTGGTCACCTAACCTCGATTGCCCAATCAGCTACTTTCGGCTGAGGAGCTCAACAGTGGAGGTTATAACCTCTTAAGCATATAAAGTTGAATATATTTTCAGCAAAAATGATTCCTGCACCACCCCCCCAACCCCTCGCCACCTGAACCACTGGATAAACTTTAGCTTCTAGGTTATCACTCATTACCATTGCAATATTGAGATTTTGGTAACTTCCAAAGTTGTGTCAAATGGCTCACATACAAAGAATGGTATAGTAGATACAACAAATGGTGTAGAGGGAATATCATGTTACCTTTCTTTGGTTCTTGACTGAATAACTGCAGTCACAATCTTACTGATGGCTATGTCCACTTCTTCTATTTTGTATCTTTTTCGAGCCCTGGCAACATTTTGGTAAATTTCTTCTACACTACCTTTCACCCTATGATGACCTGCCTATAATGCAGTGACCAGATTGCATGTAGTACTCAAGATGAGGCCTAATTGATATTTCAAACAGCAATGATCAAATTTCCCTGTTTTTATATTTATGCCTTAGCCAACAAAGTCAAGTGCCCTGTAATGTGTAATTAACTAACTTATCTATATATTCTGCTATCTTTGCAGATCTGGGATTGGTGATACTGGGTCTATTCTCCTATCATTGTCTAAGAATCACAAACTTTCTAGTCCTCTCTGGAGCCTTCCCATGATGAAGAGAATGCCATGATAAGGACTGATCTGATTTTGTTAATTCAGCCAAGTGACCGTGATCCTTGCTGTGCCTGACATCATCCACCAAATTCAAAGAATATCTTCAACAGAGGTTACTGAAATCCTATTATCAGTGGACACCCTTACCAATATTCACTTCCATAATTCAGGGTGATTTGTTCAATTGTAAAACCTGCTGAAATCAACTCACGTAACACAAATTCGGCCACATTGCAACTTCTCTGGTCTCCATAACTCAGGCATTCATGGTTAAGCTCACTAACCAGTATAGTCACACAATCAGAGAAAATCATACTGATTATTTAATTTCCTTTTAATGGAAATGAGTCCTTAACACCATACTTGAAATTTCCCTCACAAAAGCCCAGATAACAGTCATTCACAATTATTCTAATCGGAAACAAAACCTACGATGTAATTATTCTGATTTCAATTAAGTACATCACCCAATCAACATTTTCATATTGTTGTGACACTAGTTGATATATAGGAACTGTTCATTGGATCTACTTAAAACTTTGTTAATCTTAACCACTGTGTTTTCTAAAAATTAAATGCATTACTTTTCACATAGTAGATTCCATTTCACTGGCAGCAGGGGAACAGTTCATGTGACACAACATGCATGCTCTTTTTAACAATAAATCAAAATCATCACCTTGCTCTTCAGTTTCCCATGCTCAGAATCTTTTGCTTTGAATATTTATCTGATTTCCCTTCTGTCTTGTTCTCTGCCTCAAAAACTACCTGTGATAAAATGGTCAACGCTGAAGAAAACCCTGTATATATTCCTGGTAACATTTTCTCACACTCCTGCAATTCTTTTCTTTTTTATTTTTAAGTGATTATTTTAAATTTAAGAGACAATAAGGGAACAGCAAAATACTTGTAACTCAGAAAAACATAGTACTTTTGAGTTAAGATTGCAAATGGTGCTGCTTTGCCCTTCAACATCAGGACGTCTGGACCTCATTTTCAAAGGCTGGCACTTGCGTTTGTAGGGTCTCTTAAGTTCTATTCACACACAGTGTCTGAGGCATCATTTATGGTGGAACTCACCTAGTCATCTCTCTGCACTGCAGAAATTTTGGTTAGGGCAAATGAGAGGGAGGTGTGGAATAAGGGAAGAGTGTGGGAGGCCAGTGGTGTTGTTATTAATATGCTTGGTGGCACATGAAGGACGATTATGGAATGGGGGAGAGAGTGGGAGAGGACAACTGGGTTAAGGTATATACACGCAAACATGAGGAAATCTGCAGATGCTGGAATTTCAAGCAACACACATAAAAATTGCTGGTGAACTCAGCAGGCCAGGCAGCATCTATAGGAAGAAGTACAGTCGACGTTTCAGGCCGAGACCCTTTGTCAGGACTAACTGAAAGAAGAGATGGTAAGAGATTTGAAAGTGGGAGGGGGAGGGGGAGATCCGAAATGATAGGAGAAGACAGGAGGGGGAAGGGATGGAGCTAAGGGCTGGAAAGTTGATTGGCAAAGGGGATATGAGAGGATCATGGGACAGGAGGCCTAAGGAGAAAGAAAGGAGGAGGGGCGAAGCCCAGAGGATGGGCAAGGAGTATAGTGAGAGGGATAGAGGGATATATATAGAGAGAGAGAGAGAGAGAGAAATAAATAAATAAATAACGGGTAGGGTACGAAGGGGAGGTGGGGCAATAACTGAAGTTAGAGAAGTCAATGTTCATGCCATCAGGTTGGAGGCTACCCAGACGGAATATAAGGTGCTGTTCCTTCAACCTGAGGGTGGCTTCATCTTACAGTAGAGGAGGCCGTGGATAGACATATCAGAATGGGAATGGGACGTGGAATTAAAATGTGTGGCCACTGGGAGATCCTGCTTTCTCTGGCGGTTAGAGCCTCAAGTTCCCAACCTATACTGGTCCGCTCACATAATGGCTGCTCTGCTTTGACCCTGCTTTACTTTTATTTGCTCCTGCTAATGAATCGTGAATTGATTGGTCTGTCGCTAATGCCTAGTTTGTAATTACTTTAAACGTTTAGGTTGTAATTACTTCACTTCCATTTTTGTGCCCCCCCGTTGTTCATAAACACAAACTTCCAGTGTCCATTTGAGTTTATTTGTCTACATTCTCTTTTTCAGTAAATGATCTGTTCAAATTCTTCTCAATTATCCACAGCCAATTTATCTGTACATTTCCAATTAAGGTAGTTTTTGCTTTTCTTCTCTAGTAATTTTTCTTCATGCTATTTTCATTTCCTCCAAGAAAACCACAATCTTCTTGTGGTTTGGAGACTTGCGTGCCTCGATAACCCAGACAGCTATGTTGGCTGGAGTTAGAGCCTTGTGCTTTGGCTCTTGGTAGGGTCACCCATGCCAAACAGGTCAAAGGGTAGAGACCAGACTGAGAATGGTCCAGCAGTCCACCAGGTTTGGGGTTCAGCTCAGGACTAACAACCCTGACTGCTGAATAAAAATGTTACAGAAACAACAATGAAGAATTATTCTATACAGACAAAGATGGAGGATCTTCATTGCTGCCCTAAACACCAGTGGCGTTATGGGCAGTAAGTATTTTCTTATAAAAGGAATATTTAAAATTTGCGATTAAAGCCTCTGTTATGTACTTACTAACACTGATGAGTTCCTGACACAAATCCCATTCAGTGGCTCCTTGAAATAAAAACTTGCATGATGTCTGTGTATGAGCTGATAAGTAACATTCATACAAATGGCATCTTTATCAATGAAGGTCAGGCAATCTGCCTGAGATATTCAAAGACGTTAAATCCGTTGCTGGTGAATATTTACAACAATCAAAAAGTCTAGTACCTTCGCCTTGAAACCCGATGAAGGGTATTGGTCCAAAATATTGATGGTTTATTCCTCTCCACAGATGCACATTGACAAGTTGAGTTTGTTGTTCATTCTGTTTGGTACCTTCAAAGGCATTGCAGCCACTAAATTTTCTGTCATCCTCACATTCAATCAATTGGTTGATTATTTCTTTCTTCCCACTTATGCTGCATGACCTACTGAGTTTCTCTAGAATATTGTTTGTTGCTCACCTTTAACCAAAATCTCAGCTGGATCAGCCAAATATATATGCTTCAGAGGCACAAGTGAACAGGTTAGAGGCTTCTATCCTGCAGCAGGATGTTTATCCTGATTATCAAAAGCCTTTCTGCTAATCTACATAACAAGAAAGAAGTCGAAGTCTACTTGACACCATTCAAGCAAAAAAGACTACTAGACTGTAGGGTATATGATCTACAAAAACATTATAGCAATTTTCAAGACTTCTTCAAAAGTAGCTTCCAAACCTGAAAACTCACAACCTTTAGGCCACAAACTATCTCTAACCAGTAAATAAATTACTGCTCTCTCTAAGTCACTAGTTCTAAATTCTGGAACTCAGAATCAGAATCAGGTTTACTATCACCGGCATGTGTCGTGAAATTTGTTAACTTAGCAGCAGCAGTTCAATGGAATACATAACATAGAAGAAGAAGAAGAAGAAAAAACAATAATAATAATAATAAATAAGTCAATCAATTACAATATACAGTGTGTATATTGAATAAATTAAAATCATGCAAAAAAACAGGAATAATATACATTAAAAAAGTGAGGTAGTGTTCAGGGGTTCAAAGCCCATTTTGGATGGCAGAGGGGAAGAAGCTGTCCCTGAATCGCTGAGTGTGTGCCTTCAGGCTGATGGTAACAATGAGAAAAGGACATGTCCTGGGTGCTGGAGGTCCTTAATAATGGAAGTTGCCTTTCTGAGGCACTGCTTCTTGGAGCTGTCCTGGGTATTTTGCAGGCTAGTACCCAAGATGGCACAGGAGTATCTTCATCACAAGGTCTGTAGCTGCTCAAGAAGGTAATTCACAAGTTCCTTCTCAAGGCAAAAAGGTTGTACATCAAAGCTGTCCATGCCTGTGACACCACATCCCATAAATTAAAAAAGTAACCGGTTGCAACAGGTCCACTGGTGTGTAGCCTTCAGTTACAACCATAATGAGGAGATGCAGTCTGTGGATGGTGCAAGGAATGGAGACTTAATGGAGGAGGACCAGGTCTGGTTAGGATGGTTCACTTACGATGCACAATAGATGTCCATACCTGTCTGTAAATGTGGCCAACATTGCACTGAAAATACAAGTGCAATGTTCTCTATTTCAACTCATCATACACATGGAGGGTATAGAACAAGTTTGGCATTTTATCTGAACCAAATAATAGGTATCTGATCACACTTAGCAATCAGGTTTGTGCTTCTCTGCTTTTGCACTTAATACAAAAACAGTGTCACTTGAAAAACTGTTTAAATCATATTGCACAATACCTCTTTATCCTTTACAATTAATTCTAATTACAAATTGGGCTACATTTCGCTTTTCGCTTTCATCAAGCAAGGTTCTTTTATAGTCTTTCTGATACGGTGCCTGTTGCCCCAATGTGGGATGCTGTGTTATCAGGTAACAGTATGAAATGGGTGTAAAATATGTCAGGTCACCACTGCCATCTGCATTTGGTGGTAGTCTGCTGCAATTTTCTTAAGGTGTATCCAACTCAAAGCAGTGAAAGGTCAGTGCCATCTGTGGTGCAGCTATGCACTTGTCTCCTTTTGGATCATCCCAGTTACCATCTTGTACCTCTTTGCATTTGGATCAAGCAGTCTTTCTATTGTTGGGTGCTCTGGTTACTGGACTGCCCGTCATCCCTTGGTTTTGGTATTGCATTGTGAATATGATCGTGGTCACTTGGCTATCTTCAGATATCCCTTGGCCTCCTTGACAGTCAGTACTCTCACTTTTTAATATTCTTCAAGGTGAAGTGATATTGTTTAATAATTAAACTGCCAATCCTTCAAGAACTCACATGGATGCCTGCTGTGAACAGCAACACATTTTATATGATCTGCATCTAAGGAATGTCATGTCTGCCAAACTGTCCTTTAAGCCCATAAATATCAGTTAATGAATGGGTGTCTTAAGAGGTTTATCTCACAAAACAATTGAAAAATTATCAACTTTCACCAAGTACATTTTCCCATTTAGGTCAAACAGACCTGATCCAAGTATTTCATTGGGTAGGACTAGGAGTTAGTAAGAGTGATATACAGTATGTCCTTTCAACACATACATTCTAAGATCTATAGGTCTTCCCACAATTCTGTGTGTAACCCCCCCCCCCCGGCCACCCTCAGGGTCGCTCGGCTCGCTGTCGTCTAGGGAAACAGCCTCGGCCCCACCAAACTGGGTAATTAGTTTGTCTGGATGCTGTGTGATGCACCCCACCCTGCCCAAATAACAGACAATACACCAGATATGATTAAATGATTTACAGTTTATAGACATTACTGGAACTATATAATTAAGAGGGAATAAAATATAAAAGGAAAATAAAAGGCGCCACACTTATCAAAGTTCAATCTCTTCGTGCACAAAACAGTTGGAGCTCAAGAACCTTCTTCTTCACCCTGCGACCCCTCGGACCACCTTGACCGGCCGCCTGGGACCACCAACGGTGGTCGACCAGACACTCTACACTAGTCCGTCTCCGTCTCCTCGCCGAACGCCCTCCCCGGGGTCCGACCCCGTTAGTGGACATCACAGCACCTCGTCCATCCTCTGTCTCGCTATCCCGCCTTCTGCCCCAAAACCCCGCGTATACAGTATCTTCAAATACACCAAAAACATAACAACTATCCCAATTGGTTAATAGCACCCTCTTATCACACTCTAAACCAAAACAAGCTGCTAGCGCAAACTTTCTCAGCGTTTAACACAACAAAGCCGCATTCTCCAGATTAACATAACAAAGACGCCATTTTAATTAGCCTCCGCAGTAACATAAAAGTCGAAACCCCCTTACACTCTCCCCCCACCAAATAAAGTCATGTCCTCATGACTTCTAAATAACTCGCCAACCAGTCCTGCAGACACACAACACACACATACTCAGATACACACAGTGACAGTGCTACCCAAACAGTGGACCTTACTCCCGTCCCATGGGCGCTAAATAGGCCAACCTATCTGAGAGCTTCTTAACCCTCCGAGACCTCTGTACCCCCTCACCTAAACCCAAAAGGTTCAGACACTACTAGGGATACCTTGGGCCTGCTTGCCAACTCCTCTCTCACTCAGGCCACCACTACAGCTCGGAGCCCCCTGTCCCGTGGCCGGGGCCCCGCCTCTCCTCCTTCCTGATCCTGCCGTAACTCAGACTGCCCACAGTTAGCCCTCCCCACTACACCTGACTGAGTGGGAGAAGGGCCAAAGGTCTCGTCCTCAATCACATGTGCAGCACATCATCCTTCGAATTCGTATCCTTCCTCATTCCCTCGATCGGTAGCTGCTGTTTAAGTTTCTCCAAACTGAAACATTTAGCTGGGGCTACCCCTGCAGCCTCCTGCAGTCGAGACGTCAGCTTCTTCGGGGACTCCTTCAACTCTTGCCACAGCCTCAGCAGTTCTAACTCAGGGTTCTTGGCCATTTCAATCTGGGACCCCACCAGCTTCTTCCACCCTGACCTGAAAAGCAGCAGTTAAAGGATGTTCAGCCTCCGGTGGTTTCTTCCGGAGGACGTCTTCCAGGTCAACTTTCAGTTTTTCCACTTCATTTAAACTGTCGATAGTTATCTTCAGGTTCCTTTCAAGCGTCCGCCTCCCTTTTCTGAGATCTGTCCTCCATTTCTTCACCTCCTCGGGAGTGTGGTCAAACTCCCCTCCCTGGGCTCTCGGTTTCCTGTTGACCTTAGTCAGAACACTTCCTTGATCTTCCCCAACTTGTAAGTCTTCCAATCTTTTCTGAATCGATGTCTTGAGTTTCTGCTGATGGTTCATTGTTTCTTCTTGCTGGATTAATTCATCAGTACATGACCTCAGTGCGGTGCAAATCCCCTCTCTTCCCTGTGTCTCATTCAGATTGACGACCTGGGATTCCATCCCCCGGTCCATCACTGTCTGTCCCAACACCAGGAAGTTCAACTGGTATGTCGGGTCATTTTCCTCACATTGCACCAAACTCCTCCGGCCAAAAACTCCTCCACATTTGACACTTCGCTTCGGTCGCCCGGGCTCAGCCACTCAGCCTCATAGTCCCCCCAGGCGAATCCAAGCTCTAGGCAGTCATCCACATACGTCAGAACTCCACACACCTTCACTTCCCCCATGGTTTTCCTCATGCCCCATGGGAAGGATGCAGGGGCTCCGGATATGCCCTTGGGCATCTTTTCGGATCGGAAGAATCCTAGGGAACTAGTAAAGGCCATCTTCGGCTCAACAGCCGCACTCCTCAGGATCTGGCAACATCCACCCCTCAGATGCAGCACATTAAACCACATCGCATAATCCACACAAACGCTGCCTTCATCTTCCACGCCGCTAGGGTCCAGTTGCCGCGACCTCTCTCTCACTGAGGTGTCGTCAGCGGTCAACTCCCCTCCCTCGTGGTAGTTCGGAGCATCTACTAAGAGGGTCTCACCCTCAGCTACTTTCCCCAAGCCGCACCACTGCTGTGGGTTGTTAGTAGCTCAGAAATAGTCATATAATATAACTCACTTAATGACCTACAGAATGCGACAAGGAGAATATTATTTAAAGAAGGAACAGATACAGAAGGTCCAAGAGGTCTTTAAGTATGCTGAAGTTCTCTGTCTTTTCCATTATCAGAATGAAAATGTAACTTTCCACAATTCTCCTCAGTTCTTTTGAACAATTATCTTAAACCTATTCTTTAGTTATTGATCTTTTTGCCAAGGAAAATAAATTTATCTTATCGAAGCCTTTCAAAATTATTATATAATTTAAGTAAATCGTCAATCAGCTTCCTTTGTCCAAAATATAATAACATCAGTGATTTTCGGATCTCCCCCTCCCCCCCACACTTTAAAATCTCTTACTATCTCTTCTTTCAGTTAGTCTTGACAAAGGGTCTCGGCCAAAACGTCGACTGTACCTCTTCCTATAGATGCTGCCTGGCCTTCTGCATTCACCAGCAATTTTTATGCGTGTTGCTTGAAATTCTAACATCTGCAGATTTCCTCATGTTAACATCAGTCCAGTCCATCTTTTGTCATATTACTATTCTTGGGAAAGATGCTGCTAGTTTTCCTATTGCTTCTCATATTTCACCTGGGCCCAGGAATTTATCTGCTTCCAAAGATACTAAATCACCTTGTATCATTTCTCTCTTAAAGTACGTATCCTACTGCTTACACTCCTCCCTTTTAAATGCAACAAGCATTTCGTAACACTGTTCTGTAAAGGTATGTTATGAACTGCTTTTAGTTCTGGGTATGTCACTTGAGGAAACATACACTGAACCTGTAAGATCTACCAGCTTGATACCAAGATTAAATTAATGATGCCTGAAAACAAGTTACATAGATAAGCCTTGTGTTCCATTTAATGTAGTAGATTAACTGACAATCTAACCGTGAGATTTAAGATTATATGATTTGATAGGGCAAAGAAAGAGAAATCATTTCCACTGGTGGGGATGTCCAGAATTAAATTTGGTTACGGTGGTCTGGGTTGAAGTTAAAAAGCATCTTTTACACAAATGTAGTGTAAATCAAGTACCACTCTGCTCCCACCAGCATTACCAAAGCTGCTGAGGTAGGTAGAATTGAATAATTAACAACTAAATATGATAGATATTTCTTTACATTAATCAATAAAGGCACGGGAGCATTACAAATGGAAAGATACCAATATAGGTATCAGCCACGACTTAATTGCCAAAAAAAAGCACCAAGGGGATGAATAGCTTGGTTATTTTCCTATCTTCTTACTAATTTACTTTTAAACAAAATGATCTTGCTGTTAACAATTTTTATAGATTCCTTTGGTGTTTGCCCATAGTCCTAAATGATAGATTGACCGACCAAGCAAAAGCCTATCATATCCAAATAAGTAGGAACACTGGCCAGGAAGAGAAAGCAGATGAGTTTTGGAGGGCTATATTTCTTGGATTCCACAGGACTCAGTAATTAGTCCTGACAAAGGGTCCCTGCCCGAAACGTCGACTGTACCTCTTCCTATAGATGCTGCCTGGCCTGCTGCGTTTACCAGCATTTTTTGTGTGTGTTGCTTGAACTTCCAGCATCTGCAGATTTCCTCGTGTCTGCGTAATTAGTACTTGTATGACATGATATTTTTCAAGGACATAGACTTTAATGGAGGAATGATGATTAACAAATTAGCTGATGATACTAAAACTGGCAGTATGGTTGTTAATAGTAAGAAAACTCCAGCTTATAAGAAGATATTTCTTTATCTACCTTTGGAATATCCTAAACTGAATAATCCACTGACTGCTCTGGGCTCTGTGATGTTCATTCGGCTCATCGCCGAACTGAGGCTGAGGCTGTGGCCTACTCCAGATGCTCCATGCTTCATATCTATGGACTCATTTTTCTTCTCAATGCTATTTGCTTACTTATATTTTTTTTCCTCTCTGTGCACTGGGTGTTTGATGACTTTTTTATGAGTCCTTTTGGGTTTCATTGTTTTGTGGCTGTCTGAGGGAGAGGAATCTCAAGGTTGTAAAATGTATACATACTTTGATAATAAATGTACTTTGAACTTTGATATTAATGTAGTGATGAACACGCACACACACAACATGCTGGAACAACTCAGCAAGTCAGGCAGCAACTATGGAGGAAAATAAACAGTTGATGTTCCAGACCAAGACCATTCGTCAATACTGATCAGCCTGCAATAAACACAAGAGCTTCTGCAGATGCTAGAAATCTTAAGTGACACACATAAAATGCTGGAGGAACTCAGCAAGTCAGGCAGCAACTATAGAAAGGAATAAACATATGATGTTTCGGGTCAGTTTATTCAGCCAGTTCATTTCCCTCCATAGATGTTGCTTGAACAGTTGAGTTCTTCCAGCATTTTGTGTGCATTGTTCTAGATTTCCAGCATTTGCAGAATCTTCTGCGTCAATAATATACTGATTAGGTGGATGTAAGAGCAGCAAATGGAATTTTTTCCCAAGAAATGTGAGTTGATACATCTGAAGAAGGCAACAAAGGAAGACAATTTCATAATATATGATAGATGCCCAGTTGCATAAGTAATGGGGAGATCTTGTTCATGAATCCCTGAAGATAAGCAAGACAGGTAAATAAAAGCAGCATATTATCATCTAAAGCACAGAATGCAAAAGCAAGGGAGTCATGTTAAAGCTGTATAAAGCACTAATAAACCATGGTTTCAGTATTAAGTGAATTTCTGGTCACTCTTACTGAAAAGGTATGAGATCACAGAATTGAGATTTAAAAAATTGACTTGGTTGGGATCATTCTCTTACTGCAACAAAAGGATCTAAAGGAGATTTAAGAATATGTACATATTATGCAGGGGCTAAAATGGTAATCAGAAAGGACTTATTACTGTGGCAGTGAGGTTGATAACCTAGGGACATTAATTTAATTTAAATAGTGGGAAGCATTTGAGGAGAAATCAGGAAACACATTTTCTATCAAATTGTAGAAGGGCTCTGGAAGTCAAAGGGTGGCAGAGCTTTTAAAGAGAACAAAAATAAAACAAACTATTGAAGGAAACGAAAAATGCTTCCAATGCTTTGGACTTTCTATGGAGATTGAAATAACTGAATAATTTAATTTTTATAATTCACTTTAATTATTATTAACTTTTAAGTTTTATGTTAAATGGATTAGTCTTGTACTTTGGACAGCTCTAGAATAAAGGGATCATGAGATATATTTTTCGGTACTCCTTGAATGAATTTTCAACTTGAGAATTTTATTACCTGTAATGCGAAACAGTTTGGTGCTGACACCTAGGAAGCTAGAATTTGGAGCAACAAAGAATCTGCTGGTAGAACTCAGCAGGTCAAGTAGTATCAGAGTCCTGATGCAGGGTTATGACTAGAAACATTGACAATGCCTTTCCCCCCATGGTGGTACTTGAAATGCTGAGTTCTTCCAGCAGATTTTTAATTCATATAATCTGAATACTTTGTATCAGTAAAAACAATCAACAATACAGAGGGCATAAATAAAGATACTGGATGTAATGCTTGGTCTGGTACTGAAATCTCGCAAATACCAAAGTTGGAATCAAAGAAATATATAAAAATCTGTTCGGATTCATGTCTTTGTTGTTCCAGATCATCAATATATTCAAAGTTCAAAGGGAGTTTTATTATCAAAGAACATATATGTCACCAAATACAACCCCAAGATTCTTTTCCTGCAGGCATACATAACAAATCTATAGAATTGTAAATATAATAGAATCAACAAACGACCACCAAACTAGGGCATTCAACCAGACTGCAGACTGTGCAAATACAAAAAGAAGAAACAATAATACAAATAAATAAACAATAAATATCAAGAACATGAGATGAACTATCCCTGAATGTGAACCCATTGGTTGTGGGAACAGTTCAATGATGGGGCAAAAGTTAACCCCTTTTTTCAAGAGTCTGATGGTTGAGAGGTAGTAACTGTTCCTGAACCTAGTGGTATGAGCCCTAAGGCTCTTGTACCTGCTTACATCTTTGACAAACAACCTCCAACTCCTACTCTGATTAAAACCTTCCTTTCAACTTACATTAACTACTGTGCCTTCAGCAGCTTAGCTCATACTCTGAAATCTCTTCCTGAAAACCTCTGCTTCTCCAACTTCATCAAGTGCATGCTTACATATTTCATCAAAGATTTTTAACTCACGTCCCATCTATCCTTTGGTTTGCCTTCCATGTTTAGCAGGATGTCTTCATAAAGACCCTCGTCTGTTTTTGCAGCAGAAAATCACTTAAGATTTAACCCACTTCCTCCATGGTAGATATCATGCTGTATGCTCAACAGGTGGTAAGGTTTAAACATTTGACCTTTATAGAATATATTTGCCGTCAACCTAACTGATGCCAGCAACAGATGAGTAAGTATTAATAATTTATTTTGCATCCTTTTCCTCACAAAATTACTGCATTGTTTCTGCTGTTGTTCGTTGGGAGAATGAAGGCAAAGAGTACATAATTAAATTTGCTTAAAATTCAGATATAATCTGGAAAACTATCAATTCTGAAATAACAGTCCCTTAACAAATGCTTAATGCTCACTGGAACATAACTGAAGGAAATAAGTGCTCAAAAGCAGTAACTAAAATTAGCACTCTTAAAGTAATCAGATGTAGATCATAAGGAAATGGATAAGTTCAAAATGACCCCATTTATACTGGCTGTGCAAATCATTTTCATTGCTGACCTGATGGAGGATTTTACAAACTGTTTGAAAATAAACATGTGTAGCTGTCCCATTCATTCGGACCACAGAATAAAAAAAACACATTTCCAGGTCTGACTGCTGAAAAACAGAGTACTTATATTAACCTAGCTATAAACAGTGAAAATTGATCTCTTGTCAACTTGTGTTGGAAATCAAAAGTGAATTATGTGTGTCAGGCAGGGAATGTCGTATCTCCTGATTCATCAACTAAATCAAGGCTTTCCCCTGTTTAAATCCTGAGGGATTACGTTCAGTTCAGGTCATAATGACCTGGCAGAATTTGATTTCTCTGAAGTTAAAAGTGTAAATGAAGCAAGAGAACAGAATTAGCAATTTACCAATTTCAGTTTTGATACCAGAACATTTTGATATCCAGTCGTTGATTACCTCCTGTACTAAACAAGGTGCCTACTGAGTGTACATCCGTGGTCTTACATAGAAACATAGAAAATAGGTGCAGGAGTAGGCCATTCGGTCCTTCGAGCCTGCACCGCCATTCAGTATGATCATGGCTGATCATTCAACCCAGAACCCTGCACCAGCCTTCCCTCCATACCCCCTGATCCCCGTAGCCACAAGGGCCATATCTAACTCTCTCTTAAATATAGCCA
This sequence comes from Mobula birostris, assembly GCF_030028105.1. Lineage (NCBI taxonomy): Eukaryota > Metazoa > Chordata > Chondrichthyes > Myliobatiformes > Myliobatidae > Mobula > Mobula birostris. The sequence goes on from NC_092370.1 coordinate 147,082,715, forward strand.
ATGAACTGGCCTCAACTGTTTCCTGTGGCAGAGAATTCCACAGATTCACCACTCTCTGTGTGAAGAAGTTTTTCCTAATCTCGGTCCTAAAAGGCTTCCCCTTTATCCTCAAACTGTGACCCCTCGTTCTGGACTTCCCCAACATCGGGAACAATCTTCCTGCATCTAGCCTGTCCAATCCCTTTAGGATTTTATACGTTTCAATCAGATCCCCCCTCAATCTTCTAAATTCCAACGAGTACAAGCCTAGTTCATCCAGTCTTTCTTCATATGAAAGTCCTGCCATGCCAGGAATCAATCTGGTGAACCTTCTTTGTACTCTCTCTATGGCAAGGATGTCTTTCCTCAGATTAGGGGACCAAAACTGCACACAATACTCCAGATGTGGTCTCACCAAGGCCTTGTACAACTGCAGTAGTACCTCCCTGCTCCTGTACTCGAATCCTCTCGCTATAAATGCCAGCATACCATTTGCCTTTTTCACCGCCTGCTGTACCTGCATGCCCACTTTCAATGACTGATGTATAATGACACCCAGGTCTCATTGCACCTCCCCTTTTCCTAATCAGCCACCATTCAGATAATAATCTGTTTTCCTATTTTTGCCACCAAAGTGGATAACTTCACATTTATCCACATTAAATTGCATCTGCCATGAATTTGCCCACTCACCCAACCTATCCAAGTCACCCTGCATCCTCTTAGCATCCTCCTCACAGCTAACACTGCCGCCCAGCTTCGTGTCATCCGCAAACTTGGAGATGCTGCATTTAATTCCCTCATCCAAGTCATTAATATATATTGTAAACAACTGGGGTCCCAGCACTGAGCCTTGCGGTACCCCACTAGTCACTGCCTGCCATTCTGAAAAGGTCTCGTTTATTCCCACTCTTTGCTTCCTGTCTGCCAACCAATTCTCTATCCACATCAATACCTTACCCCCAATACCGTGTGCTTTAAGTTTGCACACTAATCTCCTGTGTGGGACCTTGTCAAAAACCTTTTGAAAATCCAAATATACCACATCTACTGGTTCTCCCCTATCCACTCTACTAGTTACATCCTCAAAAAATTCTATGAGATTCGTCAGACATGATTTTCCTTTCACAAATCCATGCTGACTTTGTCCGATGATTTCACCGCTTTCCAAATGTGCTGTTATCACATCCTTGATAACTGACTCCAGCAGTTTCCCCACCACCAATGTTAGGCTAACCGGTCTATAATTCCCTGGTTTCTCTCTCCCTCCTTTTTTAAAATGTGGGGTTACATTAGCCACCCTCCAATCCTCAGGAACTAGTCCAGAATCTAACGAGTTTTGAAAAATTATCACTAATGCATCCACTATTTCTTGGGCTTCTTCCTTAAGCACTCTGGGATGCAGACCATCTGGCCCTGGGGATTTATCTGCCGTTAATCCCTTCAATTTACCTAACACCACTTCCCTACTAACATGTATTTTGCTCAGTTCCTCCATCTCACTGGACCCTCTGTCCCCTACTATTTCTGGAAGATTATTTATGTCCTCCTTAGTGAAGACAGAACCAAAGTAATTATTCAATTGGTCTGCCATGTCCTTGCTCCCCATAATCAATTCACCTGTTTCTGTCTGTAGGGGACCTACATTTGTCTTTACCAGTCTTTTCCTTTTTACATATCTATAAAAGCTTTTGCAGTCAGTTTTTATGTTCCCCGCCAGTTTTCTCTCATAATCTTTTTTCCCCTTCCTAATTAAGCCCTTTGCCCTCCTCTGCTGAACCCTGAATTTCTCCCAGTCCTCAGGTGAGCCACTTTTTCTGGCTAATTTGTATGCTTCTTCTTTGGAATTGATACTATCCCTAATTTCTCTTGTCAGCCACGGGTGCACTACCTTCCTTGATTTATTCTTTTGCCAAACTGGGATGAACAATTGTTGTAGTTCATCCATGCAATCCTTAAATGCTTGCCATTGCATATCCACCGTCAATCCTTTAAGTGTCATTTACCAGTCTATCTTAGCTAATTCATGTCTCATACCTGTAGCTCATCTACTTCATGTCATACATTCAGAGATGCTCTTCTGCACATCACTGTTGTAATCAGTGGTTACTTGAGTTACTGTTGGCTTCCTGTCAGCTTGAACCAGTTTTTTATTTGCACCATTCTCAGCAAGTTCAGAGATTGTTCTGTGTGAAATTCCCAGCAGATCAGCTGTTTCTGAGACACTCAAACCACCCTGGTCAAAGTCACTTGGATCACATTTATTCGCATTCAGATGTTGATCTGAACAACTAAACCACTTGACCGTGTCTGCATGCTTTTATGCATTGAGTTGCTACCAGATGATTGGCTGATTTGATATTTGCATTAATGAGCAGGTGGACAGGTGTACCAAATAAAGTGGTCAGACTGTAGGTTTTACTTTTGTTTTCTATTAAGCATAACAAAAGAAAATCATCATTTTAATCAATATTAGGCTGGGTTCAAGGTTAGATAAAGTCTTACTACCTAGCACTAGTTGCAGAGTAAGAAAGGAAAGGTACGTCGTATCCAAAGTTTCTCCGGTTAGCAGACGATTCCCCTCCATGCCTCTCTGAAGTAGTGGGGAACCGCATAGGAGGCAAGTTACAACAGTGGTTTGCCACTGCCTTCTGCCGGGAGAGTTTCCAAAGAGGTCACCAGCTCATAACCTGGCATGGATGGAAAGCGTGCAGGGAACTGATTGCAACAGGCAAAACAGAGCAACACAAATAGCAGTGTCTGTTTACAATTTAAAACAACTGTCCACGAATCCACATGTTCTCAGCTGTAGCTCATGGCTGTAGAGTCAGCCATGATAGAATGACAGCAGCAACACACACAAAATGCTGGAGAAACTCAGCAGGCCAGGCAGCATGATGGAAAAGAGTACAGTCGATGCTTCATGCCAATACCTTACATCAGAACTAGGGTTATGATGAAGGGTCTCAGCCTGAAATGTCAACTGTACTCCTTCCTATAGATGTTGCCTAGCCTCTGAGTTCCTCCAGCATTTTGTGCGTGTTGCTTGAATTTCCAACATCTGCAGATTTTCTCTTCTTTGTGAATGGAATGACAGGAGTGGACTCAATGGGCTGAACAGCCTAATTATTCTTCTATGTCTTATGGTCTTACGGAAATGACCAAGTGAGATAGAAACATAGAAACACAGAAAACATACAGCACAACACAGGTCCTTCAGCCCACAAAGCTGTGCCGAACATGTCCCTACCTTAGAACTACCTAGGCTTTACCCATAGCCCTCTATTTTTCTAAGCTCCATGTAGCCATCCAAGAGTCTCTTAAAAGACCCTATCGGTTCCGCCCCCACTGGCAGCCCATTTCATGCATTCACCACTCTCTGCGTAAAAAACTTACCCAACATCTCCGCTGTACTGACTTCCAAGCACCTTAAAGCCTCTCGTGCTAGCCATTTCAGCCCTAGGGAAAAGCCTCTGACTATCCACACGATCAATGCCTCTTATTATCTTGTATACCTCTATCAGGTCACCTTTCATCCTCCGTCGCTCCAAGGAGAAAAGGTCGAGTTCACTCAACCTATTCTCATAAGGCATGCTCCCCAATCCAGGCAACATCTTTGTACATCTCCTCTCCACCCTTTCTATGCGCTCCATGTCCTTCCTGTAGTGAGGCGACCAGAACTGAGCACAGTACTCCAAGTGGGGTCTCACCAGGGTCCTATAGAGCTGCAACATTAACTCTCGGCTCTTAAACTCAATCCCACGATTGATGAAGGTCAATGCTCCTTAACCACAGAATTAACCTGTGTAGCAGCTTTAAGTGTCCTATGAACTCGGACCCCAAAATCCCTCTGATTCCTCATACTGCCATGAGATTTGCCGTTTTCTCATGGGGTCTGTATGAAACTGCATGTATGACTCAAACTGCTCTCATGGTTATTCAGAGCAGAAATTGTGATGTCAGAAAGTTGATCTCAGTTACTTGACACATATAATGAGAAAAGAGTAAACAAATTAACTAGCAAATGAACCTGTAGATGTATTGCCAACTACACCAATTACTATCACAACTTTTATTTTCCAGCTTCTATACCTAATCTCTTGCCAGTGATGTTTGCATTGACGCACTGATAGGTACTTTGAGAGCAATAAAATAATAAATGTCACATGTGTAATCTGCACTAAAAAAAATTTACTGGGATGTTACCTTGTCTGTAAGTTTATAAGTTCCATCTGTGTCATGATACATTTAGAGCTCTAAATGCAAATTTCTGTCATGTGAATTGAAAGGAGCAGATTTTTACCAGTACTTTCCATTGTATAGTCATGTCACAGAGGAATACTTCTTTGAGAAATAATATTCATTACTGGGATCCAAATCCAAATCCAAATTCATAGTACACTGTGAATGGATAATGCCAACAATCTCCACATCCCCACACTACCACTATAACAAGGTTTTGGAGATATTTTACTCCAAAGAATAGCAAGGAAAATTAACCCCCACAATTTGATAAAATAATGGACCAGGTTGTGTTTGATTCAACCTACTATCCACAAGGCTTTAAGTGGCGAGCTCTCTCTGTGAGTTGCAAGTGGTAAGCACACCCAAGGGTGTCCCATAGCTCCAGAACCCAGGTTCAGTTCTGACTCTCAATTCTGTCTATGTGGAGTTCTGCACATTCTCCACGGCTTTCTTCTGGCTGCTCCAATTTCTCCCACATTTCAAAGACATGGACTGGTAGGTTATTTGGTTGCTGTACATTGCTCATAGTATGTGGGTAAGTGGTACAATCTAAAGAAAGTGATAGCAGTCTGGGGACAATAGGATGGGTAGAATGAGTGTAAGGAAAAGGGTGCTTGATTGTCAGCATGGACTTGATGGGCTAAAGAGCCTGTTTCTCCTTTGTATATCTCCATAACTCTGTACCTTTATGGCAATGCACATTGAAGTCCTGATAGTCTTTGAAACTTACATTGTCAAAAACTTGTTTCACTGTTTTAAATACAGAAAATCAAATCTATTGTAAAATAATGCATCTATTTCAAAACAAAGCTAATGAATTAACAATGTATACACATTTGTCTAAATTTAATCCAGATAAATGTGAGGAATTACACTTTGGGAGGTCAAATTCAGAAAATGACAGGGACCAACGGTGTACAAAGAGACCTTGGGGGTACAAGTCTGTAGTTCCCTTAAAGTGATGACACAGGGGGATAGATTAGTGAAGAAGGCATTTGATATGCTTGTCAACAGTTATACTTAAGAACATCATGTTAGAATTGTACAAAACACTGGTGAGACCAGTTCTGTTCTGTTGCCACACAATATGAAGAGTGTTGTAGCAATAGTGAAAGTGTAGAAGAGATCCACCAGGATATTGTCTGGACTGGAGGACTACCTAAGGGGAAATTGGATAGAATAGGCTTATTTCACTGCTGAACAGCACAATGAGGAATGACCTTATAGAGACACATTAAATTATACAGGGCATAGAAAGAACAGATTGAATCCCTTCCCCAGGGCAAGAGGGTCTTGACCTGAGGTGAGAGAGGTGAAACTTAAAGAAGATCTGAGAGGAAGGTTTTTCACACAGAGGGTGGAACAAACCACCAAGAGGAGGTAGTACTGGCAGATACAATTACAATATTTAAAAGGCATTCGGACAAGTACTTAGATAAAAGGGGAATAGAGGCCAAATAGGAATAGTGTAGACAGTTGCCATGGACAAGGTGAGACAAGGTGGGAAATTCCTGTGCTGTCTTTTTCTATGATCCACTATGCTTCTACGCTGTGAGCTAATGTACAGTAAACTAAAGAAATATATGATTTACCTTTTTAAATGAAGGTTGACCAATTAATACACCTCCTTTGGCCAGCATAAAACAGAAGAGCCAGACAGAAAGATACAGAATAATCTGAGTAAAGAGTAATTCTAGGGTTAAGCAAGATGCCACATACCTGACTTCCAGGACACTCCATATTTCTGTGCAGCAATGCACACACATGGAGGTCAACCTGGTAGGTATTTATCTACAGAACTGCCAAAGACCCACAAACAAAATAGGCCCTCCCCAAAAAAAAACTTTTTCTCCATTTGTGTAAATCATAGTTTTGTTATAACATTCCTCAAAAGGTAAAATAAAAAAAACTCTTGATATTATTTCTATGCAGAAGTTAAATGTGCTACAATGCAGTCCTTTTCTACATTTTTATTCAAGCCTGAACAGACTGCCTGTTCTCCTCTCTGCCTACTAACATAAAACAGCTCTTATCTTTATCCTGCGATGGTAATTTCCTTCCAATTTATCATGCACTTCTACAGATTTAAAAGTAAATGTGAAAATTAATGATAAATATGGAATTTGATTTTTCTGATTATATCAATCTTCTGTACTACAGTCAGTTCCTCTTAAGTGTAAAACCTATTTGCCATGAAATTTTATACACTTATCAGGAAACCACACTTAACAAGAATTTACATGAAAATTGCATTAAACTGTGCAACTACCGAGCAGAGTGACAATTAATTATTGACTACATGCAACCATATTTTTAAAATAAAACCTGGGCACTACTCTTACCATTAAAATAATATTATGCTCTGAGACCCATAAAATGTTGGTTATTACGAACTGCAATCTAAAATGAAATGAGCAATTAAAATTAGTGAATGAATAAATTAGCAGTACTTGAAAGACCCATACATTTATACAACAATAAAGTATGATAGGAAGCATTGTTCCAGATTCTTCTCTTTATTATTAACAAATACTAAACTCTATCTTTTAAATTTTTTTTTGTTTTGCGCATATAAAGTGCATTCAGAGCAGTAAGTAGACATGATAGAGATAATTATATGGCACCTTTTACCACATTCAGACAAATTAATCTCTACATACTAAAATAATTTATCTGAATTTCCATAATATTTATTTATTGATTTAAAGATACGGTACAGAACAGGTCCTTCTTGTCCAACGAGCCCCACCGCCAGCATACCACCTATTTTAACCGTAGCCTAATCACTGGTCAATTTATAATGTCCAATTAACCTACTAACTGATACATCTTTGGAATTTGAGTGGAAATCGGAGCAACTAGAGGAAGCACACGCAGTTCACGGGGAGAACATATAAATTCCTTATAGATGATGCCGGAATTGAATTCTGAACTCCTGAACATCCTGAGCTGTAGTTAGCACAAAGTGCTGTGCTAACTACTGTGGCACCCAATTATTTAAAAGCTTATATTATAGTACGCATATATCACACTTCAAATTGCATTTAGAAAAAGAAAAGGAAACCAGTGGTCCGCTATTCTTGCACTTGGTAACCTGACTTTTCCCTTGGGGACAATCTGATGATTTTTCTATATAAAGTGTCAGGAGCTCAATAAGTCATCTCCACTTACTCAGTCAAAGGGCAACTTTGATTGCTGTTTCATAGTGCTTTATTTTATGGGCAAACATCCTCAAGTAATAGAAATTGACCTATAACTAATGTAAAAAGCCTCAGAATATACCAATTTATAGTAATAATTTATGTTCTGGTTCTGATAAATCTTATGGCCTGAAAGAAAAAGACTGATATACAGTTCCACTGCCAGAAAGCTTTCCTCAATACAGACCATTTCACATCTATTAAGAAATGTCTATAAAACATACAGTATACACTCCCCATCCTGGTGCATTGAACTGCATAACACATCTGTTAGTATTTAAAAATGCATATGATGATTTGGTACAACAGCATAGATCAAGTAGTTGCTGTAATTTCTGGAATTAAAACTTTTATTTCTATAATTCATACATCTAGGTTTTCTCACGAAGTACACTGTGCCACATATCATCTCATAAAGAGGAAACAAAATCACTGCTTTGCAGCAACAGCAATGGCATTGACAAGAATGTACTGTGACGGGTAAAGTTACTGTGACCAGCTGTAACTTTAAAGTTCATGGGTATAATTTAACCAGATAAATCACTAATAAATAACATTGGCATGATATGACCTGCTGCAATTGTATAAATCCATTCTAATCCTCATTCAATACCTTTGTGATATCAGGGATGATAGCAGGCATGTATAACCAAAAAAAAAAGTAAAAAATGTAAATTAACTTCAGTATTAAGGTATTAAAGTATTAAGACATTTGGCCCACTGAGTTTGATGTGCCATTTCATATGGCTGATCCATTTTCCTCTTAATCCTAATGCACTGCCTTCTCCCCAAAACCTTTGACGCCCTGACTAATTAAGAACCTATGAAACCCGCCTTAAAAATACCCAATGACCTGGCCTACACAGCCACTTGTGGCAAAAAATTCCACAGATCCAGCACCCTCTGGCGAAAGAAATTCCTCCTCATCTCCTAAATGGGCACCTCCCCCCCACCCCCCAGTTTATTCTGAAGCTGTGCTCTCTGGTCTTAGACTCGCCCACCATAGGAAACATCCTCTCCACATTCACTCTATCTAGCCTTTCACCATTCAATAGGTTTCAGTGAAATTCCCCCAAATCTTCTAAATTCCAGCGAGTAAATTCCGGGCCCAGAACTATCAAAAGCTCCTCTTACGATAACCCTTTATTTCCTGGAATCAATCTCGTGAACCTCCTCTGAACTTTCTCCAATATCAGCACATCCTTTCTTTGATAAGGGGCCAAAAACTGCTCACAATACTCCAAGTGAGGACTCACCAGTGCCTTATAAAGCCTCAAGATTATATCCTTGCTTTTATATTCTAGTTGTCGAATGCTAACATTGCATTTGCATTCCTCACCACCAACTTAACCTGCAAATTAACCTTTAGGGTTAATTTCCCAAGTCCCTTTACACTCGGATTATTGAATTTTCTCCCCATTTAGAAATAGCCAATGCTTTTATTTCTTCAATTGAAGTGCATAACCATACACTTCCTGACACTATATTCCATCTGCCACTTCTTTGTCCATTCTGTTAATCTAAGTCTTTCTGCAGCCCCTCTACTTCCTCAACACTACCTGCCCCTCCATCTACCTTCTTATCATCTGCAAACTTGGCCACAATGTCATCAATTCCACCACCCAAATCATTGATATACAATGTAAAAAGAAACGGTCCCAACACAGGTTTCCCCCGCCATTCGAAGGTACAGCGTTCCTATGAAATGGTTCGTAAACCGGAATGTCGCAAAGCGAAGAAGCAATTACCATTTATTTATATGGGAAAATTTTGTGAGCGTTCGCAGACCCAAAAATAACCTACCAAATCATGCCAAATGACACATAAAACCTAAAATAACAGTAACATATAGTAAAAGCAGGAATTATATGATAAATTCACAGCTTATATAAAGTAGAAATACTTTTCCACAATCATTGCCTGAACTGTTATCCGTAGCAAAAATCTCACGCAAGCGCCATCGGCAAAAACACAGCACAAGCGTCCTCCAGTAGCCTTTATGCTATGAAGCTGCCAAATCATACCAAATAACACGTAAAAATACACAGCCAATATAAAGTAGAAATAATGTATGTACAGTGTAGTATCACTGACTGGAATTGGGAAAGTGCGGAGCACACTGATGGTGGTGTGTTAGACTGAGTCGTCGGAGTTTGGGTGCTGCAGTGGCCCCCACCCTCTGGGCAGCGAACCCATACCGATCTGCGAAGCATGCAGTGGTAGCCGGGAGGCACACAGCACATCTTTAAGAAAAAAGCCAAAATAAACATGCTAATTAATTAGGTGCCGCCCAGCACATAATTGTTGGCCTAGATCAGTGCCGATTTCCGATTTCATCGTCTCTGATCCGGGCCAACAATTACGTGTCCGGCGACACCTAATTAATTAGCATGTTTATTTCGGCCTTTTTCTTAAAGGTGTGCTGTGTGCCTCCCAGCTACCGCTGCATTCTCCGTGAATCGCGGGGTGGTGGGACACTGGGGTGTCATCTCGTCGTCTGTTTCCATTAGAGCAGGCAGCTCATCTTCTCCTATGACTGCCTGCCTCGATGTTGAAGGTCGAGGTTCGTTGTCTGCTGTGGCTGATGTGGAAGGCTTGCTTGACTGCTGAGCCTCGCGCATTTTTCTATCATACAGTTCTTTGTAAGGACTCAAACCATCCTGCAAATATCCTCTAAACCTACGTACCCTTTCAAAAATAAAGTCGTACTTTATCATTGCAGCACAAATCTCACACAGTTGCTTCACGTTCAGTTCGTTACTGCATTCGGTTTCGATTGTTATCCTTTCTTCTTCCAATTGCATCAGCTCTTCATCTATCAGTTCTTGGTCATGGGATGCCAAAACCTCTTCAACGTCATGTTCGTCAGCTTCCACAAGCCAAACTCACTTTGTCCTTGCTTCGTTCACCATGATCAAAACACTTAATTATGTCTAGTTTTACGCTAAGCGTTACACCCTTATGAGCTCTTTCAGGCTTTTCTGATACCATAGAACTCATCTTGCAAACGGCTGCTCCCAGACACGTGTTTAAGCAATGCCGGCTAGAATGCTGTTCTGAATCCAGGGGAGAGCAGCTACTCGGAGTGCACGCTGCCTTTTATCGTGCGTTGATTTTTTTGCGCGCCGATTTTCCCCACGCGCTGCTTTTTTTCGCAATAGTGAAAACACCTTCTGTTAGCGAAAACAGGGTACTAATGTAGGTCTTTCGTAACAGTGAGGTTTCATAAAGCAAACGTTCGAAAAGTGGGGGACACCTGTAGCTTCAATATTACCTCTTGGCTCTTAAACTCAATCCCGCAATTGATGAAGGCCAATGCACCGCATGCCTTAACCACAGAGTCAACCTGCGTAGCAGCTTTGAGTGTCCTATGGACTCAGGCCCCAAGATCTCTCTGATCCTCCACACTGCCAAGAGTCTTGCCATTAATGCTAAATTATATCTTATGTTGGCATTGACTTCCCTTATCAGTCACAGTTGCCTCATCCTCCCTTTAGAATATTTCTTCATCTTTGGGTACATCTATCCTGCACTTCTCAAATTGCCCCCAGAAGCTCCAGCCATTGTTCGTCTGATGTTATCGCTGATAACGTCCCATTCCAATCAACTCCTGCCAACTCCTTTCTCATGCCTCCATATTTGAATGCAGACAGTATTTGGAATAAGGTACAAGATCTTGTAGCGCAACTAGAGATTGGCAGGTATGATGTTGTAGGTATCACTGAATTGTGACTTAAAGAAGTTCATAGCTGTGAGCTTAACATCCAAAGATATACATTGTATTGAAAGGATAGGCAGGTAGATAGAGGGTTGCCGTGGATCTGTGGGTGAAAGATGAAATCAATGGTTGCTGCAGCTACTGTGCAATACAAATGCACACCAGCCACAGCCCTGCAGACCTTCACACCATGCTGCCTTCATCTTATGAGAGATGACACACCACACGATCAAGTTTATCTATGCCTGCTCATGCTGTTTCTATGCCTGATGCGAGAACCTACACACTGGATAGAAGCTTCCTTCACTGTGCTATCAGAATTTGGAACAGCCTTCCAAATGCTGTGGTTGGAAACATCTGTGACGATGGGATCCAAGCCTTCAAGAGTAGAGTGCACAAACACCTATCATCTCTGGGAGGGAAGTCACATACTTCTTCATAAGCTATCACAAAGGGGACCAGGATGGCAATGCTTGGTTGTTGGTAGGTAAGGACTTTCAAGAGCACTTCTGAGTTATGTTCCGGCTGGACTTAGTCCTTGAGCTGCTGGAGAACAGTGCGGAAAGAAGAGGTGCTGTTTTCTCCCAGTAGGGATTAGTTCTTAGTTCCAAGTTCTCCTGCCACATTTTGTCACCCTGCAACCTTATCCTTATCCTTCTCTTTGAATTATGGAGGACAGCATGTGTATAAACGTCTCTCTCCAGCAGACTTCATCATGATCATCATGACTCTAGTATTTCTACTATTTTTAATGTTTCTCAATTGTACATATGACTTTTTTGTGTTCTATCGCTGAGCAGCAGTGAACCATCTGATTGGCCTATCAGAGTTCTCTTTGGGAACTAGTTGACTTGATCAGCATTTCTGAACTGGCTATTGTTCACGATTGCATTTAATTTTTTAAAAAAGTCCTTAGAAAGAGGTGACATAGGATCAGAAAAAATGTAGAATCCTTGTGTGTAGAGTTAAGAAACTGTAAGGGTAAAAAGACCTTGCTGGGAGTTATATACAGGCTTCTGAACATTAGTAATGGATATAGCAATTTGGAAGGCACAGGGTATACACATCGCAAGGAGAAAGAAGTATTCTAAAGGCAGAACAACAGAGCTGTGGCTGACATGAGAACTCAAAGCCGACATAAAAGCCAAAGAGAGGACATAAAATAGAGCAAAAATCAGGGGGAAGCTAGAGGATTGGGAAGCTCTTAAAAACCAACAGAATGCAACTAAAAAAGTCATAAAGAAGGAAAAGATGGAACATAAGGGTAAGCTAGCCAATAATATTAAAGACGATACAAAAAGTTTCTTCAGATACATAAAGTGTAAAAGAGAGGCGAGAGTAGATATCGTACCACAGGAAAATGCTGCTGGAGAGGTAGCAATAGGGGAGATAAGTATTTCGCATCAGTCTTCACTGTGGAAAACACTAGCTGTATGCTGGACGTTCGAGGGTTTCAGCGGACAAAAGTGACAAAAAGGGACAAAAAAGTTGCCATTTCTAGGGAGAAGAAGATTAGCAATAAGGATAGAGGGTCGAAACACTAAGCAAAATTAGTTGACAGGCAAAGTAACATTAAGGCTTAACCCTTTCACAAAAGCAGAAGATCTTAAGGCCTGTTTCTATGTGAACTGTAATTATGGACCACAGGCCGTGAATTTTGTGTTAATAACATTAGAGAGTACATCACACCTTGCTTGTCATCACCAAGCATGGCTGGTGGTCTTGGTGGGAAATTCAGATGACTTGCTCACAAACAGCTTGATCAGCATGAGCAACTAGATTAATGCAACGCAGTAAAGAATTACCAGTGTTTGATTTACTAACAACTGAATCACTGGTGTAGAATGAATCAGCAAAGAAAATACAAATATGGTTTGTATTTATGTTTCCTGGAGATGCAAATAATGAGATGCAACTAATATTCTCACCTCATGCTTTCCCATTACCAATGAGAGGCATCCATGGAATTCAATTAAGTGTGGCACTTGTGAAGGAGATGATGCAAGCATCTTCAAAGTTTTATTCAATTAAAATTGCAGAGGATATTTGTATGAATCTGAGATATTCTGGCAAAATTTTGAAGCAAATGGCCAGTCAATATACGACATTTAAAATTACATATTAACAAATATGTGGGCATTAGAAGGCTTGACAGTGTGAAAAAACAGTTGGTTTTAGGAAACAGGTGACCAGATTTTAACAGTCTCAAATTACTTCCAGTATTCAAAAAATCATATATCACTGAAGACCAAACCTGTCTATCATGCCTTTGAAAGAACAATCCAAATAGTCCATGACTCCCCATTCTTTCTTGCAGCCCTGCAAAACTTACCCTTTGAAAATGGATTCTATTTCCTTTTCAAAATCACTACTAAGCTACTCCATAGCATTTACAGTTAGAGTGACTTTCAGAGCTGAAGATGTGAATCTCCATAATGATCACAAACTGGAATTCAGTGTTGCCCATAACCTTCCCATTAAAGGCCTACATTGCTAACAGATGGATGTCTTTCATGAAACATTTGGTACAACATTCACAGATCAATGTTAAGAGTGCACATTCATTTAGTTTACAAACATTTCTGATTCAATACATTCCGTGTGCAGAATAATTTTTGACTTTGCCAGCACATCCAGAGAACCGACCAGCTGTTGATTATATAAGGTCACATAATCTTTATGTGCACATACATAGTTGGAAATTTTTCAGGTTAACACTTTCACTAGCACTTCTAATAATATTTACTTGGTACCAAAACATCATTTTCATTTGTGTGCTGAAATCCTGAACTGGGATTTGAACCTCTCACTCTGTCCAAAAATAAGAATGTTATTTCTATGTTTTGGCTGACATTTGCAAGTTTTTGATTGTTATTGGTACCAGATTGGTAATTTTTAAGATAACAAATATAGGTAGTAAAAGTATTGTGTAAATGTGGTTGACACCCCATTAATTGGGTAAGGGGGATGATTATTAATTGTTTATGATAGCTTTACCTCAGCTATACACTAAATTAAAACTTGAAGAATTATATCTGTATTCTGCTGAGGATGACTTATATATTTATTGGAATGACATACACTAGATGCAAGACTTAATTATACAGATAAAGGGAATGGAAGTCTACTATTCATGTGGTCCTGAGAAACGACTATAATATAAAATAAATTACAGTAATTAAGTTCAAAATTAGCTTTCAAAAAGAAAGCTAGAAGCTTTCTTCAGTGAACAAAATCTATTCAAAATATACTTGTAGATACACAGCCAAGGTGTTCAGTTATTTATACTGAAAATTGCCTGCATGCCCAGGCTTTATTCAAATGTAAAACAATATTTGCAAAGTTATCCAGGAAGTAAGTAGTCTTCTCTAAATTTGAACAAAAACATCACATGTACTGTTTACTATAATTGTTATATCAAGGTTTTCTTGAAGACATGATGTTGACATCTAAAGGGAAGAATAAGGATAATACTGGAAAAGTGAGTGTGAATTGCATCCTGCTTAGATTCACAACTGATCTGCTGAAAATTATTCTGGAAATTTGTGATCTGATCTTACTGGTGTGCCCAAATGGAGGTAATGGTACTGCAGATGACCTTGGCGCTAATAAGAGCAACCAAATTTCAGAAGTTCCTAGTAATAAATGCAGCAGGTCTACAAGTCCACAAGTTTATCATAATAACCACAGCATGATAATTATAGGGAAAATGCTGTGAACAAAGACAGCCCCTGTACTTGAATTTCATAGATCTCACTAAGGCATTCGATACAGTTGACTGCCAAGCTCTCTTGCTTATGCTATCAAGACATGGCTCCCTGACAAGTACTTACAAATACTGAGGCTGCTGCATGATGGCATGTCAGCCACCATACTCTGCAATAGTGGCTCTGAATCAGAGCCCTTCACTGGCAATACAGGAGTCAAATAGAACTGTATCACTGCACCTAGCCTATTTGCTACCTTTATTGCTGATGTCCTTCACCTCCTTGGCCAAGACCTATCTCAGAGAATCTCAATCGTATATTGAATGGACAAGAGGTTTTTCAACCTCAACTTTTCAAGGCCAAGAAGCATCAGTATGCAAATGACAATGACATCGCAACACACTCTGAAGATGACGCCTGGGTCTTGTTTTGAATGTAAGAAAAGACAGGTCCTACATCAACCACTGCCCAACGAGCCTTTTACTGGCTGAATAATGCTAATGGAGCCTATGTAAGATTAAGGAAAAGAGGCTTTGAAGATCATGACATACAGGTCCAAACAACACTTTTGGTCTAAAGAGCAGTTATCCTGCCTGCATTACTCAATGGATCTGAATCATCTGATACAGTAGGCATCTGAAAACCCTGAAATAACACTACCTAAGTGCATTATGAGAACTTTGAGAATCAGCTGAAAGGCAGATACACTTATACCAATGCACTGGAGGAGGCCAACTTGAACAGCATCTCCACCGTGATAAAGCAATACCAACTCTGATTTGATAGATCACGTCATTCAGATGCCTAACTCATGTCTCCCCAAACAGATCTGTTACTCCCAGTTGAAGGAAGGTCAGTGAGTCCCTGGTGGGCAAAGATAGCAACAAAATCAGAATTATTATCTCCAGCATGTGTCGTGAAATTTGTTAACCTAGCCACAGCAGTACAATGCAATACATGATTATATAGAAAGAAAAAAAATAAGTAAATCAATTACAGTAAGTATATTCAATAGATTAACATTGTGCAAAACCAAAAGTAAAATATATTTTTAAAAAGTGAGGTAGTGTTCATGGATTCAATGTTCATTTAAGAATTGAATGGCAGAGGGGAAGAAGCTGTTCCTAAATTGCTGAGTGTGTGCTTTCAGACTTCTGTACCTCCTTCCTGATGGTAACAATGAGAAAAGGGGATGTCCTGGGTGATGGGGATCCTTAATAAAGGACTCCATCTTTCTGAGGCACCACTCCTTGAAGATGTCTTGGATCCTATGGAGGCTAGTACCGAAAATGGAGCTGACTAATTTTACAACATTATGTAGATTCTTTCAGTCCTGTGCAATAGCTCCCCCACCCCCCCATACCACAGTGATGCAGCCTGCCAGAATGCTCTCCATGGTACATCTATGGAAGTTTGAATGTTTTACGGTGACAAACCAAATCTCTTCAAACTCCTAATGAAAGATGGTCACCATCTTGTCTTCTTTATAGCTGCATCAATATGTTGGGACCAGGTTAGATCGTCAAAGATCTTGACACCCAGGAACTTGAAATTACTCATTCTCTCCGCTTCTGATCCTTCTAGAGGATTGGCTTATGTTCCCTTGTCTTACCCTTCCTGAAGTCCACAATCAGCTCTTTCATCTTACTGACAGTGAGTGCAAGGTTGTTGCTGCAGCACCACTTAACTAGCTGATAGATCTAGCTCTTGTACACCCTCTCATCTCCATCTGAGATTCTACCAAGAATGGATGCGTCATCAGAAAATTTATAGATAGCATTTGAGCTATACCTAGTCACCCAGTCATGGGTATAGAGGGAGTAGAGTAGTGAGCTAAGCACATACCCAAGGTGCACCAATGTTGATTGTCAGCGAGGAGGATATATTATCACCAATCCACACAGATTTGGTCATTTGGTTAGGAATTTGAGGATCCAATTGCAGAAGGATGTACACAAGCCCAGGTTCTGTAGATTATCGATCAGGACTGCTGGAATGATGGTGTTAAATGCTGAGCTATAGTCAACAAACAGCATCCTGACATAGTGTTTGTATTGTTCAGGTGATCTAGGGCCATATGAAGAGCCATTGAGATTGTGTCTGCCGTAGACCTATTTTGGTGATAGGCAAATTGCAGTGGGTCTGGGTCCTTGTTGAAGCAGGAGTTGATTCTAGCCATGACCAACCTCTCAAAGCATTTCATTACTATAAATCTGAGTGCTACTGGGCGATAGTCATTAAAGGACCTCACTCTACTCTTCTTAACCACTGGTATATTTGTTGCCTTTTTGGAGCAGGTGGGAACTTCCAACCACAGAAGTGAGAGGTTGAAAATGTCCTTGAATACTCCTGCCATTTGGTTGCCACAAGTTTTCAGAGCCTTACCAGGTACTCCATTGGGGCCTGCCGCCTTGCAAGGGTTCACCCTCCTTAAAGACAGCCTAACATCGGCCTCCAAGACAGAGATCACAGGGTCAACCGGTGTAGTAGGGATCTTCACAGCTGTAGTTGTGTTCTCTCTTTCACAGCAGGCATAGAAGGTGTCGAGCTCATCTGGTGGTGAAGCATTGCTGCCATTCATGCTATTGGGTTTTGCTTTCTAGGAAGTAATGTTCTGCAAATCCTTTCAGAATTGGCATGCATCCAATGTCCCCTCCAACCTCACAGAGAATTTTCTTCGCTCTCGAAATAGCCATCCTCAAATAATTCCTGGTTCTCTTGTACAGATCTGGGTCACCAGACTTAAACGCCTCAGATCTGGCCCTCAACAAATGATGAACCTCCTGGTTCATCATGGCTTTTGGTTTGGGAATGTACTGCAAGTTTTCCTAGGCACACACTCATCCACACAGGTTTTAATAAAGGCAGTAACAACTGCAGCATACTCATCCAGATTCAAAGACGATTCCCTGGAAACAATCCAAACTATTGATTCAAAGCAGTCCTGTATGCGCTCCTGTGATTCCCTTGTCCATACCTTCTTGTCCTCACTACTGGTGCTGCAGTCTTCAGTTTTTGCCTATACTCAGGGAGTAGAAGTACAGCTAGCTATCAGACTTTCCAAAGTGTAGGTGTGGATTAGCACGGTAGGCATTCTTGATGGTGGTGTAACAATGGTCCAGTGTGTTGTTTCCTCTGCAAGTACAAGTGATTTGTTGATGGTAATTATTTTGTGACTTTTTCAAGCTAGCCTGGTTAAAATCACCCAAAATGATGGGGAAGGCATCAGGGTGTGCTGTTCCGTGCATGTTAATACCATTGTTTAGATCATCCAGAGTCTGTCTGCCATTGGCCTGAGGTGGAATGTACAACACTACCAAACTGATCACAACAACCTCCCATCGTAGGTAAAATGGCCGACACTTAATTGTGAGATATTCCAGGTCTGGTGAGTAGAACTGGGACATCACTGATATATTTGTGCACCAGGAGTAGTTGATCATGAGGTGTACACCTCCACCTCTGCTTTTGAGAGACCTGATAGTCTTGTCCAGATGGTGTATAGTGGAACCTGTCAATCTGAATTGCTGCATCTGGTATGGAAGGGGTTAACCAGGATTCTGTGAAACAAAGGATGCAAGTGATCATAATGTCCCTCTGATACAGCATTCTAGTTCTGAGATATTCGATTTTGTTTACTGGAGACTATGTTTGCCAGCAGAATAGTCGGTATTGGGAGTTGAAAACCCTGTTCTCTTAAATGCACTTCTATCCCTGACCAGCAGCCACATTTCCGACAAGGAGTCTGGCCATAATCGACATTGCTTCCATCAGTTTTAAGCAGCGATAAATTATTTAAGACATCTTTATTAACTGTACAGAACTTGAAAGCAGTTGTGATTTTCAGCTGTATCAAGCTGAAATGGGAATATTTAATCATATTCATCGAGCTGTACTGCACAAGATTGCAGTCTTCAAGGCGCCCTTTCAGCCTGAAGAAATGCAACATTACATCTAAAAACTGGGAAGACTAACTACTTTACCTGCTGGATAGTTCCAAGTTGTTAAGTAAGGCAAGGTTTCCATAATAGTGCGATTGTGGATTATAATTGAAATTAAGTGTATATTAGAATCCATCTCCAGCCATCAGATCAGAGTCTAGAATGAAACATTAAATGGTCTAGAACTGAATGACCATGTACCTGCTTTTCTTATCTTTGGCAAAACAGGGTCAGACAGTAGTCATAGCTCACCTTGTGACAAGTTTTAAATTACTCCATGTACTTGCCTATCCTATCTCCTATTAGCTGAATATAGTTGCCTTCAAACTTGTATCTCAATCATGATTTCAAATTAATTTTAGAATACTGTTGGCTTTTGCTGAACATTGAGCAGTATTTCACAACCATAAAATTTTTTAAAAATTGAATGCTAGGAGATTACATTTTTCATGCCTGCTAATGAAAGGAAATTCTTTTATCACAAGGAAAAATAATATTTCAAATGTGATTACAAAATCAGTCTGCAGCATAGCAGGATAAGGTACTAAACATACCACCCCAAGTCAGATTTGTATTTCAGGACAGCTTAATC
Source organism: Mobula birostris (assembly GCF_030028105.1). Lineage (NCBI taxonomy): Eukaryota > Metazoa > Chordata > Chondrichthyes > Myliobatiformes > Myliobatidae > Mobula > Mobula birostris. The sequence continues at coordinate 147,102,097 of NC_092370.1, forward strand.
ATTGATCATACAGCTCCAACTCCATGTTTTTACTTAGCCGTTGAATTTGAGCATTTATAATTATGTATTTATTAAGGGTTTTTCCCCCTCTATTCAACAACATTTAGTTATTACCACAATTATTCTGACAGGTTATGAAAGTAACTGAATCATAATATTTTGAGGTAGACACTGAACTAAATGGTTTCAATCATTACTGAACTTTATTTTATATTTGTCTGTTATATTTGACAACATATTTGTCTGGATGCATTTTACTAATATTCTATATGTACCTTTATACGTGAGGGCAGGGCCTCTAAGTGGTGATATCACAGGTCTGGTATTGAGAGCTGTCGAGAGATGATCTCAGTGGGCTAGGAGGTCTGGATTACATACATGCATATTCCGTTACTTTTACTAATATTCTACGCATGCTTGTACACGTCAGGACTGGGCCTCTTTCTTTATTAATCTTTTTATTGATTTAAAAGGAGCATAAATACAAGCAAGAGGAGAATTATCCCAAATATATATATCATTAACAATACAAACAAAGAGTGAAATAGACATTCTCAAAATCATACATAGTGTTAAGCTAGTATATAGTATATAACAAAAAAGAAGGCAGCTAATTCTCCTCATCAATTCATGGAGAGGAAAAAAAAACTTTAAATTTTAAACGAAGAAACAGCCCCCCCCCCACTACACTATACAAAAAAAGGAAGAAAAAAGAAAGAAAGGGACTGGGCAGTCCATTCTGAGGATACGACCAAAAAAAAAGAAAGACTTTCTGATCAAATCTAAAACTTCGAAAAGAAAATTGGAAGGGTAATAAATCAAATCAAATGAAAATATTGAATAAAAGGTGCCAGATTTGCTCAAATTTAAAGGATGTCTCAAATGTCTAACTTCTTATTTTCTCTAAATTTAAACAAGACATAATGGAGGAAAGCCAATAAAAGACAGTAGGTGGATTAGAATCCTTCCACTTCAGTAAAATGGCTCTCCTAGCCAATAAAGTTGAAAAGGCCATCATATGTTGAGGAGAAACAGGAATATTTCCTGGTTTCGATGGGATAATCCCAAATATTGCTGTAAGTAAATTAGGTTGTAGGTCCAGATCCAAGACTTCTGATAACTTGTTAAAAACATCTCTCCAAAAATTGTCCAGCTTTATACAAGACCAAAACATATGAGTTAAAGTAGCCACCTCAATATTACATCTGTCACAAATAGGATTGATGTTTGAAAAAATACGTGCTAGTTTATCCTTTGACATATGGGCCCGATGCACTACCTTGAACTGTATCAAGGAATGGCGGGCACAAATAGATCAGTTATTAACCAAATGAAGGATTTTACTCCATTGATTGTCTGAGAATGACTCTTGAACGTCCAATTCCCAAGCGCGTTTAATTTTATCGTTAGATATCACCTAAGTTACAGAGAAAGGTTGAACAAGTTAGGTCTTTATTCTTTGGAGCATAGAAGGTTGAGGGGGGACTTGACAGAGGTATTTAAAATTATGAGGGAGATAGATAGAGTTGACGTGGATAGGCTTTTTCCATTGAGAGTGGGAGAGATTCAAACAAGAGGACATGAGTTGAGAGTTAAAGGGCAAAAGTTTAGAGGTAACATGAGGGGGAACTTCTTTACTCAGAGAGTGGTAGCTGTGTGGAACGAGCTTCCAGTAGAAGTGGTTGAGGCAGGTTCGATGTTGTTGTTTAAAGCTATATGGACAGGAAAGGAATGGAGGGTTATGGGCTGAGTGCAGGTTGGTGGGACTAGGTGAGAGTAAGAGTTCGGTACGGACTAGAAGGGCCGAGATGGCCTGTTTCCATGCTGTAATTGTTATATGGTTATATATCATCTGTAAATTCAATATCCGTTTATAAATTATAGCTATCAACCCTTTTTGAAGTGGTTTAATCTGAAAGAGAGCATTTGTCATATTAGGTGGTTAAGCAGAAGGGTAAATTGGCAGCAAGGACTGGGCGTCAAAACTACATTGTCGCCTAGTGGGCGTTGGGGTGGGTTGTCAGATGATATCAGTGGACCGGGGGATCTGAACTGTATATGCCTTTGTATTATACTGATAGTCCATACGGGTTTGTTGCCTTGTACATGAGAGGATTGGGCTTCCACAGTGTCACGGAGTGGGGGAGTGGTCTTCGAGATTCTTTTGTGTTCTTGAATGTGTTCTTGTGTGTGACTGTTGGTAATGTGTTTTGCCACCTTGACAACGTAGTAATGCTGTCTTATTTGGCTGTATTCATGTATGGTTGAACCACAATTAAGCTTGAATTGAGTTTACTTGGAAACTGAGGTAAAAGGTGAGAAAGTTAAATGGTGAGAAGACTATGATAAGGGACAGCAATGTAAAGGATGAGAAAATGAGGAAGGGAAGAAAGTGAAACACGAGAGGAAAAGGCTAGGTGAAAGGCAAAACGGGAATGCAAAGTCAGGTTGTCTCTAAATTCTTCAAAGGGCAATTGTTTATAAGAGTGGTACAGATAGAAAACTTGGTTTGAGGCTGTGTGAGAGGTCCCGATTATATCCCCAACTATCATTGCTCAAACAGTTAATGATGATGATATTTCTCACTGTGGCCCCCTGTCAAGGCTTTGCACCACTAACACAATATAGGCATATTATCTCCCCTAGCCTGCAAAACTGTGGCTGAATTTTCTAGATTGTCCTTCAGCACCTTGAACTGTGCTTCCATGTTCCAAATCGGGCACACTTCTCCACACATTCTCATGTCTTTGAAAGTGTTACAAAGCCATCAGGGTACTTTCCCATGCCACAGACTGTGCTTAGAGCCTCAGATGCCCTTCTGCACACCAGGCTACGCTTTTGTACAACAGACTTTGCTTTCATATCTCCGGTTAACTTTGTGCACGCAGTGCTGTGCTCCTGAACCGAAGTGTTCCCATGCCCCAGATTGCCCTCTTGTGCTCCCTTTTCCCCTATGTTTCTCCTGCACCCTTGGTATGCTTCTGGACCCCATGCTACAGATTCTTCCCTAAACCTCAGCCTGTGCTCCTGTATCCCAGTAAGCATTTCTAGCCTCAAACCATGGCCCAGTAGCACAAACTGCTCTCTTGCCCTAGCTTGTGATCTGTGCTACAGAATGTGCTTCCATACCCAAGACTCCTTCACTTCAGACTGTCTTCCTAAATCTAGGAGTGTGCTCCAAAATTCCAGGTACAATGCATCATACTGTCCTCTGACTTCCAGGAAGTTTAACCCGAAAGTACTACAAAACAACATGCAGTCTGTATCCCATTCTGGCAGTTTTCTGCTACTGCAAGGAGTACTGCTTCCATGAAGCATTCAACGCAGGATTTTGATGAGTTGGGGTATTTAGTAAGTGTGTGGAAAGAAGTGCTGTGTTGGTACTTTGAAGAAATGTTAAAGATTAATTAATATAAACTGAGTGACCACTTTATTAGGTAGACTTGTACACCTGCTCATTAATGCAAATATCTAATTAGCCAATCACATGGGAGCAAATCAATGCATAAAAGCACGCAGACATGGTGAAGGCGTTCAGCTGTTGTTCAGACCAAACATCAGAACAAGGAAGAAATGTGATCTAAGTGATTATGATCGTAGAAAGATTGTTGGTGCCAGACAGGATGGTTTGCATATCTTAGAAACTGCTGATCTGGGATTTTCACACAGCCTCTGGAGTTTACAGAGAACAGTGCAATAAACAAACATCCAGTGAGCTGCAGTTCCGAGGCGAAAACGTCTTGTTAATGAGAGACTGAGGTCAGACGTTGGCCAGACTGGTTCAAACTGACAGGAAGGTGACAGTAACTCAGATTATTTTGTGCTACAACAGTGGTGTGCAGAACAGCATCTCTGAACGCACAGCACATTCAACCTTAAACTGGATGGGCTACAGCAGCAGAAGACCTCAAACATACACTCGGTATTATTAAAACTGGATTTCTAATTTATATTCTAATGTACCTGTATGTTCATGAATTTTAGAATATTACCTACATATATCACTAAAAACAAATGAACTGTAATTAATCTACTTCATTAGCTGTAAATTTCTCCTCCTTGGTAGGGAGGGGAGACCCACCGCTCAAATAGTGGGTGTTTGCAGCTGGACTTGCCATGGAGGACAAACAGGGATGTGATCTAGCCTTTGAAGAGTAGGTGGCTACAGTATAACCTCCCTTTAGTGAGGGTGCCCACAGCTCTCTATATCAGATAGGGTTTAAGTTCTGAACTTTATGGACAGCAAACCCAAAACCATCACAGAAAATTAATTGCTATTGAAATTATGACAGACATGTAGTCTCCATTAATGCTCATATGTACTGTGCATTGTGCCTGGAGGATGTGGGTGCAGACGGAGACCACTATAACCAACAGCATTTTGCATGAGTAACTAAAGGAACTCCAGCTGAAGTGGATTTTGAACTTTGGGATGGAGAATATTAGCTGTATACTTTGTCCCTCAAGGCCATTTACTGTTATAGATTCAGTTAATGGAAAGTTACAGCAGACTGAAGCAGTATTGAGGATCTAGAATGGGGGTTCTCAACTTGGAGTCCACAGATCCATTGCTTAATAATATTGGTCCATAGTTGGAAACCCCAGACCTAGAAGACTGCATTGGAAATGCTTCAGGCCTTAGGTACAACATCCTAGGAGCTCATGTAGTCAAGAACAGGATAAAGTTGAGCAAACTGATAGAACACTTATATCTTTACATCGACTTCATGTTACACTTAAACAGGAGTTTGAAATTGCAAGCAGTTTCAAACTCCTAGGAGTACACATCACACACAACCACTCATGGTCCCAGAACACATCCTCCACAGTCAAGAGACCTTACCAATGCCTCTAATTTCCGAGAAGGCTGAAGAGAGCTGGACTTACACACATCTATACTCATGTCATGGAGAGGTTTTTGCAGGGGGCTGGGAAGCAGAGTGTAGGGACCCAGGATAGGGTGGATAGTTTAAAAAATAGCGAAGATAGCAAGCAGTCAGCCTGTCAGGAAGGGTAAGCAGATGATAGGACAAAATTACAGCCAGCAGGATGAGTACCAGTGCATTGGGGATGCAGAATCAAAAAGGGTAGCAAATACAGTGCTCAAAGTGTTATATCTCAGTGCATGGAGTATAAGAAATAAGGTGGATGATGTTGTTGCACTATTACAGATGGTCATTACAGATAGTCATACTTTATTGATCCCGAGGGAAATTGGGTTTCATTACAGTTGCAGCAACCAAGAATAGAGTATAGACAGAGCAATATAAAACCATAAATAATTAAATAATAGTATGTAAATTATGCCAGGAAATAAGTCCAGGACCAGCTTATTGGCTCAGGGTGTCTGACCCTCCAAGGGAGGAGTTGTAAAGTTTGATGGCCACAGGCAGGAATGACTTCCTATGACGTTCAGTGTTGCATCTCGGTGGAATGAGTCTCTGGCTGAATGTACTCCTGTGCCCAACCAGTACATTATGTAGTGGATGGGAGACATTGTCCAAGATGGCATGCAACTTGGACAGCATCCTCTTTTCAGACACCACCGTCAAGAGAGTCCAGTTCCATCCCCACAACATCACTGGCCTGACGAATGAGTTTGTTGATTCTGTTAGTGTCTACTACCCTTAGCCTACTGCCCCAGCACACAACAGCAAACACGATAGCACTGGTCACCACAGACTCATAGAACATCCTCAGCATCGTCCGACAGATGTTAAAGGACCTCAGTCTCCTCAGGAAATAGAGACGGCTCTGACCCTTCTTGTAGACAGCCTCAGTGTTCTTTGACCAGTCCAGTTTATTGTCAATTCGTATCCGCAGGTCTTTGTAATCTTCCACCATAGTCCACATTGACCCCCTGGATGTTGTTGTGGCCATCACTGATCTGTGGCTGAAGGATGGTTGCAGTTGGGAGCCAAATATCCAAGGTTACACATTGTATTGAAAGGATAGAAAGGTGGGCAGAGGGGCTGGTGTGGCTCTACTGGTAAAGAATGGCATCAAATCAGTAGGAGGATGTGGCATAGAATTGGAAGATGTTGAATCCTTGTGGGTTGAGTTAAGAAACGGCAAGGATAAAAGGACCCTGATGGCAGTTATACACAGGCCTCCTAACAGTAGCTATGATGCAGACCACAGATCACAACAGGAAATAGAAAAGGCATGTCAAACGGGCAATGTCATGATAGCCATGGGAGATTTCAACATGCAGGTCGACTGGGAAAATCAGGTTGGTAACAGATCTCAAGAGAGTGAGTTTGTTGAATGTCTATGAGATGTCTTTCTTAAAGCATTTGTTGCTGAGCCTACTAGAGAATCAGCTGTACTGGACTGGGTGTTATGTAATGAACTAGAGGTGATTAGGGAGCTTAAGGTAAAAGAACCCTTAGGAGGCAGTCATCGCATGATTCAGTTCAATTTGAAATTTGATAAGGAGAAAGTAAAGCCTGACATAGCAGTATTTCAGTGGAGTAAAGAAAATTACAGTGGTATGAGAGAGGAGTTGGCCAAAGTACATTGGAAGGAGATGCTGACAGGGATAAGAACAGAGCAGCAATGGTGTGAGTTTCTGAGGAAAATGAGGAGAATGCAGGACAGATGTATTCCAAAAATGAAAAAATACTCCAATAGCAAAATAGTACAACTATGGCTGACAAGGGAAGTCAAAGCTAATGTAAAAGCACATGAGAGGGCATACAACAAAGCAAAAATTAGTGGGAAGAAAGAGGATTGGGAAGCTTTTACAAACCAACAGAGAGCAACTAAAAGAATCATTAGATTTTGAAGACACGTAGTTCCCTTTTATTGTCATTTAGTAATGCATGCATTAAGAAATGATACATTATTTCCTCCAGTGTGATATCACAAAACGCAGGACAAACCAAGACTGAAAAAACTGACAAAACCACATAATTATACATATAGTTACAACAGTGCACAATACCATAACTTGATGAAGAAAGTCCGTGAGCACAGTAAAGTTCAAAGTTTCTCAAATGTCCCACATCTCACGCAGATGGGAGAGGGAAGAAAAACTCTCCCTGCCATGCTGACCACAATCCGACTCTGAATCATCCGAAAACTTCGAGCTCTGATCAGCTCTCCGACACCGAGTACTGAGTGCCATCTCTGTCCAAGCGATTCGACCTCTCTCTCGGTCGCCAAAAGCAGGCAAGCCCGGGGATTTTGAGGCCTACCCTCCGAAAGATTCCCGACCACATAGTAACGACAGCAGCAGACGGGCGTTTCAGAAATTTCTCCAGATGTTCCTCTGTGATTTCACGTCCATTTTCCATCAAATCAGAATTGTGCACGGCCCCTATTTAACAGATACGACATCATTTTTCACTGGAGAGCTGTGCATGCGTGGCGCACTGCCATCTTCTCCTCCGGCCTTTTAAGAGGGCAAAGATGAACTAGGAAAGCAAGCTCGCAAACAACATAAAAATGGATAGTAAAAACTTTTACAAGTACAATGTATGTTAAAAAAAAAAAGAGAGATGAGAGTGGATATAGGACTGCTAGAAAATGAGGCCAGGGAAATAAAAATGGGGGCAAGGAGATGGCAGGTGAACTAAGTGAGTATTTTGCATCAATCTTTCACTGTGGAAGACACGAGCAATGTGCCAGATGTTGAAGGGTATGAGGGAAGAGAGGTGAGTGCAGTTACTATTATAAGGGAGAAGATGCTCAAAAAGCTGAAAAGCCAAAGGGTACACGTCACCCAGACCAGATAAACTGCACCCGAGGGTTCTGAAAAAGTTAGCCGTTATGGAGGTATTAGTAATGATCTTTCAAAAATCATTGGATTCTGGCTTTGTGCTAGAGGACTGGAAAATTGCAAATGTCACTCCACTCTTTAAGAAAGGAGGGAGGCAGCAGAAAGGAAATTCACCTGAGCTCAGTAGTTGGGAAGATGTTGGAATCAATTGTTAAGGATGAGGTTATGGAGTAGTTGGTGACATATTTGGTCTACTTCTCTGCACCTATTGTCTATTGTCTAAGATAGGACAAAGTCAGCATGGTTTCCTTAAGGGAAAATCTTGTCTGACGACTCTGTTGGAATTCTCTGAGGAGATTACAAGCAGGATAGGTAAAGGGGACGCAGTGGATGTTGTATTTTTGGACTTTGACAAGGTACCATACAAGAGGCTGCTTTCTAAGTTAAGAGCCCATGGTACCGCAGGAAAGTTACTGGCATCGTTACAGCATTAGCTGATTGGTAGGAGGCAGCAATTGGGAATAAAAAGATCCTTGTCTGGTTGGCTGCCACTGACTAGTGGTGTTCTGCAAGGTCCAGTGTTGGGACCACTTCTTTTTGTGCTGTATATCGATAATTTAGATGATAGAACAGATTTTTTTGTTGCCAAGTTTGCAGCGATACGAAGAATGGTGGAGGGGCAGGTAGTGTTGAAGAAACAGGTGGCTGCAGAAGGACAGACAGATTAGGAGAATGGGCAAGAAAGTGACAAATACATGGCCATGCACTTTGGTAGTTGATATAAATGTATATATTATTTTCTAAGCAGTGAGAAATCCAAAAATCTGAACTGCAAAGGGACCAGAACACCCTAGAGATTAACTTGCAGGTTGAGTCGGTGATGAGGAAGGCAAATGGCTGTGTTGCTCTTAAGGCATTTATTTGACTTTGTTGGGTCTACACTTTAAATGATTTGTTTGGAACTATTTTCTAGTTAAAGTTAAAGGTTGATAATTAAGTTACAGTATAACAAAGGTAAATTCATTGTCTATGGTATATCGCGGCATGTGATGACGTCACCTCCGGTTTCGCCGCGTCTATGTGTAACCTCCGGTTCGGAGAAGGTGTAAAGGTGGGTGCCATGCATGCAGCATGATCGTGAAAAGCTCTGTGTCTACCCACAAAGAAACATTATAGAAGCAATGCCGTAAGTTCATAAGGAAGTATTTGAAGTAAAAATATTAACGCAGTTTCTGTTAAGGAAGCGGCGGTTCGGGTGGCGCGCGTGTCAGCTTTTCAATTTCAAATGCAGGGTGGGCTCAGCGGTGGTTTGACATGACCCCCTTGTTCCCTACTCCGGGCGGCAGGAGACACTCGCTAAAAGAAGAGAGCGTGCGTAGTCTCCAGAATGAAACAGATGCTGTATATGTTTGTATTTTTTTTATAAACAGTTTTCACCATACAATGTTAATGTGGAAGAGTGCACAGTAAATGGTTAACCTTACTACGACTCTGCCTTATTGGTTCCGGTTTAACTTGGTATTTACTCAGAGTTTCAACACACTACACGAGAACACTGCAATGGCATCAAAGGTTACGGGGAGAAGGCCGGGGAGTGGGGCTGAGAAGGTGAAAAAAGGATCAGCCATGATTGAATGGTGGATCAGACTTGATGGGCCAAATGGCCTAATTCTGCTCCTACGTCTTATGGTCTTGTCTTTCTACAGATGAGCAGTAGAAAGCATCCTATCAAGCTACGTCACTGCTTGGTACAGAAACTGCACTGCGGAAGACAGGTAGTTAAAACTGCCCAGTGCATCACCGGCACCAGCCTATCCACCAACAAAGACATATCAAGTCAAGTCACGTTTTATTGTCATTTTGACTATAACTGCTGGTACAGTACACAGTAAAAACGAGACAACGTTTTTCAGGACAATGGTGCTACATGAAACAATACAAAAACTAAATTGAACTACGTAAAACAACACAAAAACTACACTAGACTACAGACCTACCCAGGACTGCATAAAGTGCACAAAACAGTGCAGGCATTACAATAAATAATAAGCAAGACAACAGGCACAGTAGAGGGCAGTAGGTTGGTGTCAGTCCGGGCTCTGAGTATTGAGGAGTCTGATGGCTTGGGGGAAGAAACTGTTACATAGTCTGGTCGTGACAGCCTGAATGCTTCAGTGCCTTTTGCCAGATGGCAGGAGGGAGAAGAGTTTGTATGAGGGGTGCGTGGGGTCCTTCATAATGCTGTTTGCTTTGTGGATGCAGCGTGTGATGTAAATGTCTGTAATAGCGGGAAGATCTTCCCCGATCTTCTCAGCTGACCTCACTATCCGCTGCAGGGTCTTGCGATCCGAGGTGGTGCAATTTCCGAACCAGGCAGTGATGCAGCTGCTCAGGATGCTCTCAATACAACCTCTGTAGAATGTGGTGAGGATAGGGGGTGGGAGGTGGACTTTCCTCAGCCTTCGCAGAAAGTAGAGATGCTGCTGGGCTTTCTTTGCTATGGAGCTGGTGTTGAGGGACCAGGTGGGTCTCGTCCCGAAACGTCGACTATGCTTCTTCCTATGGATGCTGTCTGGCCTGCATTTTGTGTGTGTTGCTTGAATTTCCAGCATCTGCAGATTTCCTCGTGTTTGAGACTCAAAAACAGTTACTTTCCTCAAGCAAAATACTGATCAGCACCGCCACCCACTAACTCCAACACTACTTTCTTATTTACCATCAGTTACCTTCTAGAATACAGCTTTACGTCACTTTATGGGCATACAAGAAATGTACATAAGCTATCTTATGTATCTATATTTATTGTGAGATTTTTAAATTATTATTGTGTTCTTTATCTGTAGCTTGGGAGACAGGTGCCATTTTCTAAAACTGAAAGCACAAAGTCAAGAGGGCTTCATTGCTTGCTTGATACCAGGGTTAAGGACATCTCGAGGACTGGAGAGAAACTTGGAACAGGAAGGTAAACATCTAATTGTCATTGTGCACTTAAATAACAATTTCACTGATACAACTGAAAAGCAAGTTCTGCAGAAGGACAATGATATCATTGCTCCAAATTAAAAAAGGGTAACAATCTCTGAATTCTTACCTGAATAAGACAAATTGGCATTAGGTCAAGATGATCTGTGGTCAACAACAACTGGGTTTCAATTAACGGGCACTGGCACTGGGACTGAAGGAAGTATGAGCTGATCCATTGGGATGGGCTTCAGTTGAATAGGGCTGGGACAGGAGTCACAGTGAATTGTATAACTAGAGCTGCAGACACGACTTTAGATAAATAACGGGGTGAAGGATTAAGGCAAGTTTATAAAGTTGAAGACAAAGAGCAGTGAACAACTAACAAAGGCTGATTAAAATTACAAAGAAGGAGACAATAAAATTATGACAGTGCAGTAGAAGTATGAGAAAACAGAAATAAATCTATACAAATTTTTATCTGTTTCTTTATTTAGAGATAGATGAGGAACAGGCCCTTCCAGCCCAAGTTACAATGACCGAACAACCTACTAACTGCTACATCTTTGGAATGTGGGAGGTAATCAGAGTACCCACAGAGCACTCATGGAGAGGATGTACTAACTCCTTACAGATGGCTAAATCCATTTATTAGTTCTTTAAGGTTGTCATAGCTGGGGGAGATAGTGGAGATAAGCTGTGACTACCTACCAAATGCTCCCAATGATATACATCCTAAATAGCCTCTGACAACTAAATTCAGCTCCTGGCCTTCACATGCGGCTTAGCTACTAAACCTAGCAAGAACTATTTCTACTGATGGGGAGAAGGGGTAAAGGTGGGTTACTGGTGCCTTAAAACCAGTCACTTCGGACAGATGGAGCTTGTCAGCCATGGTTGGCAGATCATGGAGAAGGAAAATTCTGATCTCAAACCTCTGCTGCTTTGCAGTTATATCCATTCATGGGGAAAGCCTCGGGTGTAATCCTTGCGGAAAAGTCCAGAGCTGAAGTCCCTAAGGCAGTCCAGAAGAGCTCAATACCTTCTATGCTTGCTTTGATCATTAGAACAGGGAAGAATGATTGTGCACTCCCATGACTCCTAATGATCCTTTGGTCTCAGTGCCTGAACATGATGTGCAGGCTGCCTTCAAGAGGGTGAATCCAAGGAAAGCATCCAGTCCAGACGGAGTACCTGGCCGACTACTGAAGACCAGTGCTGACCAAAACTGGCTGGTATGTTCATAGATATCTTTAACCTCTCACTCCAGCAGTGTTTGGTACCCCACCTGCTTCAAGCAGGCATCAATGGTACCGGTGTCCAATAAGAGTGAGGTAACCTGTCTCAATGACTATCGCCCAGTGGCACTTACATCCACAGTGATGAAGTGTTTTAAGAGGCTGGTGTTGGAGCAGATCAGCTCCTGTACAACTCCCCTACCGAAGCAACAAGTCTAGGGCAGATGTTCTCTCGTTGGCTCTTCACACAGCTTTGGAATATCTGTACAATAAAGATATATACATCAGAATGCTCTTTTATCAATTACAGCTCAGCATTCAACACCATCATCCCCTCAAAACTAATCAGTAAACTCCAAGACCTGGGCTTCAATACCTCCTTGTGCAATTGGATCCTGGATTTCCTCACTTGAAGACCCCAGTCTGTTCAGATTGGCAACAAATCTCATCCACGATCTTAATCAGCGCAGGAGCACCACAGGGATGTGTACTTAGCCCCCTGCTCTACTCGCTTTACACCTATGACTGTGTGGCCAAGTACTGCCGCAACACCATACACAAGTTTGCTGACAGTACCACTGCGTTGGGCGTATCAAAGGGAGTGATGAAACAGCATACAGGAGGGACATAGAAAATTTGGCTGAGTGGTATAATAACAACAACCTCTCACCCAATGACAATAAGACCAACGAACTGATTGTGGACTTCGGGACAGGAAAACCAGAGGTCCATGAGCCAGTAATCATCGGAGGATCAGAGGTGGAGAGGGTCAGTATCTTTAAATTCCTGGGTGTCACTATCTCAGAAGACCTGTTATATAAATATAATTGTGAAGAAAACATATCAGTGCCTTTACTTCCTCAGGAGTCTGTGGAAATTCAGCATGTCATCAAAACCTTGACAAACTTCTATAGATGTGTGGTGGAAACTGTGCTGACTGACTCCATTACAGCCTGGTATGGCAACACTAATGCCTTTGAGCAGAAAGTCCTACAAAATGTAGTGGATTCGACCCAGTACATCACAGTTAAACCTTCCCAATCATTGAGCACACCCACATGAAACATTGCTGTAGGAAAGCAGCATCCATTATCAGAGATTCCACCTCGCCCCCCCCCCCCACCCAGGCCTTGCTCTTTTCTCAATGCTACCATCAGGTAGAAGGTACAAGTGCCTCAGGACTTGCATCACCAGGTTCAAGAACAGTTACTACTTCTCAACCTTCAGGCTCCTAAACAAAAGGGAATAATTACACTCATTTAAGCAAGCAAGTTTATTTCAAACCCAAGGTAATTTAAAGTGCTTTACACAGAACAAGATATAAAAATCAAACAGCAAATTTCAGACAATATACAAGAGAATAAAATCACACAAAATAGATACGATAGAAAATAGATACGATAGATAGAAGTTACAGTGCAGGAGATTCTAATCAAAAGCTACAGCGAAATGATAAGTTTTAAGCCTCAATTTAAAAAAGCTTCAAGTTGGGGCAGACTTCAGATTCTGTGGAAGGTTATTCCAGATATGTGGAGCATACTAACGAAAAGCTCCTTCACCATGTTTAGTTTTGACACTGGGGGCGGTAAGCAGACCCATGCAGACGACCTGAGAGCTCAGGAAGGTTCATAATGCAGCAAGAGATCAGGGATGTATTTTGGCCCTAGACCATTCAATGCTTTATAAACCAGTAGAAATATTTTAAAGTCAATCCTCTGATAGATGAAGCTATTGTAGTGATCTGAGAGCTGGAGTGATATGTTCCACTTTCTGCATCGTTAAGTATTAAGAGTTTATACTGTACACAGTTTTATAGTACTGTGATACCATTGCTAGTGTTCTGACTTGTTCTGTATTTCACTTAAATACATAACTTGTTACTCAGTTGAATGGCAATTTGTCTTTCATACTTTTTTAAATATTTCCATGCAACTTTGGTTAATTGGGGCAGCCACTTAAATGGGCTATAATGTACAAGTCCTAATGTGTCCCAATTAAGCAAAATCCACTGTATTTTAAAAAAAAAGATGAGGCAAACTTCAATCAGACTTAAGAAATAAAATGGAAAATAAGGAAACAGCAATCTTTGCAAAATTACCTTACCTGAATTTACAGTTAAAGACTCTGAAAGTACACCAATAGTACAAACTTCAGGGACAAAAAGAAAAGAGTATGTTTTAAATTGTCACTACAACAAAGGAAAATACACTTAAGAAATTAATGAGACTAAAGGCCAACTAGATTTCTGGACATGATGGTCTACGTTCAAGGGTGTGAAAAGTTGCAAATGCAGAAATAGTGGAAGAAATGAGGGAAAAACAAAAGCAGGAAGCAATAAGAGGATTAGCCTGTTATCTGTTGTGAAAAATGCTAAAATCCAACATTAAGAAAACAGAAATGTGACACTTATAAAACAACAATACAATTAAACAGAATCAATATGGTTCTCTGAAAGGAAAATGATATTTAGCAAATTTATAAGGGAGTTTATTGAGAATATAATCCACTGGGGAACCAGTAGATATAATGTATTTGGATTTCTAAATACCATTTGACAAGTAGCTAGACTATCTGACTTCCTTCTTCTGGCAACCAACACTGTTGCTAACAACCCCTGTGATCATGTTAGAAGGTGGCACAACCAACAGAATCAAACACTTCTCACCAATCCAGCCATCGCCTGAACATATGGCTCTCTGTCCCCCATCCAATTGGGGGTTTTGTTTGAGCAAGGAATGTCAGGAGATCTCAAATGGAAATGATCCAGACTCCACCAAGATTTTAAGTTGGAGGCATTTGGGATGCAGAGTGAGTGAGTGAGTTTGAAGGAACGAAAATGCAGCTTTTTTATTATTTCCTGAATTCTTCTTAATATTAACATTTTCTTCAAAATATGACATTCACCCAGGGGTCTATGTATAACAGGATTAAGCAAGGACAACAAAAATAAGCTCCCTTCCCCTCAATCAAGTATCCAACGGTCTGTTGCAAGATGGAGACTCTCTAAACCAGGAACCATATCTAGCAAGAAAAGGAGGTGGCATGTTAGCAATGATTGTGGATCGTTTTCCCTTCAGACCTCTTCTGACCTGCTGATGTTATTTTGCACCTAAGTACTATGACTAGTCATAATTCTTTCCTTTTTGTACTGATGACCTCCAGTCAACTCATATATGGCCGGTGGCGATGCGCTGAGAGTGGGCAACTATACTGCAAGCCTAACAATAAATGAAAATGAATAAATAGAATCAACAATAAATAGGAAATGTGATAATAAACATCAACTCCTTAAAAAAAGGAAAATGAACCCATTGTTTCCAGTGGAGTCACAAGATACAGCAGTTGCTGGAATCTGGAGCAAAAAAAAATACACTGCAGGATGAGCTAACTAGGTCAGGCAGCATCTGCACATTTAGGACAGTCAACATTTTTGGTTGAAGCCTTTACAGGATGCAGAAATGTCAAATAACCTTTAGCCTCCACAGATGCTGCCTGATTTGCTGAGCTCCTCCAGCAGTTTATCTTTGGTTCCAGTTACATCATGTTGTATTCTTCAAATGTTCATAACACAAGACACTTCACAAGGCAGAGACAATAACTATCATGGTAGCTGTAAATGAAGATCAAATTTCTTAAATAAAAGCATTTTGCTTCCAAAGAATTTCAAAGGGAGAAGATAGTGTTGCACAAAATGATTTCAGCTTTGTTATATTCAGTGGGCACTTCAAATACAGCTTTGGTTTGGTGATGGGCTGCTTTGTTGCCAGAAAATGGAGAAAAGTCAGAATAGGAAGGACTATGGCCAGTGCTTTGGTTTATCCAATCTTTTGTCAGTTAAATAGAGATAAAATTGGACGGGGTGACTAGATGAGTAGAACAAGAGTTCCCAACCTTTTTGGTGCTATGGACCAATACTATTAAGCAAGGGATCTGTGGACCCCAGGTTAAAAACCTGACTTACAGGATCTAAAATTGACAAAATGTATTCGATAGTCTCCATACAATGTGAGCCCATTTCGCTTTGGATGCATACCTTCAAAGCCAAGTGTGGGCAGGGGATCATACAAGGTAATGCAGCGGTAATACTGTTCTGGACAGATGATCAGCGGAGTTAGTAAGACAGACGGCAGGTTGAGTCAGTGACGTGGAAGGTAAATACACTGTTAGCATTCATTTCGAGACGGCTAGAATGCAGGAGCAAGGATGCAATGCTTAGGCTTTATAAGGCATTAGTCAGACCACATTTGGAATATAATGAGCAGCTTTGGGCTCCTTATCAAAGAAAAGATGTGCTGGTATTGGAAATGGTCCAGAGGACATTCATGAGAATGATTCCAAAAATGAAAGTGTTAATATATCAGGAACATTTGATGGCTCTGAGCCTGTACTCACTGGAGTTTTGAAGAATGAAGGGGATCTCACTGAAACCTCTCGAATATTGTAAGGTCTACTTAGAGTGGATGTGGAGAGGATGTTTCCCATAGTGGAGGAGTCTGGAACCAGAGGGCACAGCCTCATAATTGAGAGCCATCCATTTACAAAAACGATGAGGAAAAATTTCTTTAGACAGATGGTGTTGAATCTGGGGAAAACAGAAATAAAGCAGTAAAGACGTCAGGAAAGACAGGCAGGTGATAGCGCAAATTTCTAGCCATTGGGATGAGTTGCAGAGCAATAAAGTTGCAGTGCAATCAAAGAGAAAAGTACCAAATACTGGCCTTAAGCTGTTATACTTAAATGCACGAGCATAAGGAATAAGGTGGATGATCTTGTCGTACAACTACAGATTGGCAGGTATGATATTGTGGCCATCACTGAGATGTGGCTAAAGGATGCATGTCTCAGGGAGCTGAACGTCCAAGGATACACGGTGTATCAGAAGGATAGGAAGGTAGGCAGAGGGGGTGGCATGGCTTTATTGCTAAGAAATGATATCAAATCATTAGAAAGAGGTGACATAGGATCGGAAGGTGCAGAATCTTTATGGGTTGAGCTAAGAAATTGCAGGGATAAAAGAACCCTGATGGCAGTTATATACAGGCCTCCAAACAGCTGCAGTGATGTGGACTACAAATTACAACAGGAAATAGAAAAGGCTTGTCAGAAGGGCAGTGTTATGATAATTGTGGGGGATTTTAACATGTGAATGGATTGGGAAAATCAGGTCAGCACTGGACCTCAAGAGAGAGAATTTGTAGAATGTCTGCGAGATGGCTTTTTAGAACAGCTTGTTGTTGAGCCCACTAGGGGATCGGCTGTACTGGATTGGGTATTGTGTAATGAACCGGAGGTGATTAGAGAGATTGAGGTGAAGGAACCCTTAGGAGACAGTGATCATACATGATTGAGTTCACTGTGAAATTTGAAAAAGAGAAGCTGAAATCCGATGCGTCAGTATTTCAGTGGAGTAAAGGAAATTATAGTCGCATGAGAGAGGAACTGGCCAACGATGACTGGAAAGGGACACTGGAGGGAAGGACGACAGAGCAGCAGTGGATGGGGATTATGCGAGAAATGAGGAAGGTGCAAGACAGGTGTAATCCAAAAAAGAAGAAATTTTCGAATGGAAAAAGGATGCAACTGTGGCTGACAAGAGAAGTCAAAGCCAAACTTAAAGCAAAGGAGAGGGCATACAAGGAAGCAAAAATTAGTGGGAAGACAGAGGATTGGGAAGTTTTTAAAAGCTTACAAAAGGAAACTAAGAAGGTTATTAAGGGGGAAAAGATGAACTATGAAAGGAGGCTAGTAAGTAATATCAAAGAGGATACTAAAAGCTTTTTCAAGTATATAAAGAGTAAAAGACAGGTGAGAGTAGATATAGGACTGATAGAAAATGATGCTGGAGAAATTGTAATGGGAGATAAGGAGATGGCGGAGGAACTGAATGAGTATTTTGCTCAGTCTTCACTGAGGAAGACATCAGCGGTATACCAGACACTCAAGGGTGGCAGGGAAGAGAAGTGTGCACAGTCACAATTATGACAGAGAAAGTACTCAGGAAGCTGAATGGTCTAAAGGTAGATAAATCTCCCGGACCAGATGGAATGCACCCTCGTGTTCTGAAGGAAGTAGCTGTGGAGATTGCGGAGGCATTAGCGATGATCTTTCAAAAGTCGATATATTCTGGCATGGTTCCAGAGGACTGGAAGATTGAAAATGTCAATCCGCTATTTAAGAAGGGGGAAAGGAAGCAAAAAGGAAACTATAGACCTGTTAGCTTGACATTGGTGGTTGGGAAGTTGTTGGAGTCGATTGTCAAGCATGAGGTTATGGAGTACCTGGAGGCATATGACAAGAAAGACAGAACTCAGCATGGTTTCCTTAAAGGAAAATCCTGCCTGACAAACTTATTACAATTTTTTGAGGAAATTACAAGTAGGCTAGACAAGGGAGATGCAATGGATGTTGTATATTTGGATTTTCAGAAGGCCTTTGACAAGGTGCCACACATGAGGCTACTTAACAAGTTAAGAGCCCATGGAATTATGGGAAAGTTACATACGTGGATAGGGTATTGGCTGATTGGCAGGAAACAGAGAGTGGGAATAAAGGGATCCTATTCTGGTTGGCTGCCGGTTATCAGTGGTGTTCCACAGGGGTCCATGTTGGGGACGCTTCTTTTTACGTTGTACATCAACGATTTGGATTATGGAATAGATGGCTTTGTGGCTGAGTTTGCTGATGATACAAAGATAGGTGGAGGGGCCGGTAGTGCTGAGGAAACAGAGAGTCTGCAGAGAGACTTGGATAGATTGGAAGAATGGGTAAAGAAGTGGCAAATGAAATACAACACACATCAAAGTTGTTGGTGAACGCAGCAGGCCAGGCAGCATCTCTAGGAAGAGGTACAGTTGACGTTTCGGGCCGAGACCCTTCGTCAGGACTAAATGAAAGAAGAGCTAGTAAGAAATTTGAAAGTGAGAGGGGGAGGGGGAGATCAAAAATGGTAGGAGAAGCCAGGAGGGGGAGGGATGGAGCCAAGAGCTGGACAGTTGATTGGCAAAAGGGATGGGAGGGGATCATTGGACAGGAGGCTCAGGGAGAAAGAAAAGGGAGGGTGGAGAAACCCAGAGGATAGGCAAGGGGTATAGTGAGAGGGACAGAGGGAGAGAAAGGAGAGCGAGAAAGAATGTGAGTATATACATAGATAACGGATGGGGTGTGAGGGGGAGGTGGAGTATTAGCGGAAGTTTGAGAAGTCAATGTTCATGCCATCAGGTTGGAGGCTACCCAGACACAATATAAGGTGTTGTTCCTCCAACCTGAGTGTGGCTTCATCTTTACAGTAGAGGAGGCCGTGGATAGACATATCAGAATGGGAATGGGACATGGAATTAAAATGTGTGGTCACTGCGAGATCCTACGTCCTCTGGCGGACAGAGCATAGAGGTTCAGTGAAACGATCTCCCAGTCTGCGTCGGGTCTCGTCAATATATAAAAGGCCACATCGGGAGCACCGGATGCAGTATATCACCCCAGCCGACTCACAGGTGAAGTGTCGCCTCACCTGGAAGGACTGTCTGGGGCCCTGAATGGTGGTAAGGGAGGAAGTATAGCGGGAGGATGGAGTGAGAGCAAACTTGCGTGAAATGAGGGAGATGTGTTTGAGAGCAGAGTTGATGGTGGAGGAAGGGAAGCCCTTTTCTTTAAAAAAGGACATCTCCCTCATCCTGGAATGAAAAGCCTCATCCTGAGAGCAGATGCGGCGGAGACGGAGGAATTGCGAGAAGGGGATGGCATTTTTGCAGGAGACAGGGTGAGAAGAGGAATAGTCCAGATAGCTGTGAGAGTCAGTAGGCTTATAGTAGACATCAATAGATAAACTGTCTCCAGAGATAGAGACAGAAAGATCTAGAAAGGGAAGGGAGGTGTCAGAAATGGACCAGGTAAACCTGAGGGCAGGATGAAAGCTGGAGGCAAAGTAACTTTGCATTGTGATCACTGGATCCGAAGTGCTCCCCAACACAAACCTCCGTCACCTGACCTATCTCATTCCCTAACAGGAGATCCAACACTGCCCCTTCTCTAGTTGGTACCTCTATGTATTGGTGCAAAAAACTATCCGGCACACATTTTACAAACTCCAAACCATCCAGCCCTTTTACAGTGTGGGCTTCCCAATCTGTGTGTGGAAAATGAACATCTCCCACAATCACAACCTTGTGCTTACTACAAATATCTGCTATTTCCTTACAAATTTGCTCTTCCAATTCTCACTCCCCATTTGGTGGTCTATAATACACCCCCCTAAGAGTTACTACACCTTTCCCATTCCTCAATTCCACCCAAATAGCTTCCCTAGAGGAGCCCTCTGATCTATCCTGCCAGAGCACCGCTGTAATATTTTCTCTGACAAGCAATGCAACACCTCCCCCTCTTGTCCCTCCGATTCTATCACACCTGAAGCAATTAAATCCAGGAACATTTAGTTGCCAATCACACCTCTCCTGTAACCATGTTTCACTAATAGCTACCTCATCATACTTCCAGGTATCAATCCATGCTTTAAGCTCCTCCACCTTTCTTATAATGCTCCTAGCATTAAAATAAATGCATTTAAGAAATTTTCCACCTCTTACTCTCTGTTTATCACTAACGGTACAAACCACTTTACTATTTTCTTTTTCTTCCTTCTTCCCTACATCTGTTCCTACACTCTAGTTCCCCTCCCACCTCGTATCTAGTTTAAATCCACCGGAGCCTCTCTAGCAAATCTACCTGCAAGAATATTTGTTCCCCTCCAGTTTAGTTGTAGACCGTCCTGCCAGAACAGGCCCCACCTTCGCTGGAAAACTGCCCAATTATCTATAAATCTGAAGCCCTCCCTCCTGCACCATGTCTTCAGCCACGTGTTGATCTGCTCAATCTTACTATTTTTAAACCAGCCTGCACATGGAACTGGTAGCAATCCTGAGATTGCTATCCTGGAGGTCCTGTCCTTTAACTTGGCTCCTAACTCCATAAACTCTCCTTTCAGGACCTCCTCACTCTTCCTACCCACATCATTGGTCCCTACATGGACCACGACATCTGGCTGCTCACTCTCCCACTTGAGAATACCAAGGACTTGATCCGAGATATCGCGGACCTTCGCACCAGGGAGGCAACAGACCATCCGGGATTCTCGATCTCTTCCACAGAACCCTTTATCTGTCCCCCTAACTATTGAATCCCCAATCACTACTGCTCTCCTCTTTCCCTTCCTTCCCTTCTGAGTTGAGGGTCTCATCTCAGTGCCAGAGACGCAACCACTGCAACTTGTCCCTGGTAGGTCGCCCCATCAACAGTATCCAAAATGATGTACTTATTGCTGGTGGGTACGGCCACAGGGGTGCTCTGCTCATTCTGTCTATTCCCCTTCCCTCTCCTGACAGTCACCTGTCTCCGGACCCTTAGGGGTAATTATCTCCCTGTAACTCCTCTCTATTTCTGCCTCTGCCTCCCAAATGATCCGAAGTTCATCCAGCTCCAGTTCCCTAACTCGGTTTGTCAGGAGCTGCAGCTGGATGTACCTTTCGCAGGTGTAGTTATTAGGGACAATTGTGCTCACCCTGACTTCCCACATCCTGCAAACAGAGCACTCAACTGCCTCTATTACCTACTCTTAAGGTAATTAGATTTATTAAAGGAACTTACCCGGCCTTACCACACTTGGAGTGAACCTCTTCCTCAGCCTCTGCTCGCCGAAGCCTCAGGAGCCAAAGCCTTCCTACTCTGTCCCCCTCTACTCCATCACCCGCTCCGTTAATCTGCTCTCTTTTAAATATTCCCGCTACCTCACAGTCCGACTTACATGCGCTGGCGCAGTCATGCCCTGTTCAACTGCCTAAGAAAATGACCGACTTCCATAAACTGCTCTCTTTTAAATACTCCCGCTGCCTCACGGTCCGACTTACACACGCTTGCGCAGTCGTGCCCCATTCAACTGCCGAAGAAGAAAAAAAATGATATCAAAGAGAGGTAGACTATCTTGCAGCACGGTGTGTTCATAACAATTTGGAGCTTAATGCTATCAAGACAATGGAAATGAGAAGTGACTTCCACTGACAACCCCCTATCTGGCACCTTTGGAAATTAATGGTCAGGCTGTGGTCAAGTTATTTGAATTCCTGGGGACTACCATTACCAAAACATTGAAGTGGGATAAGCATGTTACATTCACCTCTAGGAATGCCCAGCAAAGATTGTCTTTCCTACACCAGCATGGGAAACTTAACATCTTAGGGTGTATCTTGATGATAGTTTACTCAGTCATCATTGAGAGTGTTGTGACTACTTCTATCACCCGCCACCTCCCCCTTCTCCAGGTCCAGATTGCAGCAAGTGGTCCACTCAGTGAAGAACATCTTTGGCTGTCAGCCACCAACATTAAAAGACCTGTTCATCACCATAGTGAAGAAAAGAGTTGGAAAAATTACTGCTGACTCCACCTATCCTAGCAGTCACTTATTCACCATATTGGGGATCAGGGATATGCTACAAGTCCACTACCATCAGGACTACATCTCGTCTCCAAAGCTTCTTTCCTGTAGCTCTCCAGCTTCCCAACAAAACTGACTCAGGTGTAATAATACCCTAATTGTCCCTGCACAACATCTGTTCTCCTTGCTCTATTGATAATTATTTAGTCTGTTCATATATTCACATTTAAGTTTGATTATTGCACTAATTGTTGATTGCTTTTGGCTGTATACACTATTGTCTTGAAAATTGTTGGTTGCTACTGTGTTGTCTGTTATGGTAATATCCTGTGTTATATGCTTGGCATCAAATCACAATCAATTCTGGTCTGGTAAGTTTTTATAGGCATCCGTTAGTTTCATGAGACCATGGATTTGCACCTTGGAAGGTTTCCAAGGTTGTATGTAAGACCAACAGTTGCCCATGCTGCAAGTCTCCCTTCTCCACGCCACCGATGTTGTCCCAAGGAAAGGGCATTAGGACCCATACAGCTTGGCACCGGTGTCGTCGCAGAGCAATGCCTTGCTCAAGGATACAACACACTGCCTCAGCCAAGGCTCAAATTAGCAGCCTTCAAATCACTAGGCAAACGCCTTAACCACTTGGCCACGCGCCAACACACTGGTCTGGTATGTTTTACATACTGGCAATAAAGTGATTCTGATTTGGACTACCATAGCGCAGAGTGGAAAACTGCAGTATATGTGGAAATGTCAGCTGATGTGCTGCAACACTGTGGGGTAATTTAATAGATGGAAATGTACAGAATTCACAGCCACCAGCATTGAGTTGGGGTTCACTTTAAGAGGCTGGTCTGATGTAAAGTACTTTTACGACACCTTGTGTTCAGTGTTTGGAGTACAATAAATGAGTTGCTACAATTTTTCTTCATCATAAAATGCCTCCACTGTTTTTATTTGTGAATATTGACATTGGTGACCCTAATGCTCTAGGACAAATCCAGAGTTATTGAATGTGACGGCCAACACAGTCACTTTGAAACTGACGGAGCTTTGGGAGCAAAATGCCATTGCTTGGTTTGTACATGCTAAGGCTCAATTACGCTGCGAGAAATCTCCACCAACACCAAATATTTCGATGTGGTAGCGTCTCTCAGCAACTCCGTGGCTGCAAGAGTGGTGAGTCTACTAGGACACCCATCTGAGCACAACACTGATCACTAAAAACTCACCCTTTTGGACTATCGGAATTGGAGAATGCCAGACATTTGCTCCCCTTGCCCAGCTTCGCCGATACCAAGCCATCGGAGCTAATGGACTCTCCTGAATCTCCTGGGAAATCACCATCCTTGTTTTATTTTTAAAGAACTCTTCATGCAGCGAATGCCTGATCAAGTTCACATTGCCCTCACCAAGGCAGCCATGAAGGACAATAGGGAGCTTGCTAAAATGGCTGATAGTCTGCATTCAGCCAGCCAGCGGCGCATCATTCTTCCTCCTTTCTCTACCTCAATAAGCACGGTCAGCAAGGACCCCAACATAAGGATCAGCCATGATCATAATAAATGGCGGTGCGGGCTCGAAGGGCCGAATGGCCTACTCCTGCACCTATTTTCTATGTTTCTATGACACACAGGCCTGCGAATCCACCAACACTGAGCCCGTCTTTTTGCCACACTTCCTTGGTACCAATGCTTGGAAGTGCCAACCACCTTGCAGCTTCAACTGTGCCAGCGCATCGAGACAAGAGAGGTCCGTCAACACCATGTGTTTCAGCTGCCAGGGCCGTCTACTGTTCATTATGTACACCCTCAGGGCAACGCTTCCTGTGTAACACAGGTGCTCAAGTGACCGTGCTGCCAGCTTCGCCTATTGATGAGAAGGCAAAGAGCGATGAAACCTCACCAGAGGCCACTAACCACAGCAAAATCCAGACTTATGGGACACAACAGATGACACACCACTTCAGTGGACAACATTACACTTGGGATTTCATCCTGCCTAAAGTGGCTAGACCTCTGCTCAGTGCAGATTTCCTGTGTGCTCAAAGACTACTGGTCAATCGTAAGAATAGGCTGACTTGTGTATGTCAACAACTTTTGGGTCGTTACTTTGCTCTCCCAGTAAGTTCTCCACAACGTCTCTGTCAAGTGCATGCACTACCACACACGAGTTTACTCAACTGCTGAGTGAATTCCCAGACCTCACCAAGCCCTCATTTACCACTAGCCACAAAACATGGGATCGAGCACTATATTTCTGTAACTGGCGCGCCAGCCCATGCCCGCAAGGGTAGACTGGACCCAGAAAAGCTGACAACCACGAAGGCTGAGTTTGCCAACATGGAAAGACTTGGCCTTGTACACCAGTCGAAGAGTCCCTGGGCTTCACCCCTCCATATGGTCCCTAAATCCGATGGTGGTTGCTGTCCATGTGGTGATCACCGACGTCTTAACGAGGCCAACACCTCCCATCATTACCCGGTCCCACACATCCAGCTCTTTACAACACACCTAGCCAAAAAGTTCATCTTTTTCAAAAGTAGATCTAGTTAGAGGCTACCATCAGGTGCCCATGTGCTGGGAGGACATTCTCAAGATGGCTGTGATAACCCCGTTTGGGTTCTTTCATTTTCTACGCATGCTGCTTAGGCTGAAAAATGCAGCAGAGATTTTCCAATGGCTGATGGACTCTGTATTAAAATATTTATATTTTCTTTTAGTTTACCTGGATGACATACTTGTTGCTAGTGCATCCAAATCCGAGCCTGTATCTCAGCTCCGCACACTTTTTGAGCACTTAAGGCAACACGGGTTGATTACTAACCCTGCTAAATGACAGTTTGGATTGTCAACCATTAACTTTCTTGGCCTTTGCATCTCCACAATAGGTGCGGAACCTCTCCCATCAAAAGTAGCCAATATTGTGGATTTCTCATCACCTTACACTACTAATAAACTACAGGAGTTCTGCAATATGGTGAATTTCTATCACCGCTTCATTCTGCAAGCTGCTGAACTTCTGCTCTCCCTATATAGTGCGTTTAAAGGCAATACCACTAATCACATGCTCAACTGGTCAGCGGACATGACCAGGGTATTTGATGACACCAAATGAGCTCTTTCCAATGCAACCCTGTTGGCACAACACTCTCCAAAGCACCTATAGCTATTACTACTTGTAGTCAGTGCTGTGCACAAACAGTGGTTGGAGGCATGTGGCAGTCGCTCACGTTCTTCAGTCGGCAGCTCCGTCCCTCTGAAAGGAAGTACAGCACATTTGACCATGAGCTTCTTGGTCTCTATCTGGCTGTCCAATATTTTAGTTTCCTTCTAGAGGGTTGCCAATTCACAGTGTGTGTTGACCACAAATCCCTCATGCAAACAATGGCCAAAATATCAGACCCTTGGTCTGCATGGCAACAATGCCAACTGGACAACATATCAGAATCACAACTGATATACAACGTATCAAGGGGTAAAATAATGCCATGGCCAATTGCCTCTCATGGCCAGCTATTAAGGTCGTACACAAAGGGGTTGATTGACTATGCCGGCACAGTAGCTGACCAAGCTACTGACCCAGAGATCCAGGCTTACTGAACAGCAGTAACAGGCCAGCGGTTGGCTGCCATTAAGTTCGGGGAAGCTGTGGTTTTTCTCCTGTGTGATGTCTCAACCAGCCCCCCTCACTCCATACTGCCCACAAACTGGAGGTGGACTCCATACATGTCCTCCCACATCCGGGCCAAAAGGTCTCACAGAAACTGGTTGTACCAAAGCTTGTGTGGCATGTCCTTAGAAAGGACATGCACAATTGGAGTGCTAGTGGGCAAAAATTAACCGTCATATCCATTGACACCTTTTGAGGTCCCTGAGAGATAGCTTGACCATGTCAAAATGGACCTTGTTGGTCCTCTTGCCGCCCTCACGCAGCTTCGTGCACCTCTTTACTACTATGCTGGACCGTAGCACCAGGTGGCCAGAGGTTGTCCCACCAGCGTCAATGACGGCCGCAGACGTGGCTCAAGCATTCATCAGCACCTGGGTTGCTCGGTTTGGCACCCATCTGGTATTTCTGCTGACCCCAGTCCCCAATTCATAGCAGACGTCCGGGCTGTGAAGGCCTGGAACCTCAGCATTAGGCTACATTACACCACAGCATATCACCCACAGTCCAATAGCCTATGCAAGTGGTTTCACCGCTCCTTAAAGGCTGCTCTAAGGGCTTCCCTGGATGACTGTTGGCATGATCGTCTCCTGTGGGTCCTGCTGGGGCTCAGACCAGCTCCAAAAGAGGACCTGCAGTTGTCCATGGCTGAATTAGTATACCGGCAGTCATTATGAGTGTGAGGTGATTTAATTCCTGATGCCACAACCATCTGGTGGGCCTTCCCCAGTAAATTCAATTCCTTCTCTCCTATTCCTACCTCCCATCATGGCATACAGCACTCTTGGGTTCCTGTTGACCTACATTCCACCTCGTTTGATTTCATCCACAATGATGCACTCCAACATCCACTTAGGCCCCCTCTTACAATGGCCCATTCTGCATTTTAGAATGAAGAGAAAAGACTTTTATCATAGCTAAGAGGGGTAAGCATAAATGTATTTCGGTAGATCACCTTAAACTGCCCCACCAAGATATGGGGAATTCTGCCACCATGCCCCTGCCATCACGACGTGACCATGAGCATCTCTCGACAAGCCAAAGGCCTCTGCTATGCTTCCACCCATGGAACATAGGATCCGAACCGGGCGGCTCATCCGAGCTCCGGACAGGCTCACAATGCCGGTTTTAGTGAATTCTGGGGGGACACAATTCATAGCCACTGACATTGAGTGGAGGTTCACTTTAATGGAGTGGAGGCTGGCCTGATGTAATGATGTCAATTACTTTTCCTGCACTTCGTGTTGAGATTTTTGGAGCACAATAAATGAGTTGCCACTTTTCTTCTTAGACATAAGGCACCTCTGCCATTTCTATTTGCGAAAACCTACAATACATTGTGAGTTACTGATGAAAAAGGGCTGTGAAATTAATGAACAATGTGGGTATGGGATAAAAGTCTAAAGAACTGGAGGGCAGAACATGAAAAAAACATCAGATAATGTACTTCAGTATTACTGAAAGTGTTTCAGTACTCCAGATCATGTACCAGCACCCATCACTGCTCTCCAAGAATTGTGGAGATAGAATTACTGAATATATTCAAGGTGGAAACTAGCAAAAATGTTAATTGCAAAGGAGTTACGAGGTATGGCAGGGAGAGTGGGGAGGTGGTTTGAGGCCAAGATTGGTATAGCAGCCTCAAGGGTAAATCACCTTTACTCCTGTTCTTGATAGATAAAAATAATAAGAAATGCAAATTAAAACATTGAAATTCTCCCTTTTTAGTTAAGTATTTCTGATAATTTCAATTATTTCACAATTCATTTCAAAGTGTCGTGTTCTGACAGATTTTACTCATAACTTTCATGTGCCATAGTAACCTGGGGTATATCCCATCTTGCCCATCATCTATCCTAATGCCCTCAAAAGCTCATTTACCATCGGGAAAAGTCCTCTTCACAGTCTTATCTCACCCATTCACTTAGAGTGGCACAGCAAAATAATGGAAGCAGATCTGGAACCATCTCCAAGATTCCCTGCGGTCAGATTTTCTGGGCCCTGGCATTTATATTGTTGGCTGGTGTAACTCATGCAAGGAAACCCAGAGTGTCAGGTTACCCACTCTCACCCCATTAAAGTTGATGGAAGTGGAACAAACTTCAGGATTCGGGCAAGGATTGGCATTGGGCAGTAGGATGGGTAAGTGGAGATGAGGCTTTTACATATTAAAAAATTTGAATTGTCAAAGAATAAACAAGACACCGGGGGAACTCAGCAAGCCAGGTAGTACCTGCAGAGGAAACGGACAGTCAATGCCTCAGGTCTCCCATGGTGATAGATGCTGCCTGATTCACCCAGTTCCTCCAGCTATCTTGTTTACTGATACAGATTCCAGTCTTATTCATTTATATCAAGTTGGTAAGGACATTGAAACAAAACTGGATCCCTCATTTGGAAAAGAGACGTATTTATAATTGATGGAGAGCAATTGCAGGCCTGCTCAAAAGCAGTCATCTATTTTCACTTGACATTAAAAAAAACTTTTCCTCAACTAAGAAAAGCCTCTAAACAGGTGTTTTCAGATCATGCAGCAGCTTCTACTTTATAATGTATTATCACAAAGGTCAAAAGCAAATTAAATTCTAACAGCATCTTTACACACATTTAGAATAAAAATAAAATTTATCAGCTACAGTATGTAATTTGATTATCTGATAAAGCAATATTCACAGTAACAAAAATAAAGAAATAAAATAGATGGGGGAAAGCTGAGATGTACCTGGTCCATTCCAGTCTTCCAGCTCCAAGTTAGACTGGCTTGGCTTTTCTCCATCCGATTCTGCTGCTTCCTGACTGCCATCTTCATCACCTAAAGTGTACAAGGATCTTATTTACTTTCATGATAGCTGTCTCCTTAAATGAAAACTAAAATACAATTAGTAAAAATAACAGTCAACCACCAGATAAATGTACTTTCATGCAAGTTGCCAACTAATTGATCCAAATAGAAAGTTCAAATGATTAGCTTTTATCAGTTGTAATGTGCTACAGAAATAAATAGCCTCAAACATTTGTATGAAACCCTGCATAAATTCAATGTAGATGTAGAAAATTTCAGTTACCTGGGAGACACAAAAAGTCAATTGATAAGTCTAAGCCATTTTAAAAATCCATGAAAATGTTAATTAGCAGTGTCTGTGTATAGGTAGTGCTCCTAATATGCGCCTGGTATTGGTTGAAGTAATGATATGTGGTCCTCTTCCTATTCATCTGGACCCCCTAGCAGATTTGCTACTCAAGATGTGGAATGATGCCACTATTGGACAACAGTATTGTTTTGTCACCTGCAACTGAGCAGGACAAATTAATATTCCCTTTAGAGATTAGAATTTTCCTGGCACTGGCTTGCCAAATAGAGAAGTTCTATTCAAATTAATAGCTTTAATGTGTCATTATTATACAGATTTTATAGTCTAGCTTCTGTGTAGCATGCCAGATCTCTGATAGGTAACAACGTCTTTGAAATCAGGAACTTGCATAAACAGTAAGCCAAGAACTCTCATCCAACAAACTTCCTAGCTCTTTACTTTACCCTCTCCTGGTTTCACCTCTCACCTAACACCTTGTATTTCTTTCTCCCGTTCCCCCCCCCCCATCTTCTTTCTCTAACTTCTCTTCCTTTCCAGTACTGATGAATGGTCTTGGCCCAAAATATCAACTGTTCACTCTTTTCCATAGATGCTGCTTGGTCCGCTGAGATCCTCCAGCATTTTGTGTGTATTGCTTTGGATTTCCAGCATCTCCTGATTTTCTCATGTTTATGATAAACTCTCAAATAATAACTTAAGCATTTCTGAGAATAATACCTTCGTAAGAGTCAAAATTAATGCTCATAATTAACCTGAATTCAAAATATCAGGAAAGTAAACTTTTAATTTACTTGATGAATACCTAGGAATGTGCTATAGTATATGCACATCATATTATTATTTGTAAAGATTGCTGGACAAGCTGTTAATGGGAACTGTTGTTTGCTGTCATTTTTATTCCACAGCCTGGAAACCAGTGTTGGCACTTAGACTCCTACTTGTGGTATGTTAATTTTATTAATCGGTAATTTAGTGAGTGCTATTTAGCCCGAGTTTATGTCTATTTGCCAACTACTACGAAGTTCATTGTGGACTGGACTGCTAAAGTCTGTTAAATCACAGAGAAAATGTGCCAGTCATCAATCCTGTTATTGCCCATATAACAACCTGTTAAGAATATACAACTGTTTGGAATATAACACTCTACATATAGACACCATGCTCAACCTCACATAATACTGAATATTCCCAAGGAAAAATGAACTGCTATACTTGACCTTGCAATTCTAGTTTTTTTGATATGAATTAAAATGATTTCAGTATCATAACAAATGGCAGGAGCAGCAAGAGAAGGAAAGAAATCTGGCCAAATGGAAGATACACTACAAGGTTGCGGCAAATAGTCAATTGGAAACAAGATGTTGGAAGAGCCTTTTATATAATGGGATTAGTTCCTTAAAATTGCATCTAGAAAATAGTAGTTAACCTGTCAATACCAGTATCTAAAGATCTGTATAACTGATCCAGAGATATACATTTAAATCCTACAATGACACCTGGGAAGTGAAACTGAAATATTTCAACAGCCCTAAAAAAAAAACCTGGCATTAGTAATGGTAGCCATGAAACTCCAGACTGATGTGAATGTCCAGAAGATCGGCTGGTAGGTTGTTCCAAGGATCTTGGACAACTTGCCATAGTTCTTCTGTAGACTTTGGCTGTCTTACTTGCTTCTGTCTCTACATGTATTCCCAGACAGCCTTAACGATGTTGAGATCAAGGCTCTGTGGAAGCCATACCTGCTGTTATAGAGCTTCTTCTTTTTCTTTTTGATGAAGATAGTTCTTTATGATTTTGGCCGTGTGTTAGGGGTTATTATCCTGCTTCAGAACGAAGTTAAAACCTATCAGATGCCTCCACGATGGTATTGCAAGATGGATGAAAACCTGCTTGTACTTCTCAACATTGAGATTCCATTAATTCTGACCAGATCTCCAACTACATTTGCAGATATGAAAACCCAAACCTGTAGGGAACCTCCACCATGCTTCTCTGTTTGCTGGAATGCTGTGCTCTCTAGCTCTTCTACGGACTGCGGCCTGTTTGAGCCAAAAAATTCAAATTTTGACTCATCTGTCCACAGCACTTGCTCCCAATGTTCAGTATGTTTTTGTATGTAGGTGAGTCTTTTGGCTTTGTTTCCACTTCAGAGGAATAGCTTTTTTAGCAGCTGTTCCATGAGAACCACTTCTGACAAGAGTTCTCCAGATTGTAGAGGGGTTCCAGTGGTTTCTGTGAGTTCAGCACTATAGCATTGCTGGACTTCTACCAATTTAGAAGGGACGTCAGTTTGATGTATCTCTCGTCTGCTGCTCTTACTTTCCATGGCCAAACACAGCGTTTCTGGTCCTCAATCTTCACTATTTCTTTCTGCTTCTTCAGAAAAGCTTAGACAGCACATCTTGAAACTTACACTGCCTATAAAAAGTATTCAACCCCCTTGGAAATTTTCATGTTTTATTATTTTATAACATTGATTCACAGTAGATTTAATTTGGTTTTTTTGACACTGATCAACAGAAAAAGGCTCTTTCGTGTCAAATTGAAAACAGATCTCGACAAAGTGATCTAAATTAATCACAAATATGAAACACAAAATAATTGATTGCATAAGTATTCACTCCCTTCAAGTCAGTATTTAGTAGATGCATCTTTGTCAACAATTACATCCTTGAGTCTGTGTAGGAAGGTCTCTATCAGCTTTGCACATCTGGACACTGCAATTTTTTTCCCATTCTCAGAACCATAGTACACTACAGCACAGAAAACAGGCCATTCAGCCTTTCTAGTCTGTGCCGAAACATTATTCCGCTAGTCCCATTGACCTGCATCCAGTCCGTAACCCTCCAGACCTCTCCCATCCATGTACATATCCAATTTATTCTTAAAACTTAAGACTGAGCGCGCATTTACCACGTCAGATGGCAGCTCGTTCCACACTCCCATCACTCTCTGAGTGAAGAAAAAGTTCTTTACAAAACTGCTCAAGCTCTGTTACATTGCATGGAGATCGTGACTAAACAGACCTTTTCAAGTCCAGCCACCAATTCTTAACTGGATTGAGGTCTGGACTCAGATTTGGCTACTCCAGGACATTAAATTTGTTGTTTTAAGCCATTCCTGTGTAGCTTTGGACTTTATGCTTGGAGTCATTGTCTTGCTGGAAAACAAATCTATTCCCAAAATCAGATAGCACGTCAGATGGCAGCTCATTCCACACTCCAACCACTCTCTGAGTGAAGAAGTTCCCCCTAATGTTCCCCCTAAACCTTTCACCCTAAAGCCATGTCCTCTCGTATTGATCTCTCCTAATCTAAACGGAAAGAGCCTATTCACATTTACTCAGTCTATACCCCTCATAATTTTGTAAACCTCTATCAAATCTCCCCTCATTCTTCTACACTCCAAGGAATAAAGTCCAAACCTGTTCAATCTTTCCCTGCAACTCAACTCCTGAAGACCCGGCAACATCCTAGTAAATCTTCTCTGTACTCTTTCAATCTTACTGATATCCTTCCTACAGTTAGGTGACCGGAACTGTAGACAATACTCCAAATTTGGCCTCACCAATGTCTTATACAACCTCCCCATAACATCCTAACTCCTATACTCAATACTTTGATTTATGAATGCCAGGATGTCAAAAGCCTTCTTTACAACCCTGTCTACCTGTGACGCCACTTTCAGGGAATTACGTATCTGAACTCCCAGATCTCTTTGTTCCTCCGCACTCCTCAGTGCCCTACCATTTACTGTGTATGTCCTACCTTGATTTGTCCTTCCAAAATGCAACACCTCACACTTGCCTGCATTAAATTCCATCTGCCAGTTTCTGGCCCATTTTTCCAGTTGGTCCAGATCCCTCTGCAAGCTTTGAAAGCCTTCCTCGCTGTCCACAACGTCTCTAATCTTAGTGTCATCAGCAAACTTGTTGATCCAATTTACCACATTATTATCTAGATCATTGATATAGACACAAAACAACAATGGTCCCAGCACAGATCCTTGAGGCACACCACTATTCCCAGGCCTCCAGTCTGATAAGTCCACTACCACTCTCTGTCTTCTCCCACACAGCCAATTTCGAATCCAGTTTACAACCTCTCCTTGGATACCGAGTGTCTGAACCTTCTGAATTAACCACCCATGTGGGACCTTGTCAAAGGCCTTACTGAAGTCCATGTAGACAACACCCACAACCTTTCCTTCGTCTACTTTCTTGGTAATTTATATCTTTGTTTAGTCATGTACTGGGCTGTATACCTGCAAAGTAATCACATTTTTATTTGAAAGGTGGTCTATTGCTTAATATAAACAAAAGAAAATCAGCAGATACTGGAAATCCAAGCAACACACTCAAAATACTGGAGGAACTCAGCAGGCCAGGCAGCTTCTATGGAAAAGAGGGAACAGCTGATGTTCCGGACTGAGATCCTTCATCAGGACTCAACCAGAAACGTTGACTGTTTACTCTTTTCCATTCATGCTGCCTGGCTTACTGAGTTCCTCCAGCATTTTTTTGCGTTGCTATTACTTAATATATTACTTTCTTTAAAGAAATACAAAAATTTCTCTGTAACATTTTATTGATTTTGGAAAATGAATGTTTGGAAATCTAAAATTTATTCTTTTCTACTGACACACTAATGCAGAAGACAAAAAATAAACATCCAAGACAACATTTATAAAAAATATACAAATGTAGAATTTTGCATAGCACTGTATGGGAATATGCAAAACTCTGCATTCATAATTGCGCTTTGCCCTGACAATCAAATCTTCTGAACAAATGAAGAACTGGTATCAGCTATTTTCCAAAGAAATCACTAAATGATGAACAACTTCATCAAAATTATGAGCAAATAGTACAATTCCACTTGTACACTCAGTAGCCACTTTATTAGGTACATTAGGTTGATTAATACAAACATCTAATCAGTCAATCATGTGGCAGCAACAACCCATAAAGGCATGCAGACACGGTCAAGAGGTATAGTTGTTGCTTGGACCTAAGATAGCCATAGAAAGGTACAGCCCAGAAACAGAAACAGGCCCATCTAGTCCATGCCTAGTTACATCAACCTGTACCCAGACCTCAGGCTTCAATACCCCTCCTGTCTACGTACCTATCCAAACTTCTCTGAAACGTTGAAATCGGCTTACATGCTTCACTTGCGATGGCAGCTCGTTCCACACTCTCATGACCACATCACATCTGACTGCAGAAGAAATGTGATCTAAGTGAGTGTGACTGGAATGATTGTTGTTGTAGATGGGTGGTTTGTGCATCTCAGTAACTGCTGATCTCCTGGGATTTTCAAGGACAATAGTTTCTTGAGTTTACAGAGAATAGTGCAAAAAAACCCAAAAAGTAAACATCCAGTGAGCAGTAGTTTTGTGGGCAAAAACACCTTCTTAATGAGAGGTCAGAGGAGAATGGCCAGACTGGTTCAAGTTGACAGGAAGGTAACAGAAACTCAAATGACCACAGCGGTCATTAGCACAGCAGTGTGCAGAAGAGAATATCTGAACGCACAATACGTCGAACCTTGAAGCAGCACAAGATCATGGATATGCACACAGT
This sequence comes from Mobula birostris, assembly GCF_030028105.1. Lineage (NCBI taxonomy): Eukaryota > Metazoa > Chordata > Chondrichthyes > Myliobatiformes > Myliobatidae > Mobula > Mobula birostris. The sequence continues at coordinate 147,136,785 of NC_092370.1, forward strand.
GGCCATTTTATTAGGTACCTCCTATACCAATAAAGTGACCACTGAATGTATACTAAATTATTGAAAGCACCCGTACTATACAATGTGCTCCAAATAAACCTGAAGCAACTTAGTCTCTCAATAGCTAGTTGACGAGCAAAATCAATGTAGTACTACACAGGTTCTTGGAGAACAACTTTCAATTTGTTCACAAATGTCATCAAAATTCAAGTTGTAAAATGAGGTAAAGAGGTGTGGAAAAATGGTTTCTTGAAGACCAGGCCTGGCTTCATTAGCCATGGCTCTGGAAACTCCAACATCGGTGGCTGGTATGGTGGTGCAACAGATCGTGCAGTTACCTCCTAGCTCCAGCTCACTGGAATTCATCCTGATTTTGGTTCTGTCTGCATATTCACCCTGTGGATTTCATCCTGGTCCTCTAGTCTCTTCCCATCTCCCAAAGACACAAACACAGAACATACAAAGGTACAGCACAGTAACACAGTGTCTGTGCCAAACATGATGATGATTTAAATTAATCTGATATACCTGTAGATAATCCATACCCCTCCATTCCTGTATATTCATGTGCCAGTCTAAAAGCTTCTTAAACACCATTATCATGTCTGTTTTCATCACTACCCGTGGCAACGTGTCCCAGACACCAACCGCTCTCTACATAAAACAAAATTGTTCTACATAGTGCCTTTACACTTCCACCTCTCACTTTAAATATACTGTCTATCCTCTAGTATTTGACATTCCCACCTAATGGCATGAACATTCATTTTGATAACTTCCAGTAATTTCTTCCTCACTCGCTTTTTTCCACTCTCCTTTTCTGTTTTTTCATTCCCCATTCTGGTTACCCTCTCAAACTTACTTTTCCTCTTCCTCCGTCCTCATGACCTATCCATCACCTCCTTCTGGGCTCCCTCCTCCTTCCCTTTCTTCCTTGGTGCACTTTGCTCTGCCATTAGATTCCTTCTTCTTCAGCCATTTACCTCTTCCATCTATCACCTCCCAGCTTCTTACATCCTCCCACCACCCCCCCTTCACCTGGTCTCATCTATCACCTCCCAGCTTCTTACATCCTCCCACACCCCCCACACCTTTTCACCTGGTCTCATCTATCATCTGCCAGCTTCTTACATCCTCCCACACCCCGCCCCCCCTTCACCTGGTCTCATCTATCACCTGCCAGCTTCTTACAGTCCTGATGAAGGGTCTTGCTCTTTATTTCCCTCCGTAGATGTGTCCTGACCTGCTGTGTTCTTCTGCATTTTGATTGTGTTGCTCTGGATTCCCAGCACCTGCAGTCTCCCTTGTAAATTCTATGTGCTGCCTGGAGTTTGGTCATTTGCTTTTCCATATGCATTTTATCTAAGTTGTACAAGAATTCTGACGTTCATAAACGTCCATATGTTACACACTGAAAGTGTCCTACATTTAAATTAGACATTTATAAAATACTTGGGCACCTTTATGGTTCTGCTTGCATTCATATATCTGTCATTTCTGCTTCTATGAGAAGTCACTAGTCCTATTAATTGCCTTCTTCTTTCCCATTTCATAGAACCAAGGTTTACTGCGTCAGAGTGGTAAACCTGCCTTTTCTCCCTCTAATATCCCATTCTTAATCAATTTTGCTCAGTTAACTGCTGCTTAAATGGGCTTGTAATTGTACTTCACAACTGATTATCAGGATTATTGATTCTGCCACTTTATTGGTTGTCCTGCCAAGTGAGCATTGAAGCACACATTTTAATGCACTAATTGAAATGTGTTAAGTAACTTTTTATATAACCCTTGAAAACCCACAATAACACTCCATAGCACAATAAAGCAATTTCCTGCCTTACAGTTTATACAATCTGCTTAAAGAAACACTGAAGTAATTTTTCCATTTTGTTGCATTGAATTAACAAGTGTGTGTAATCAATTGAAAAAGGGCGGAGATTCTTTACACTGATTTCCATCTACTTAGCATCTCAAACATTTTCTCAGTTGTTTATGCAAACACGATAGAAAGCTTGTCAGTTTAAAAAACTACATTGAAATTAAGCTTCTGTAAAATAACTTGTGTAAAATAGCTGTACTGAGGTCTTCATAAAGCTTTATACAGCAGCTTTATAAAGTACATTTGAGGAGAGTAGTGAGATTTGCGAAAAACATATTATAACCACTTCATTTTGCCTTTTGATTATTTCCTGATCCACTATTGGCTGTAAGAAGGCTTCAAGAAGAGTCTTACAGCTGTTATATATAGTGCCTATATAAATGTATTTACCCCCCGCCACCCCAGGAAGTTTTCATGTTTTATTGTTTTACAACATTGAATCAGTGGACTTAATTTTGCTTTTTTGACACTGATCAACAGATCTCTAATAAGTGATCTAAATTAATTACAAATATCAAACTTAAAATAATTGATTGCATAAGTCTTCATCCCCCCCCCCCTTTAATATGATACATCAGATCATCACTGGTGCAACCAATTGCTTTTACAAGTCACATAATTAATTACATGGAATGGAAATCTGTTTTTGGAGATCTGTGTGCAGTCAAGGTGTTTTAATTGATTGTAGTAAAAATAAAGCTGTACCTGGAAGGTCTTGGCAAAAACTACACCATGAAGACAAAACAATACTCCAAGCAACTCTGCAAAAAAGGCTATTGAAAATCACAAGTCAGGATTTGGATACAAGAAAATTTCCAATTAACTGAATATCCCTTGGAGTACTGTTAAGTCAATCATCAAGAAATGAAAAGAACATGGCATAGCTGTAAATCTATCCACAGCAGTCCATCCTCAAAAACTGAGGGAGGCCACCAAGAAACCTATGACAACTTTGGAGGAGTTACAAGCTTCAGTGGCTGAGATGGCAGAGACTGTGCAAACAATAACTGTTGCCCAGGTGCTTCACTAGTCGCACCTTTATAGGAGTGCAGCAAAGAGAAAGCCACTGTTGAGAAAAACTCACATGAAATCTCTGCTAGAGTTTGCCAGAAGGCATGTGAGAGACTCTGAAGTCAGTTGGAAGAAGGTTCTATGGTCTGATGAAACCAAAATTGAGCTTTTTGGCCATCAGACTAAGTGCTATGTTTGGCATAAGCCAAACACATCATCAGAAACACACCATCCCTACCATGAAGCATGGTGGTGGCTGCATCATGCTGTGGGGATGCTTCATTGCAGCAGGCCTTGAAGGCTTGTGAAGGTAGAGGGTAAAATTAATGAAGTAAAATTCGGGGAAATCTTGAAGGAAACCTTATGTGCAAACCTTATAGAGACTTATCCACAGACTCAAGGTTGTAATTGCTGCCAAAGGTGCATCTACAAAATACTAACTTGAAGGAGGTGAATGCTTGTGCAATCAATTATTTTGTGTTTAATATTTGAAATTAGTTTAGATCACTTTGTAGAGATCTGTTTTCTCTCTGACACGAAAGAGTCGTATTCTGTTGATCAGTGTCAAAAAAGCCAAATTAAATCCACTGTGGTTCAATGTTGAAAAACAATATAAAAGATAGGAAGGATAAAAGATGGCATCCTTGGCAGGTTTGTTTACAAGAGAGTCAAGCTACATTTCATCTTCTACATAATTCACAGGCAGAGGTACTTTCACAGCATGTCCATATAACCGATTCACAACTTCTGAGCACCATATGGTGCAATGGCATTGAACTGCAGGAGTTGGGTTTATTGTCACTTATATTCTTAAGCCTTTCTTCCAGAATTACTTGAATTTTGTCATACAGTCAGAAAGCCCTTAAGTGTTTTCAATTGTTTTCTCTCTCCAACCGCTCATTATGCATCTCCTTCTACCTCAACAGGCTGAAAGAGTGGTTTCTTTTAAGTAGAATATGGAAGTTAATGTGCTATTTGACCAATCCTGCATGGGATAAGAGCTGCTCAATTAGTCCATCTCCCATTACTGAAATTGGACAGTCCCCAAAATTGGATTTCAATGAAAGTCTTTGATAATGCAGACAGGAGACAGTATATCGTGCTGCTTGCTCATTTGAATTACTTCTGCATCTAGCCAAATGTACAGTCATCGGTAAGACAATTCTCCAAGTGATTAATATTGTAAATAGCTATCCTACCTAAGCCTCATCAAAACTTCTCGTGGTTATGTAGGGAATGAATCCGATCTAGGAAATAGTGAGGAATGGTTCAGCCTTGAAAAGAATAGGATCCAAGATTACTGGATGCTACGCCACACGCTTTAATGATGGAGGTACTCAGTGGGCAAATTAATTCACGGCTAGTAGAAGGCCCTCAGCACAAAAAGGACATTGAACATGAGCTGAAATTAAATTATTTTCACTACTGTCAGTCATGCAAGTTCCAGATGGAGATTCAGAAATATCATTGCACTCAGGTGTAGAAGGATTCTTCATTGCTGTTTCTGTACAATTTTGTTTGACCAGTCATGGTTCTTAACCCTGAACTGAACCCCAAACCTGGAGGACCGGTGCACCACTCTTAGTCTAGCCTCTACCCTTTGACCTGTTTGTCATGAATGACTCTACCAAAACCCAAAGCATAAAGCCCTGACTCCAGCCAACATAGTTCTTTGGGTCATTGAGGCACGCAGGCCTGCAAACCTCTTGTGGTCATCTTGGGGGATAACCTGACTGGACTGGGTGATGTGCAACATAGCTCTTTGGGTGTGAGCCTTGTAGCTGTGTTCAGTCGGTAATAGAGTAAATGGATCAGTACAGATAGTGAGTGTTGACGGGTCACTAATGAGTTGTTGCAAAGTGAGCAGAAATTGGTGTTAATGATGCAGTGTAAGGATCACAATTCTCCACAAAGACAGGACAGTTCAGTCTTTTACAGGTAGAGGAGGTGAAGTATGCTTTATGATTAACTCATCACTGTGCACAGATATGGCAATTCTGTCTCAGTCCTGCTCACCCGACCTGCAGTCAAATGTAGCCCATTTTATCTGTTGAGGGAGTTTTCTGCCACCATCCACATTAGACAAGCACTGGAGGAGCTGAGTAACATAATCAGCAAGTACAAAACAGAACACCCTGATATTTTCCCAATGATGCCTTGAGTCAGTGGACTGGACTGTATTCAGGAATCCATCTTTGGATCTGAATAACCATGCCACAGTTGTCTTCGACTTCATCAAGACTTGTGCAGATGTGTGTGTACCTTCAAGAGCATATCAGACTTGCCAAAAACAAAAGCCATGGATGAACCAGTAGATTCAAAGTCTGCTGAGGGCTAGATCTGCGGCATTCAAGACGGATGATCCAGAACTATATAGGAAGTCCACGTACAATCTACAGAAGGCTATTTTACAGGAAGAGTAAACCTCAATTGCGATTGAGGTTAGAGACAGAATCAGATGCACATCAGTTCTGGCAGGGTTCACAGGCCATTACTTCCTACAAAGCGAAACCCAAAGCCACGAATGGCTATGATGCTTCAATCCCACATTAGCTCAGCGCTTTTTATGCATGCTTGGAAAAGGAAAATAAAACTACACCTGTGCAAATCCCTGCAGCATCTGGTGACACTTTGATCTCTGTCTTGGAGGCTGATGTCAGACCATCTTTCAAGCCGTCCAGTATTGCCTTCTCCAAAAGATTATTAATTTTCCTGAAGTGCCACTCTAGATGTGTGTATGCAGGAGAAACCAATTGTCCTATCTCAGAAAGGCAGCATTTGTACTTCTATCACTGCCCCCTGCTAGTGACCTTGTGTTGACTGTCAGTCAGGCTGCTGTCCACAGAAAGCTTTCTAGACCCAGAGACGCTCAACGTCAATCTTCACAGTCACTTGTGGTCTTCTCCAGTAAAAGACAGCAACCTTCCACAAGCCGTGGTCTGTAACAATCACTGGGATATCATTTTGTACAAGCAAAAGTATTAGAAAAACAGATACTAAAAGCTTGTGCAGGATCAGTTTACTTTTGCATGCAATGTGTCATGCTTTCAATTTTGAAAATTGATTTGGAATTTTTTAACCTTGTGAGTTTTAAAATTTTTTACCTCAGGCTGAAGAAAGTTATAGATACTTAGCCACTTGGTAGTGAAAAATGAGTTGCATTTATTAGAATTACCCTTAAATGAGTTCTTCTTGGATAGTGCAGAGTCTGTTGAGTATTCTCCTTCCTTTTCTTTGCTCTTCCTCCTGATCCTCACTTGATGACTTAGTCAGCCCACTCATGAACATCAGTCCTGTGCCACATGCAGCAGAACACCATGAGTCTTGACACATAGTTTTAAACTCTAGGCAAAGCAAGCAATTTCTAGACACAAGTTTGATCACATTTCATGTGGCAGCATGGCTTTCATTGTAAGCATGGTGCACAAGCATTTCTGGATTGTAATCATACTGCAGCTGCCTCAAAGTCACTCTTTGGTGTGCAATGAAGACTCAGCAGCAGTGAAGTACTACAAAATGATGTGACCATGGCTGTTGGCAGTATCATGGGTGTTGACTTGTATGATTTGCTACCTACAGTCAAACACAGGGGCTGTGATCTCCTTTCATTCTGATGGAGAGCAGATGTGTAATGCAGTGATCAAAAAACAACATTTATAAGTATACCAGACTATGCAGCTGGCAACAATCATTATGAAACCAAAGGTTTATAACACCTACTTCCTCTCGCAAGGAGATATAAAATATACTTGGCTCTTATCTGTATAATATCTGTTCCTGAACCTGGTGATGTTGGACGTAAGGCTCCTGTACCTCCTTCCCGAAGGCGGCAGCGCGAAGAGAACATGGCCTGAATGGTGAGAGTCCTTGATGATGGATGCTGCTTTCTTGTGGCACTGCTTCTTGTATGAGGAGGGCTTTTCCTATGATATACTGAGTGGGAGGGCTTTTCCTGTGAGGGACTGAGCGGGGAGCGCTTTTCCTGTGAGGGACTGAATGGGGAGGGCTTTTCCTGTGATGGACTAAGCTACATTCATCACTTTCTACAGGAACTCTGCAGATGCTGGAAACTCAAGCAACACACATAAAAGTTGCTGGTGAACGCAGCAGGCCAGGCAGCATCTCTAGGAAGAGGTACAGTCGACGTTTCAGGCCGAGACCCTTCGTCAGGACTAAGAGCATTAGCATTTCCATACCAGGTTGTGATGCAACCAGTCAGGAACTCCACAGTGCATCTACAGAAGTCTGTTTTAGATGACATGCCAAATCTGCACAAACATCTAAGAAATTAGAAGCACCTCCATGCCTTCTTTGAAATGGCACTTACGTGCTGGTCCTCTGTGAACTGATAACATCACGGAAAACAACGTGGTTCTTAAATTGCTCTGAGGTTGTCGCTGCAGATTGTATCAAGGACTTGCAGAACGCAATTGTTTCACACATTGTTCCTTATTGGATTGGAGGATATGGCCTCCTCTTCAGACCCTCCTCCTTTTTAGACCATTACACTAACTTGCCCTACCTAGTCTGTGTAAACTCTGCTCTTTATTTGACCTAATGCATTTATGTCTGACAGCCAGTAGTTCATGCAGGAAAAGTGATTCATTACTTGCCACACCACAACCTATCAAAATTTTCAGCCTGAAACAAATAAATGAATACCAAATACTTACAAAGCAACAGCCAAAATTACATGTAATGGAATATCTTGACATTTTTAAGTGTCATAAATGTAAGTATCTCTTTGTTATATTTCACTTTATCAGATACTAGCTGAAAATCCATACACATAGTGACCACACCATCTTTGTTAAGGTCAGTATTTTACCAAAAAATTCAGAATTAAATTGGTCAAACTCAATTTGTCTTTTACAGATCTTACTAGACTTCCATAAGCAAATTTTAATTTTATCTCTAAAAAACTCTCTTTGCAACACTAAGCTGATTCCTGCAATTATTGGATTTATTCTTCCTTCCTTTTTACCTTCAGAGATATTTAAATACTGTGACCAAACAAATATCTGCAATTTATTTCCTTGGTAACCTGAGGTGCATCCCATCCAGTCTGTATGTTTTGCATCGGTCAATTAACTTTATCGCTCAGATTGAAATTGGGTTGTTTGTGATACTTTCCAGTACTCACCCAAAAGACCTTTCTCTGTCATTGTCTGCCAGTTATCACACAACATAGCAAAGAGCTGAGAAGAGTCACTCCCTGCAGGCTTTCAGCAAGAGGATGAGTAGCAGGAGACAGGAAGAGCACGAGCAAGAAGACAAGGAAGAAAAGGGAGAGAAGAGCTGTCTTCCACTGGCAACACTGATAAGACACGAGGATAATCTAATAGATCACATGTTCACACAACATTAAATATTTCATTATTTGCTGCTTTTTTATAGGCATATATCACTACAACAGTGATACAAATTCTACTAATTAGAAGCCTGGACAACATTGTAATGATTGTCCACCACTTGCAATCTTCGTCAGCAGTACATTCTAGGTCATATTTTTGAAGAATATTCTTTACTACAGAGATGCTCAACATTTGGATGCACAGTGTATATTTCCCAGTGAAATTCCAGTGTCAGATGTTCAAAGAGCATCACGAGAATGCCTAGCCTATTAATTGCCTCAGGTGGCCTCCTACATGATGTCTGATTCCATTCATGACAAGCATGGCTCCATTACACGTGCACCATACTGTCCAGTTAGGAGCAATCCTCTCACGAAGTCCTTTCATAACACGCCTTTCAAACATTAACTAACTGGGATATTTAAACAGTATTGATGGCAACTGGCTCAATAGATCCATTACCTGGGTAGATTTCATAAATAACATGGCAACACACTGTGTAAAATGGCAAAAGCTGATTCCTTACATTGAAGAAAGCATTATCTGAATAACTACAGAGATTATATTGAACTCACAGACCAGGAAACATTGACTCTCCTGTTCCACATTAATTGTTCACTGCATACCTGAGAGACAACCACTAAGATACTTGCACTCAATTCCATGAAGGAGAAAGTTAAATAATACCTGTTCAGCTCAAGATCAATTAAAGTATCTACATCTGAATAGATGTAGATATTTTTCTAATAAGGAGTTCATCATGATGGGAATGATACACTGTGGTCTCTTTTGCAGCAGTTACTTCGATGCTTTTACCTCTATAAGCATGTTTTATTGGCAAATTAGATGCAAGATGCTAAGAAATGGATTTATTTGTCCATCCCTTTATGCATGCCATTCTGGATAGGAACCTCTATGACCATGGAAAATGGAGCCAAATGGTTAGAGGTTGTGCGTAAACCCAGTTAACCCTAACCTAATCGCGGGACAATTTACAATGACCAATTAACTCACTCAGTTCATCTCTGGACTGTGGGAGGAAACTAGAAGACCCAGACAAAACCCACACATTCAACAGGGAGGAAGTACGAAGACTCCTTACAGAACGGCATCAGAATTGAACTCTGAAACATCCCAGGCTGTAATAGTGTTGCACTATCCGCTACATAACATGACGCCCTGGGATTGTCAGGGTTGCTAAGGCTGCATGCCTCAAAGGGTTGAAAAGGCCGTATGGCTTAATAAGTAAATAAATGATGAGGAATGCAAGCAATCAGAGACAAGGCTGGATTGTCTCACCCATGCTCACTGATAACACCTTGGCCACACTGCAGTGATTCAACCTGATCTCTCATTATGATTAAAGCAAAACACTTTTTGCTCATGTGTTTCAATCAGTTGTCATCTCTTGCCATGTTTCAAAGGTTTAATCTAGTTCCTTAGATTACAATAAGGAAAAGAAGTACAATGCACCAGCCATACTCCCTTCAGTGTTTCCAATCAAAGCTTGGCAAAATACTTCCCTTTCACAAACAGTGATAAGGTAAAATAAAAATGCTTTTACAGAGTTAAACATCAAAAGGAAATTACAAATATCAGAACTTAAAAGTTCTTTAATTTCAGGTAAAGCTTGCAAAATGAATGTGAAATTTACTAATCATCTTAAACTCTGATTAATGATATCTAGTGCTTCCTAACTGTGCTTGCTTTTCAAGTGAGTTTAATGGTGCTACTGCCATACTGCAATGGTCCCCTAGCACCTGACTTCTGGAAGTCTACCTTCTTTCCAAAGTGCTAGAAGCAGATGCCTATGATAGACACACAAGATGCTGGATAAACTCAGCGGATCAGGCACCATATATGGAGAGAACAGATTCTCTCTAGAGGTAAACACAAGAAAGTCTTCAGACGCTGGAAATCCAAGCAAAACACATAAAATGCTGGAGGAACTCATCAGGTCAGGCAGCATCTATGGAAATCAAGGTTTCGGGCCGAGACCCTTTCTTAGTACTGCCAGAATGAAAAGGCGGGGGGAGAGGAAGGAGGATAGCTGGAAGATAGGTGAAGTCAAATGGTGGGAAAGGTAAAGGGCTGGAGAAAAAAAAGAATTTGATAGGAGAGGAGAGTAGACCATAGGAGAAGAGGAAATTAGAAGTGGGGGGGGGAGGGAGGTGATAGGCAGGTAAGAAGAGGTAAGAGGCCAGGGTTGGGAATAGAACTTGGGAGGGGGAGGGAATTTATTTTTTTACCAGAAGAGGAAATCAATATTCATGCCATTTGGTTGGAGGCTACCCAGACAGAATATAAGGTGTTGCTCCTCCATCCTGAGGGTGGCCTCATCTTAGCACAAAGGCCATGGACCAACATGTCAGAATGGGAATGGGAATCCGAATTAAAATGTTTGGCCACTTGGGAAGTTCTACTTTAGCAGATTGAGCGGAGGTGCTTGACGAAGCAGTCTCCGAATTTACAATGGGTCCCAATGGGTAGAGAAGCCTGCATCGGGAGCACCAGACACAAATGACCACCCCAGCAGATTCACAGGTGAAGTGTTGCTTCACCCGGAAAGACTGATTGGGGCCCTAAATGGAGATGAAGAGGGGAGGTGAATTGGCAGGTATAGCACTTGGGCTGCTTGCAGGAATAGATGCCAAGAGAGAGATTAGTGAGGAGGGACAAATGGACAAGAGAAACAGGGAGGGACAATACCTGTGGAAAGCTGCCTAATCAGCTGAGCTCCTCTAACATATTCTATTTTGCTCCAGATTCCAGCATCTGCAGATCCCTCATGACTCATGTCTGTGATGAAAGTCCACCGTGAATTCCTGCCCTTAAAGGGCCAGCTTCCAATTATTGTGGCAATAATCTAAAAAAGCAGGTGGTGGGCACTAGTGAAGGCACAGACACACAGCCAGTGATGGTGGGAGAAATCCTGAGAGAAACTGCCAAGGTAGTGACTGAAAAGATAACTATTCAAATGTGTTGCGGCTTAAACCACCTTAGTGTCATGAGAGCAAACCAGACTTTGTCAATTCAAAAGAAATACGCCAGTATGTTCCATGATGGCTCCACTGAGAACTATTGAGACATCTATCAGTTCCTAGAAAATAGCAATTCGCTCACACTGGAGATCAAACTGATGGTTAGAAGTGTTAGTGGAGCTATGGTATGCTTGGACTGCGATGTCTGTATCTTCCATGTATACTTCCAGAGTACTGGCGGTAGCTGATCCAAAAGTGTGTGTTGATACCAGAGTGCAAGTGATACTGCCCTAGCTCTTTAGTACTGTTTGCAAAGCATTTGTTGTAGATTTATCCATAACCCTAGTTAACTTGTGCATTCAATGTGACAGGCCTAAAAAGGTAGTCGTCATTTCACTGTGTATCCCGACTGTGTATTTCCTATTCCTTGCTGCCTGAAAGCCAAGGAGCTTCCAACATACACACATTTGTCTGCACTATTCGTCTGCTTTTGTGGTGCTGGTTTCTGAGCTGGTGGCCTTCTAGTTCCCCAACAACTGCATTTTGTCATTTTCCAACCCTTTCCTCCACCTTTTCCTCTTCGTTGGCCACTGGAGTCTAGTGTGGTGTTTCCTTCGGAGCCTGCAATTATAAGGACGGAAACAATAGCACGGCAACATACCATGTATTGTCCCTTTGTGTCATGTGGCCAACACACATTTTAAACATCGAGGTCATTTCAAAAGGCGAGAGTTATGTTGAATAATCATGAAATAAATGCATACCAGGCAGACTCTTAACTTGCTCTGCTGACACTGGGGCATGGAGCTCGGCTGTTCATGAGGAAGAGGACCCTCTCCTCCGGACTGGTCAGTCTCGTAGCCTGAGAGGGCCCCCCTCCTGTCTGCCCTGACAGGTGGCGGTTGCATGCGGCCTTTGCCTGTAAGACAAAGAGGCAGATTAATGAGATGGACCCATGAGATGTTTGTCCTGCTTCATCAATGTGTGTCAGTGTCTGGCTCCTGGTGATTGTGAAGGAGGGATGAAGATAAAGGGGGGAGCGTATTGTCAGTGTCTGTCTGTGGGTGTTTTTGAGGGCTGGAGGGGGCAAAGAGTTTTTCAGTATCTGGCTGCCAGTGCTGGGGAGCAAGAGTTGTTGCCTGTATGGTCATTGTGTTAGAGCTAATGGCAACTGACATATCAGTAGCAAATACTGGGTGCTGATCTCACCTTCAAGTATGGTATGAGGTAATTGAACTTCTGTACTGCTCCTTGTTCCTAAGTGTGGCTTCGCGCAATAAGCTCCTGAACCACCTCCTACTAGATAAGCTAGTCGCTGCCCTGATAGTTTCCTGGAACCCCTCGTGCCAACAAGCACTCTCCACTTGTGGATCTCCTCCACCAGTTTTTTAAGGCTCCTATCAATAAAGCTCCTCCTCCTCTCTCACCGCTCTGTTTGCAATTCTTCACATACACACCACATGACATTTTACCCGTTGCAGCAGTGATGATTCAGAATATATGTGAGTGAGTGCAAAGTGGCACTGCAAAATTGATTCTGCAGCTTCAGCCATCTGTATCAGCAGCCTTTGATTTCTTGACCCTGTGTCAATGGCTGCACAGAATTACAACAGACGGATGGATATAATAAGATGTAGCCGTTGCCATATAAGGCAGTGTTCGTATAAAAACAAAACATGCCAACATTATTGTGCAGATCTTCGGTCATGATCCTTCTACAACTTCTGAAAAGGGTTAGGTCAAAGCACAATGTTACTTTAATGCTCCAGTCATGCAGCAGATGGATTTCAAGGCTGGTGAATTTTTTTACTGAGAGTCAAAAGACGCTGGACACAAATGACACAGAACACGCTGGAGGTCAGGCAGCAGCTGTGGAAACAATCAACATTGTGGGTCTGCAATGTCTGATGAAGAGTTGATTGTTTCTCTTCACCTAATAGGCCGAGTTTTTCCAGTTTATATTGGTTTAGTGTTGATTTTGCTAATGCATGTGTAAATTTCCACTGAAGCACCTACCTGTGCTAGAAAGTGGTTTAAAACATATGTAGCTATAGCTCCATCAGTAACGTTCAGAGTGAGTTAGCTTCCACCTACTGCCATGGCTCCCCATTCCCATCGTTATTTCCATCTATATTTCTCACTTCCACTTACATTATTATTTCCAGGGTGTTTCAATAAAGACAACCATTCCAGCCACTTAAACCTGCTGACCAGAGGGATAGGATTGTGAAGGGGTCGGCGAGAGGTGGAAAGGATGAACAGCATACCTTGTATATACACTGAGTGGCTGCTTCATTAGGTACACCTGTACATCTGCTCGTTAATGCAAATATCTAAGCAGCCAAAAATGTGGCAGCAACTCAATGCATAAAAGGATGCAGACAAGGTCAAGAAGTTCAGTTGTTTTTCATACCAAACTTCAGAATTGGAAAGGTGATCTAAGTGACTTTGACAGTGGAGTAATTGTTGGTGCCAGACAGGGTGGTTTGAGTATCTAGAAACTGCTGATCTTCTGGGATTTTCGCACACATTAGTCTCTAGAGTTTACAGAGAAAGATGTGAAAAAGAAAAAACGTCCAGTGAGTGGTAGCTCTGTTGGCGAAAACACCTTGTTAATGAATGAGCTCAGAGGAGAATGGCCAGACAGGTTCAAGCTGATAGGAAGGTGAAAATAACTCAAATAACCACGTGTAACAACAGTAGTGTGCAGAAGAGCCTCTCTGCATGCACGACACATTGAACCTTGAAGTAGTTGGGCTAAAGCAGCAGAAGATCATAGACATGCACTCAGTTTTCACTTTATTAGGTACAGGAGGTATCTAATAAAGTGGCCACTGACTGTACAGTATATTGTACATATCTCAACAATAAAACATTAATAAAAGTGAAATGAAGGCTAATATGAAACTCCAGTAATTTGAGTTAACTCCAGGTGACTTTGCCATTTCTGAATTTTCCATCACAAATTTATGCCTCATGTCAGCTAGTTTTTTGCATGAGGCATGGAAGAAGATCAATGCAAGAACTTTAAACAGACAGTTCTTGTATGTGTTACAAAGGCCTGAACAAAATTGTGTGCTCTAAAGCAGTAGTCTCCAACCTCCAGGCTGCGGACCGATACTGGGCCACGAAGAATGCAGCGGTGCAGCGGTAGCCGGAACGCACCCAGCACATCTTTAAGAAAAAAGCCGAAATAAACAAGCTAATTAATTAGGTGCCACCCGGCACGTAAATGTTGGCCCAGATCAGAGGCGATCGCCGATTTCACTTGCTCTACGCTATAGTACATTTTCTGTGCCCATAAACTTCAAAATGAAGAGTACACAGCCTGTTGAGCAAAACATTATTCCCAAATCAGAGCTTCCTGGAGAAAACATTTGAGTTATGAAATGTTTGCCAATACTGGAAATGTAAAACAAAATTAGAAAATGCAGGAAATCCTCACCAGTCCAGGCAGCAGCTGACAAAGGGTCTTTGACCTATAACAATAACTCTGTTTTCCTTTTCCACAAATGATGCCTGACCCTTTTCTGTAATGTTTGTGTGAACTGGTTTTAAATTACACGCAAACGCAAGGACTTCTGCAGATGCTGGAAATTCAAGCAACACACATCAAAGTTGCTGGTGAACGCAGCAGGCCAGGCAGCATCTGACGAAGACGGCCCGAAACGTCGACTGTATCTCTTCCTAGAGATGCTGCCTGGCCTGCTGCGTTCACTAGCAACTTTGATGTGTGTTAAATTATAGACATATAATCAAACCAAATTCGAGATTTTTCAAGGCACACCAATGAGCTCCAGTAATTAAAGTCATAAATTTAGCTGATACTTGAATCCCTGAACTGGTAGGAAAATGCACTTAAGTTATTTGCAATATTTATTAAATGCTTGATTCTATGATGGTGGACAGTTACAGATAATTGATAAAGCTGTCTACAGTCCCTCCTTTACTTTCAAATTTCACTTTCTATCGTGTAGCTTTTTTAAAACTGCATAACGAGATGTGTAAATAGAGGATCTCAAGACCAGCTGAAGAACTCACAATATTGAATGTACAACAAATGATTAGAAAGAATTGAGAGTTCTCCTACACAAATACCTGAACAGTAAAAGGAGTTTTGTTGTCAGAGTCATAGAGCACCGAGCACAGGAACAGGCCCTTTGGCAGCCACTCTAGCAAAACATGATTTTCTGCCCAGTACCATCTCCCTGCACACAGATCATAGCCATTCATAACCCTCCCATCCAGGTACCTATTCAAACTTCTCTTAAATGTTGCACATCTACCTCTTCTGCTGGCAGCTTGTTCCACACTCACACTACCCTCCAAGTGAGAGAAGAACCCTCTCAAATTCTTTTTAAGTGTTTCATCTTTCATGATAATCTGTGACTTCTAAATCTAGTCTCACCCAATTTCAGGGGGGAAAAGTCCTGTATGTATTTACCATATCTACCGCCTTTATAACTTTGTACACCTCTATAAGTTCTCTCCTCATTCTTTTATGCTCCAGGGATTCAAGTCCTAACCGATTCAATCTTTCCCTATAACTCAGGTTGCCAATTTCTGGCAATATCCTTGTTAATTTTCTCTATACTCTTTAAAACAAAATACAAGCTAGTAATTAATGAAACACTCTCTGAACACATGCAGTAAATGTAACAGGGAACTGCACACAGAAAATGAAATATTTCAAGTAGTGAATATATGTGCCTTGAAGTTGGATTACATAGTTCCCATTCTTGTAAGCCACATGGCCAGATTCCAATTTCAAAAATCATTGAAAATCAGTGACATCATGAAGTAAGTTGCGAAAAGACCCAATTTTCATTTCAGAGCATTCATTTAGCTAAAAATTTGGATAGCAGATATACGTTAAGCAATAGCTTCCACGGTGTGCAACGATCACCATTAGATATGACCACTGTCATTTTCAATTACATAATAATGTCTAAAGCTGTTTATAGGCCACAGGTCCTTAAACAGCATTATTAACAGCTGTGAAGCCCTCCTGAGTCTCACTCAGCAGATCCCAGACCAACTCTAACAATTTAATTCCACAAGATCCACTTCAGGATAACTACAAGTAGAGCTACTAGGACTTGATGTTTCAGTCCCTATGATAAGTCGGCACTATCAATGTTGGCAGTGGGTATGGAGTGGTGACAAGAAGGGAGGGTAGGTACATCATCGGGGTCATCAGGTGGGTACCCTCCTTCTTTGACATTTCGTTGATAAGCCCACGACATCTCCAGAGGGCTCAACGGTGCTACCTGACGTCCCAGATACACCACCCTTAGTTCCATACCCTCCTGTCTTCATCTTGCAGCCCAGTTGTTGTCTTTCTCTTTAATCCAAATCCAATTGCTGCTTTCTTCTGCTGTGTTTGACAAGGACTTGATTGCTTGTTAGAGGGAGTGACCCCCTCACCCCCATCTTCTTCAGTTGACTGGTCGTAGATGTAGCAACAAATCCCCTGCATCCCACAGGTGCATAAGCAGCATTATTAACAGCTGTGAAGCCCTCCTGAGGTCACTCAACAGATACCAGACCAACTCTAAAAATTTAATTCCACAAGATCCACTTCAGGATAACTACAAGACAGAGATCAGCTACAAAAGTGAGCACACACGGAAATGGATAGGAAATCAGTTGTAAAAGAGCTGAGATTAATTCTAAAAGAGCAAGTGATCTGCTAACAAAATATTAGGTTCAAGGAGAAAATTGCCAGAGATGAATTATAAAACAGCAGAGCCATCAAACACTACCCTCTGAGTGAGGGAAGAACCAAAAGACTAGCTTCAAAAGACTAGCAAACTGGCTAAAAAAAAGTTCACTTAGTAAAGATTATGGGCTCAGCCATGAACAAGCCAAAGATTAAGTGCTAAAAAGAACATCACCTGCCCATCACCTCTCTCTGGTGCCCCTCATCCTTCCTTTTCTTCCATGGTCCACTATCCTTTCCTATTAGATTCCTTCTTCTTCAGTAGTTTATCTCTTCCACCTATCACCTTCTAGCTTCTTACTTCATCTCCTCCTTTCCCCACTGACATTCCCCCTCACCTGGTTTCACCTATCACCTGCCAGCTTGTACTCCTTCCCTACACCCACCTTCTTATTCTGGCTTCTTCCCCCTCCCCCCCACCCAAGTCCTGATGAAGGATCTGGGGCTGAAACACTGACTGTTTATTCCACTCCGTAGGTGCTGCCTGACCTGCTAAGTTCCTCCAGCATTTTGTGTGTTGCACTAGAAGAGTGCAAATTCATCTACAAAAATATAGGAGATCAGCTAAAATAACCAGTGGATGACCTACAAGACCATTAGATTGAG
Source organism: Mobula birostris (assembly GCF_030028105.1). Taxonomy (NCBI): domain Eukaryota; kingdom Metazoa; phylum Chordata; class Chondrichthyes; order Myliobatiformes; family Myliobatidae; genus Mobula; species Mobula birostris. The sequence goes on from NC_092370.1 coordinate 147,154,338, forward strand.
TACAACTGAATAGTGTGTTAGCCACAGAAGAACCACAGATAGTCACAAAAGAGTAGAACATCCTTTGGAGGGAGTAATCCCCATTAAACTATTAAAATCAGCTAGAGAAAGCCAAAGATCAGTGACCAATGAGCAGAAGATTATCTACATAGAGACTAAGTAAATTAGTATGAAAGAGCCATGATGAGTTGTAAGTGAACACAAGGCCACTTACATAAGATAAGGGGATACAATACAAAAGAGTTTGAGATTAGCTATTGCTCCAAGATGACACCGTTGAGTTGTAGCTCTGATTTATTAATTGTGTTTTTAGGTTCATAAAGATAGATTTGGGGATAGACAGAGCAGTTAGGGGTCAGATGAGACCGGCAACGTGAACATGAAACATCCATGGTTAGATGTCGGACCAGCAGAGAGTGGATGCCCACACACCATCACCCCCCCGCCCCCGGTCAACATGCTCTGGTGTCAGAGTTCTATGCAGGAGGGAAGAACAAGGTCCGATGACCCCCTAGGTTCGCGAATTGATGAGACTAGAGCTCTAGGCCTCGTATTCGGAATCCCATCATTGGCAAGTACAGAGCTTGAGGCCTAGTATTTGGTGATTGGTGTAACCTGGGATTGATGTCAAGGATCGAGGTCCAAGGATCAAATCAGAAGTCAAGGAAGGTTGGCCAGATCCAGGTCTATGAATCTCTGCAATTCCGCTAGGGTGGTCAAAGCCTGGTGTCTGCAGCCCCATGTCTGTATCCGCTGGAGGCTCAAGCCTGGAGGGCTGTCCTAGAGTTATAGGGCTCTGTATGTGTGTGGTTGCATGGGAGGGAGAAACGTGGCTTTTTTGCTGTTGTTGTTTTCTCGATTGTTGTGTTCTATGTTCTTCTGCCAAGCATTGTGGGCATGCTGTGTTGGTGCCAGAACATGTGGCGATACTTGAGAGGGCGCTGAGGACAGCCCAAGGGTATGCTGGTTGTTATGGTAAACAACACACTTCACTGCTTGTTTCAATGTAAACTTGAATCTTGAATCTTGTAGTTTCCTACCAATTCCTGAAAGGTTAAACAAAAAAACAAATGCTAGGTAAAGAATACTGGAAAAATATTTGGCAAGAATCTTGGGCTGTCTTGTTCTGTACTTTGTCAGAAAAGGTAGAACAATTTAAATTTCATAAGTGTACAGCAGATTGATAAACTTTGTTATGGATGTCTTGTCAAAGTAAACTGTTCTCATTGAACCTAAGACAAGAACACAGTAATAACTGCAGCCCCCAAAGGAAGCACAGGATTGGTAGCTAATCAAGAAATGATGTTGCATCTACACCAAAGAAGAAGAACAGAAGACAGGAACATTGTTATAGCTGTAACCTAGGAGGAGTCAGCCGCTACAAAAGATGCAACAAAAAATACAGCGAATTTTTGTACGATTTGCCCTGTTGCTGCATCAATATAGATCTCTGTTGAAGCTAGGATGCTGGCAACAGATTGCAGGGTGCATAAGTAAAATAACACAGCACTGACGTACAGAGATAATACAAGTTAGGGAGCGAAAAGAAATGTATTGGTAACAAGAGGCACTTACAGGAAGGGTACAATTCTCTAGAACCAAGAGTGTATGTCCATAAGGTAGAATGCTTATTTATGAGTGTGGTACTTAGCATCCAAACAACGTGGTCTAACTAACAATGCTAAATAAGGTCTCATTAATGGGGAGAAGGCAACTGATAGTGGTTCATTTATCTTGTCAGTGCATACAAGATTTTGTAGAGGCAGTGTTAATGGTTCCTTTCCAAATATCATGAGGTAACTTCTCTAAGTATAGGGCAGCATAGTAGTGTAACAGTTAGCACAATTGCTTTATCATGCCAACGATCACTGATCAAGGTTCGATTCCAGCCTAAGGAGTTTTCCAAACTGAGTTTTTATATTCTCCCTGTGAATGCATGGATTCCCCCGATACTCGGGTTTCCTTCCAACATTTCAAAGATATACAGTACAGTTAGAGTTAATACATTGTAGGCATGTGATATTGGCACCAAAAGCGTGGCGCCACTTGTGGCTGTCCCCAGCACATCGCAAACGATGACACAAGCAATACATTGTATGTTTCGATGTTTCAAAGTACACATGACAAATAAAGGTAATCTTTAAAAAAGTAGTCTGAGCTTAATAAGTATGCCAGACAACAGAGGCGCTTGCGAACGAGTAGACTTTGAGGTTTGTGTCATTTGTGCAGTTTTAATCTGTAAGCACTCTTATTCTCAGATGGCCAGAGGCTGTGCTGATGCAGTGAAGTTGCAGATGAATTTCATAACTGATGTTTGCTCTCAATAAACACTGGCTCCTTAGATAAAGAAAGTGGTCCACGTTTTCTCAGGTCTTGTCATGGATCTTTATTACCAGTACTGTACAACTGGGATAGATTGGTGAGAGATCTTCACTTCCAGACATTATTTAAAACCCATTCTTTCCTTTGCTTCAGTGAATAAGTCAAGGTTCAGCTCAGCCTCTGAACATGCATATTTTCAAGCATACCCACATACTGACTCACGAGGCTGATAAACTGAGAGCATTAAACAGATTACAAATACCTGGGGATACGAATTGACAATAAACTGGACTGGTCAAAGAACACTGAGGCTGTCTACAAGAAGGGTCAGAGCTGTCTCTATTTCCTGAGACTGAGGTCCTTCAACATCTGCCAGACAATGCTGAGGATGTTTTACGAGTCTGTGGTGGCCAGTGCTTTAACGTTTGCTGTTGTGTGCTGGGGCAGCAGGCTGAGGGTAGCAGACACCAATAGAATCAACAAACTCATTCGTCAGGCCAGTGATGTTGTGGGGATGGAACTGGATTCTCTCATGGTGGTGTCTGAAAAGAGGATGCTACCTAAGTTGCATGCCATCTTGGACAATGTCTCCCATCCACTACATAATGTACTGGGTGGGCACAGGAGTACATTCAGCCAGAGACTCATTCCACCGAGATGCAACACAGAGCGTCATAGGAAGTCATTCCTGCCTGTGGCGATCAAATTTTACAACTTCTCCCTTGGAGGGTCAGACACCCTGAGCCAATAGGCTGGTCCTGGACTTTTTTCATAATTTACTGGCATAATTTACATATTATTATTTAACTATTTATGGTTTTATTACTATTTATTATTTATGGTGCAACTGTAACAAAAACCAATTTCCCCCGGGATCAATAAAGTATGACTATGACTATGACTAAGAAATACTTTCAGTGGCCATTTTATTAGGTATACCTGTTCATCTGCTCATTAATGCAAATATCTAATCATCTAATTATCTTGCAGCAACTCAGTGCATAAAAGCATGCAGTCATGGTCAAGAGGTTCAGTTTGATGTAAAAGGTTCTTTGTGTGAATTTAAGAAAGCTATTAATAGTGCAGATTAGACAGCTCCAGGAAAGGATGATATATGTTATTGTATGACTGACAACCCTCTTGAGATAATATTAACATTTTTGAACCATATTTGGAGGTTAGGCCATCTTCCTCCTCGTGGAAATTAACAGAGGTAGTGCCCATTCTAAAACCTGGGAAACACCTGTTGTATCTTTCAAATTATAGACCAATATCAATAATGTCCCATTTATGTAAACTTATGGAATGCATGGTGATAGAGCATTTGAATTATATTTTGGAAAAGAGAGGTGATATAGCGTTTTATCAGAGCAGATTTTGGAATGGTAGAATGACATTGGATTCAGTTTTATGTTTGGAAGATGATATTAGGAAAGCACAGGTAAATAGCAATATTTTTGATATTGAAAAAGCATATGATTGTTATTAAAGGAAGGTACTTTGATTAAAGTATGGAAATTAGGAGTAAGAGGAAGGCTATATAATTTTTTTCCGACTTTTTTATTTGGACAGTCTATGCAGATAAGGTTGGGTAAGGTATATTCCGGCTTCTAAGAGATAGAGAATGGGACCCCACAAAGCAGTATTTGTAGCCCTTTACTGTTCAGTATTCTGATTAATTATATTTTCTCTCAGATAGGTACTGGGGTGGGTAAATGACTTTTTGCAGATGATGGAGTTTTGTGGATTAGAGGTAGAAATTTAAACTTAACTGTTTATAGGCTGCCATTAGCAATTAATAAGGTCAAAGAATAGGCAAATAGATGGGGATTTAGGCTTTTGGTAGCAAAAATACCATATAACCATATAACAATTACAGCACGGAAACAGGCTATCTCGGCCCTTCTAGTCCTATTACTCTCACCTAGTCTCACCGACCTGCACTCAGCCAATAAGCCTCCATTCCTTTCCTGCCCATATAGCTATCTAATTTAACTTTAAATGACAACATCGAACCTGCCTCAACCACTTCTGCTGGAAGCTTGTTGCACACAGCTACCACTCTCTGAGTAAAGAAGCTCCCCCTCATGTTACCCCTAAACTTTTCCCCTTTAACTCTCAACTCATGTCCTCTTGTTTGAATCTCCCCCACTCTTAATGGAAAAAGCCTATCCACATCAACTCTACCTATCCCCCTCGTAATGTTAAATACCTAAATCAAGTCCCCCCTCAACCTTCTACGCTCCAAAGAATAAAGACCCAACTTGTTCAACCTTTCTCTGTAATTTAGGAGATGAAACCCAGGTAACATTCTCGTAAATCTTCTCTGTACTCTCTCAATTTTGTTGACATCTTTCCTATAACTCGGTGACCAAAACTGTACACAATACTCCAAATTTGGCCTCACCAATGCCTTGTATAAATTTAACATTGCATCCCAACTCCTGTACTCAATGCACTGATTTATAAAGGCCAGCATACCAAAAGTTTTCTTCACCACCCTATCCACATGAGATTCAACCTTCAGGGAACTATGCACCATTATTCCTAGATCCCTCTGTTCTACTGCATTCTTCAATGCCCTACTATTTACCATGTATGTCCTATTTTGATTAGTCCTACCAAAATGTAGCACCTCACATTTATCAGCATTAAACTCCATCTGCCATCTTTCAGCCCACTCTTCTAACTGGCCTAAATCTCTCTGCGAGCTTTGAAACCCAACTTCATTATCCACAACTCCACCTATCTTAGTATCATCTGCGTACTGACTAATCCAATTTACCACCCCATCATCAAGATCATTAATATATATGACAAACAACATTGGACACAGTACAGATCTCAGAGGCACACCACTAGTCACCAGCCTCCAATCTGACTCACAGTTATCCACCACTACTCTCTGGCGTCTCCCATCCAGCCACTGCTGAATCCATTTTACTACTTCGATATTAATACCTAACGAATGAACCTTCCTAACTAACCTTCCGTGTGGAACCTTGTCAAAGGCCTGACTGAAGTCCATATAGACATCCACCACTTTACCCTCGTCAACTTTCCTAGTAACCTCATCAAAAAATTCAATAAGATATGTCAAACATGACTTTCCACGCACAAATCCATGTTGACTGTTCCTAATCAGACCCTGTCTATCCAGATAATTATATATACCATCTCTAAGAATACTTTCCATCAATTTACCCACCACTGACGTCAAACTCACAGGCTGATAATTAATACAAATTGTGTTTTACAAAGAGGATCAGTAGACCTACACTTGATATGAAATTATCTGGTCAAACTCTTGAAGAAGTGTCAGTTGTAAGATTTCTCAGCACGTAGAAAGATAATAAGCTGACATGGAAACACCACAACAGTAAAATAACTGATAAATTTAAAAGAGCATTAAATATCCTCAGGTGTCTATGTGGGTATTCTTTGTTGACCATTTATATTTGTTTAGTTAGATCAGTGCTTGATTATGGCTGTGTGGCTTATGGATCAGCTTCATCTTCAACTTAAAATGTTTGGATGTGATACAAACATAGCCTTTAAGAATGTGTTGTGGTGCAATAAGGTCCATAAGACCACAAGATATAGGAGCAGAAGTAGGCCATTTGGCCCATCGAGTCAGCTCTGCCCTTCAATCATGGGCTGATCCAATTCTTCCAGTCATCTCCACTCCCCTGCTTTCACCCTATACCCTTTGATGTCCTGGCCAATCAAGAACCTATCTATTTCTGCCTTAAATACATCCAACGATATGGCCTCCACAGCCATTCCTGGCAACAAATTCTACAGATTTGCCACTCTCTGACTAAGGTAATTTCTCCGCATCTCAGCTCTAAATGGACGTCCTTCAACACTCTTGTCCTAGAATCCCCTACCATGGGAAATAAGTTTGCCATATCTAATCTGTTCAGGCCTTTTAACATTTGGAATGTTTCTATGAGATCCCCTCTCATTCTCCTGAACTCCAGGGAATACAGCCCAAGAGCTGCCAGATGTTCCTCGTACGGTAACCCTTTCATTACTAGAATCATTTTCATGAATCTTCTCTGAACCCTCTCCAATGTCAGTATATCCTTTCTAAAATAAGAAGCCCAAAACTGCACACAATACTCCAAGTGTGGTCTCACAAGTGTCTTATAGAGCCTCAACATCACATCCCTGCTCTTATATTCTACACCTCCAGAATGAATGCCAACATTGCATTCGCCTTCTTCACAACCGACTCAAGCTGGAGGTTGACGTTTAGGGTATCTTGCACAAGGATTCCCAAGTCCCTTTGCATCTCTGTATTTTGAATTCTCTCCCCATCTAAATAATAATCTGCCAGTTTATTTCTTCCACCAAAGTGCATGACCATACACTTTCCAACATTGTATTTCATTTGCCACTTCTTTGCCCATTCCCCTAAACTATCTAAATCTCTCTGCAGGCTTTTCGTTTCCTCAGTACTACCCACTCCTCCACCTAGCTTTGTATCATCAGCAAATTTAGCCACAAATCCATTAATACCATAGTCTAAATCACTGACATACATCATAAAAAGCAGCGGTCCCAGCACCAACCCCTATGGAACTCCACTGGTAACCGGCAGCCAGCCAGAGTAGGATCCCTTTATTCCTACTCTGTTTTCTGCTGACCAGCCAATGCTCCACCCATGCTAGTAACTTCCCTGTAATTCCATGGGCTCTTATCTTGCTAAGCAGCCTCTTGTGCGGCACTTTGACAAAGGCCTTCTGAAAATCCAAGTACATGATGTCTACTGCATCTCCTCTGTCTACCCTGCTTGTAATTTCCTCAAAGAATTGCAGTAGGTTAGTCAGGCAGGATTTTCCTTTCAGGAAACCATGGTGGCTTTGGCCTATTTTGTCATGTGCCTCCAGGTACTCTGAAATATCATCCCTAACAATTGATTCCAACAACTTCCCGACCACTGATGTCAGGCTAACAGGTCTGTTCTTGTTTCAGCTTTACTAGTTGAAAGGGGACAATTACCCTTAGAGTTGTGGAGGTTAAAGTTGATGTTAACATACTGGATTATTTTGAGGGGGCAAGGAAATGATCACCCTGTTAAAAGTGTGTTGGAAGACTATTGGGAACATCACAAGAAGAGTGTTTTTAGTTTTGGGTGGCTGGGTTCTTATCACACTCGGAATATGGGTTTGCTAGATTATGCAGTATGTCCGACCGTAGCTTTCTCGGTAACCCCACCGTGTTTTTTTCCAGTGGCTTTAGCTGATTGTAGGTTACATGATTTAATGAAGTCTAAGGATTCTGATATGCCTGACAGTCTGTTGGTTCATCAACATGTTAAGGAAAATTATTATGAAGGGGGTAAAACAAAATGGGAAGGAATTATATTGACTTGACTTAGAATTGGGCATACTATGCTTAATTATTCCTTACATCTTGTAGGAAAGCATCACTTTGGAGTGTGCAGGTTTTGTCATCATTGTGAAACAGTTGAACACATTCTATTAGAGTGTTTTGCATGTAAGGTTAAAAGAAATCAAATGCACGCTTCACTACTACCTTTGGGCTGATAGCTTTCAGTTAAAAACTTTATTAAGTTATGGAAGTTATTCAGTTCACAATATTGTTTTTCATTATTTACAATCTAGAGGACTTTTGGGGGTAATTTAGTTTTCATTTGATAAAGAATTAGTAGGGGTTTTATTTCCCAACTCCCTACACCACACTCCACACCAAGCAGGTTAACTGGTCTTTGGAAATGCCCTGTGTTTAGGTTAGAGTAACACTGAGAGTGGTCAGGGGTGCGGGGCAGTGTAGCTTGAAGGTCCGGATTGCTTACATAGTTGCTGGAGATCATCTGTTTTAGAGGACGTGGTACTGAGTGGAAGATCAACTACAACTGAGCAAGGAGATCAATAGCAAAAAGCAGGAAATCTGTTATTAGATAGAAGGAAATCAAGATCATGAACCAAAGAGGCAATTTAGCTGAGCTTTTGTTCACATGTAGATTATTTCCCACTCCTTTCTGGCTCATTGCCCAATTTTTTATACCAAGTCTCCTTTAATTCTAAAGCTGATGTTTTGGTCTTATGTACTGCAGCTGATTTCTTACTTATTTATTGTTTCTCCTGCTCTTTAGCTAAGGTGCACTTTTGTAGCCAATCCTTTATTTTCTAGCTGATTTTGCATTTTTTCACAGCTTCTGCTCTTTTAAAACTGAACCCACAGAGTCATACAGCACAGGAAAAGGCTCATTGGCCCAACTTGTCCATGCTGACCAAGGTGCACATCTAAGCTAGAAGCTCTTCTTTTCTTTTGCAGTGAATCACATGCTCCCTTACAGCTTAACACCTGCTTTTTTTGTCAGAGACTCCCTTCAACTTTGTGGTGATCTTGTTTTGCTGACAGTCTCCTACTTCTTTGTAACTGACTTAATTTTCTTTTGTAACTGATCTCTCACTCTTTCCAAGCTTGTCTCTTGCTCTTCCATTGTGGATTCCTTGATCTTAGACCATAAGACAAAGGAGCAGAAGTCGGCCATTCGGCCCATTGAGTCTGCTCCGCAATTTTATCAGGAGCTGATCCATTCTCCCATTTAGTCCCACTCTCCCGCCTTCTCACCATAACCTTTAATGCCCTGGCTACTCAGATACCTATCAATTTCTGCCTTAAATACACTCAATGACTTGGCCTCCACTGCTACCCTTGGCAATAAATTCCATAGATTCACCACCCTCTGACTAAAAAAATTTCTTCGCATTTCTGTTCTGAATGGGCGCCCTTCAATCCTTAAGTCATGCCCTCTCATACTAGACTCCCCTATCATGGGAAACAACTTTGCCACATCCACTCTGTCCATGCCTTTCAACATTCGAAATGTTGAAACAATCCTTTGTAGCTGGTCTTCAACTGGTTTGTGCATCTTGGCTAATTTTTCCCCATTCTCCAGCACTTTTTCAGAGAGGATCTTTCTCTCTTACATTGATTAGTCTCATGTTTATTTTCTTAGCTGATATTCAGTCTGTTTGTAAATGATTTTATTATAGATTAAAAACAAATACTAAATACCTAATATAAAAACAGAGAAGAAGCTGGGAACACTCATCAGGCCAGGCAACATCTGTGGAAACTGAAATAGTTAAAACATTTCAAGTCCAATGAACCTTCATCAGAACCTGTTATAGAGTTATAGAGAGGTACAGCACAGAACAGGCCCTTCAGCCCATCTAGTCTGTGCCATCCATTTAAACTACCAGCTCCCAATAATCTGCACCAGGACCATAGCCTGCCATATCCTTACTATCCATGTACCTATCCAAGCTTATCTTAAATGTTGAAATCGGGCTCACATGGACCACTTGTGCTGGCAGCTTGTTCCACACTCTCATGACCCTCTGAGTGAAGCAGTTCACACTTAACCCATGACCTCTTAGTTGTAGTTCCACCCAACTTCAGTGAAAAAAGTTTGCTTGCATTTACTTTATCTATAACCTTCATAATTTTGTATACCTCTATCAAACCTCCTCTTCTAAGGCTGTCTATGTTCTACAGAAGACAGTCCTAACCTATTCAATCTTTCCTTATAACGCAGGTCCTCCAGACCCGGCAACATCTTTGTAAGTTTTCTCTGTACTGTTTCAACCTTGTTTACATCTTTCCTGTCGGTAGGTACCTGTGACACCACTTTCGACAAATTATGTACCTGTATTCCCAGATCCCTTTGTTCTACTACACTCCTCAGTGCCCAACTGTTCATTGTGTAAGACCTACTCTGGTTGGTCCTACCAAAGTGCAAAACCTCGTACTTGTCTGCACTAAATCCATCTGGCATATTTCAGCCCATTTTTCCAGCTGATGCAGATCCCTTAGCAAGACATGATAGCCTTCCTCACTGTCCACTACACCCCCAACCTTGATGTCATCTGCAAATTTGATGATCAAGTTAACCACATTATCAACCAGATCTGGTTGTGGATTACAAGAGGAATAGAGACGGGCTAACCCCTATTGACATCAATGTATCTGGGGTTGAGAGGGTAAACAGCTTCAAGTTCCTCGGCATTCACATCACCGAGGACCTCACGTGGTTTGTACATACCAGCCGTGTGGTGAGAAAAGCATAACAGCGTCTCTTTCACCTCAGATGGTTGAGGAAGTTTGGTATGGACCCCCAAATCCTAAGAACGTTCTACAGGGGCACAACTGAGAGCATCCTGACTGGCTGCATAACTGCCTGGTATGGGAACTGTTCCTCCCTTCATCGCAAGACTCTGCAGAGAGTGGTGCAGACAGCCCAGCGCATCTGTAGTTGTGAGCTTCCCATGATTCAGGACATTTACAAGGACAGGTGTGCAAAAAGGGCCCGTAGGATCACTGGGGACCCAAGCCATCCCTACAACAATCTATTCCAGCTTCTACCCTCTGGGAAGTGGTACCGCAGCATAAAAGCCAGGACCAACAGGCTGTGGGACAGCTTCTTCCACCAAGCCATCAGACTGATGAAGTCACGCTGACTTGAGTATACTCTATATTACATTGACTGTTCTATTTATTATAAATTACTATAAATTACTATGATTGCACATTGCACATTTAGATGGAGAGGTAACGTAAAGATTTTTACTCCTCATGTCATTTTATTCTTTGTTATAGATGACGAACAACAAGGAACCCAACTCCGATCCCTGAGGCACACCACAAGTCACAGGCCTCCAGTCAGAGAGGCAACCCTCTACTACCACTCTCTGGCTTCTCCACAAAGCCAATGTCTCCTCCAATTTACTACCTTATCATAAATGCTGAGAGACTGAACTTTCTTCACCAGTCTCCCATGCAGGACCTTCTCAAGTGCCTTCCTAAAGTCCATGTAGGCAACATCCACTGCCTTGCCTTCATCTACTTTCCTGGTAACTTCCTCAAAAATTGGTTAGGCATGACCTACCATGCACAAAGCCATGCTGACTATCCTCAATTAGTTTATGTCTATCCAAATACTTATATATCTGGTCCCTTAGAACACCTTCCAATAACTTTCCTACAACTGATGGCAGACTCACTGACCTATAATTTCCTGGTATATGTTTAGAGCTGTTTTAAACAGTGGAACAACACTGGCTATCTTCCAGTCCTCTTGTACCTCTCCTGTTGCTAGGATGTATTAAATATCTCTGCTCAGGCCCCAGCAATTTCTGCACTTGCCTCCTGTAGGGTCCGAAGGAACTCCTTGTCAGGTCCTGTGGATTTATCCACCCTGATTTGCCTCAGGGTAGCAAACACCTCCTCAGTAATCTGCACAGACTCCATGAAGTTGATGCTGCATTGCCTCACATCTTTAAACTCTGCATCTATCTCCTGAGTAAATACAGATGCAAAGAATGTAGTTAAGATCTCCCTCATCTGTTTTGACCCCACACATAGATTATCATTCTGGTCTTCCAAAGAACCAGTTTTGTTCTTAACAATCCTTTTGCTCCAAATATACCTGTAGAATCCCTTAGGATTTTTCTTCATCTTGTCAACTAGAACAACTTCATGCCTTCTTTTGCCTTCCTGATTTGTTGAACTGTTTCTCTCCATTTGCTGATATTGTAAGGTTTTGTTTTTACCTCTGGCTCATACATAGTTAATCTCCACCTCTTCTCCAAATGATCTCTTAACTCTTTCATAACACATCCGCTTCATGCCTGACTTTTGCAGCTGATTTTCTCATTTTTAGTTGGTTCATGTGCTTTCATCATTGAAAAGTTTTAAAATGATTTGCTGCTCTTTTGTAAATAATTTCTACTTCTCAGTAGATTATCTCATGCTTTTGTAGGCAACCTCTCACAGACTTGCTGACCTTCCTTTGTAGATACTTTATACTTTATTGTCGCCAAACAATTGATACTGGAATGTACAATCATCACAGCGATATTTGATTCTGTGCTTCCCGCTCCCTGGATTAAAAATTTAAATTATAAATCATAAATAGAAAATAGAAAAATGGAAAGTAAGGTAGTGCAAAAAAAGATGATCTCTTCCTCATTTCGTAGCAGATCTCGTCTCTCATGGCAAACCTGCCACTGTTTTGTGGATGATATCGGTTCTGTTTAATCTTCTCCAGCTCTTTTAAGCTACTTCCCTGCTATTTTGCTGCTGATGCACAGCTTTTATTTTACAACAGATTCCCTGTTCTTTGCAGAGATTTCCTGTTTTATTTTTGATGATCGGCTGCTCTTCATAGATAAGTTCCTGTACTTTCAAAGCCCATCTTCTCTTCTGTAGCTGGTTTTGGCTGCTAATATCGCATTCCTCTGTGACTGAATTCTCTTTCGAAACTGACATCTTGCACCATTATACCTGATCTCTAATTTTGTTATGGCCGTACTTATAATCTTTTCTTCTTTATCCTCGGCTCATTTGTAACTTCTCACCTGCTGTGTTGGAGGTTATCCCCCATTGTTTTGTAATTAATCTTTTTGTAATTAAGATGATTTTTCACTCTTGTAGCAACTGTCCCACTTATTTGTAAGTGATTTCCTACTCTGCTACAACTCATTACTGCCATCAGAGAAAAAAGGTAAAGGAGCCTAAAGACACACATTCCACATTTTAGGAAAAACTTCTTCCTCTCTGCCATCAGATTTCTGAATGGTCCTTCAACTCATGATTGCTACCTCTGCACTACTTTTTTTTATATATTGCAGCTTATAGATTTTTTATATTGCACTGTCCCCTGCCGCAAACAAATTTCATGACCTGTCAGTGATAATAAACCTGATTCTGATTTTGATTCCGGTAGCTTATGTTCTGTCTATTGCAACTTTACTGCTGAATTTCCACTCTGTTCTGCCTCAGCTTCAGCTCTAATGTTCCTTCTACTCAATCTTCTGATCTTTTGCAGTTGTTATCCCTCTTAAATGAAGCTAGTTTCTTATCTTTTGTTCCTGCGCTCAGGTTCTAGCTGTTGTCTTGGTACTTTGTAGCTTACTTCTAGTTCTTTCACTGCTGATTTTCAGCTCTATTGTAGCTGATCTTTTGTATCTCGCTCTTGCTTTTTTGTATGTGATTTCCTATCTTTCCTTAGTGATCTTCTGCTCGATTCAACCTTTTCGTCTGTTTTTTATACTCTATTGGAGCTGATTTGCTGCTCCTTTATAGCCCATCGAACTCACTTTTGTAACTTCCTTTTCTTTTATAGCTCATTTCTTGATATTTTGCAACATATCATCTTTGATATGCCCAGAGAAATTGTAAGAATTAAGAGAGGAGAAAGTCATCTGGCTCTGCCCATTCACCAAGATCACCGCGGATCTTCTACACCAGCTCCATTTTCCTGATGTATTCCCACTTTTCTTGAAAGAGCTATTCCATTAGGATGGTCCTCACTTGATTAGACTGGAACCAGCATCTTAACACATCAAATAACTGAGGATGCATTCGGCTTCTTTATCTGAAGGTATGTAATATTCATAACTAGATAAATTAATTAATGACACATGTTTAAAATATGATCAAGCTTTGGAATTAAATATTATCTAATACTTAGATGAGAGGTAAATTTTTAAAAAAGAGGCAAAATGGTTTATATGAAAGAATGGGATAAAGATAGCAGAGGCAAAAGATCGTAGTTCAGAAAATCGAGAAGCAAAATAAGTTTTTTTTAAGAGATGAAAAGCTGGAAGGGGCAAAAAATTAGTCTTAATTGTAGACTGATAGATTGATTCCCTTAACAGTAATTAATTGTGATGAATGGGGTGCTGAGGTCTTAGTTCTTCCCAGTTTATATCCACGATCTGAATGAAGGGATTGTTTGTAATGACACAAAGCCAAGCGGCAGTGCTAATCAAGGAACAACTGTAGTGGAGCTCGTAATAGGCAAGGACATGGTAGTTGGAGTATTATGTGAGAAAATATGAGGTTATCCACTTGGGCAGAAATAGAGAAGGATTTGAACATTTTTTAAGTAGCAAGAGACAGAAGGTCAGGGGAAACACAGCAACATTTAAGAAGCATTTAGACCCTGCTGGATATTAAGAATATAAAGTACTGCAGGTCTATCCCAACAGTGAGTTGCTCGTTGGCAGAGAAACTGAAGGAACTGTACTTGGTGTGGACCATGATGCTCCCTGCAACAAGGAGGTGCATGAAACAGGTATGCTGTCTAACAGCAAGTGGTCATCTTGGTCGCTTTTCTTATGATCACGAGACCCTCTTGGACATTGGTGGTGTGGAATACTGCAAGTACAATTCATTGGTTTATTGGTGAATGGCAGGTTTAGACGGCGAGAGAACTGCATTGCCTCGATCATAGCAAGGACTAAGCCTCAAGCTGCAGTGTTGCTTGTTTGCAGCTACGCAGGCGGGGAGGCATTAGAATTGATCACATTACCTGAGTGCTGGAGGCAATGTGGTGTTGACCAACACCCCCCAACCCCCCCTCCCCAGTGTTCATTTGGCAGAAGACAACCTGTATTACATAGAAACATAGAAAATAGGTGCAGGAGTAGGCCATTCGGCCCTTCGAGCCTGTACCGCCATTCAGTATGATCATGGCTGATCATCCAACTCAGAACCCTGTACCAGCCTTCCCTCCATACCCCCAATCCCCTTAGCCACAAGGGCCATATGTAACTCCCTCTTAAATATAGCCAATGAACTGGCCTCAACTGTTTCCTGTGGCAGAGAATTCCACAGATTCACCACTCTCTGTGTGAAGAAGTTTTTCCTAATCTCGGTCCTAAAGGGCTTCCCCTTTATCCTCAAACTGTGACCCCTCGTTCTGGACTTCCCCAACATCAGGAACAATCTTCCTGCATCTAGCCTGTCCAATCCCTTTAGGATTTTATACGTTTCAATAAGATCCCCCCGCAATCTTCTAAATTCCAACGAATATAAGCCTAGTTCATCCAGTCTTTCATCATATGAAAGTCCTGCCATCCCAGGAATCAATCTGGTAAACTTTCTTTATACTCCCTCTATGGCAAGGATGTCTTTCCTCAGATTAGGGGACCAAAACTGCACACAATACTCCAGGTGTGGTCTCACCAAGGCCTTGTACAACTGGAGTAGTACCTCCCTGCTCCTGTACTTGAATCCTCTCGCTATGAATGCCAGCATACCATTCGCCTTTTTCACCGCCTGCTGTACCTGCATGCCCACTTTCAATGACTGGTGTATTTATGTTTGACTACAAGCTGCTGCAACATTCATGGACTCAGGAATTTGGACTATGCTTTTTTTTTCCTGTGACTAAATTTTACTGTTATCTCATATGTGCCTTATGCTATATATAACTGTTGGTTCCACGTTTTGCACCTTGGTCCAAGAGTAACATCATTTTATTCGGCAGTATTCACAGGTATTCACATACGGCTGAATGACAATTAAACTTGAACTTGGAAGTTTAAAAGAGATATACGAGACAATTTTATGCACAGAGATAGGTTGGTCTCTGACAGGGGATGGAAGCAGATATGACAGCAATATTTAAGAGGTATTTAGGCAAGCACCTGATACAGAGCACATGCAACCAAATGGGATTAATTTGGATTTGCATTATGGTCAGTAGTGACACTGTGAGCTGAGTGCTCCTGTGCTGCCCTGTTCTTTGCTCTATGTTGGATATTGAGGAAAGTGAGAGACATAGCGGTCAGAGGAGGGAAGTGGCACTGAGGTACAAGACCAGCCATGATCTTATTGAAAGGGAGAGCAGGCAGCAGGGGCCGAAAAGCTACAGAGGAGCAAGGGATCTGTTACAAAGAACATCAAGAAAACAGCATCAGATCAAATAGGAAACAATAGATCAGTTACTCAAGAACGGAAATTCAATTGTGAAAGAGCAGGGTATTAATGACAATTCTGCTACAAAAGAGTAAGACCTGTTACGAATGGGCCGCAGATCAGCAACAGAACTTTTGTGCATCGTAACAGAAGGCCAGATCATCACAAGAGAGAATTGGTTGAGCTACAAAAACAAACAGAGGAGATCAGCCATGAGCATAGAGGAGATGAGTCACAATAAAGCTGAAATTCAGGTACAAAACAAATACTGGTTCAGATACACCCTGAAACAGCCAGAGATCATCTTCAAAAGAGTAACGTTTGGCTGCAAATGAACACAGATTTAAAACCGCAGACAAGCTGGAAGGAATCTGGTGATTTGCTAAGTAGAGCATAAGGTGATCATCTGCGAAGTACATGGTCTTCTGCATATCTGGAGAGTTGTTACAAAGACAAGCAATTGAGTAACAAAGAAATGCTGTTCCACTACAAATGTGATCAGCTATCAAAGGGCATTAAATCTGTTACAAAGATGAGGAGTGGATCCGCTGGATGATATGTGTGGATTCGGAGGAGCATGGAACCACAAGAGGGATGGGTCTTCAAATGAATGATGGAGGGCTGCATGGAAGTAATGGAAAAGGGAACAGTGATGACCAGGAGTGGGTTGGAAGGGAGAGGGAGAGGGAGAGGGAGAGGGAGAGGGAGAGGGAGAGGGAGAGGGAGAGGGAGAGGGAGAGGGAGAGGGAGAGGGAGAGGGAGAGGGAAGGAGATAGATAGATAGATAGATAGATAGATTGATAGATAGATTCACTCTTCGTCACCATTGGATTATAGGCTGCCTAGGCAGAAAATCGGGTGCTCTTCTAATTTGAGTTGGAAGTGGAGTAGGCCAAGAATGACCTCAACACCAATTTCTTGCCCTGCCCTTGTATCTCTCAATTTCTCTAATATCCAAATATTGTTTGGTCTCTGTTTTGAATTAAATCAGTTCTGTGCGTCCATATCCCTCTTGAATGTCGAACTATAAATACACACCATCCTCTGAGTCCTGAATGACCTATCACTTTAAGGCTGTGAGCTCTGGTTCTGAATCTGTTATTCACCCTCCCCACATTGACAATGTTAGAATTTTGTATATTTCCTCAAGATCATTTTTCAAATCTTAGAATAGCCCCTGCAATATTTTCTCACATGACATCTCAGCAACCAACTGGCGAATCATTCTCACAAACTCTCTATGGCATGTATATTCTTGTATTAGGTGAGGAAATCAAAATTATATGTTCTGGTATGACTACAGCAAGACATCTGCACACTTTTACTTAAATCCTCGTGCAATACAGTCCAGTATATACAGTAATTTGTCTTCCAAACTGCCTGCTGCATCTGCATGTTAGTTTTCAGTGATTTATAACACTCAGATCCCTCTGGATATCAACGTTTCCCTATCTTTCACCAAAGAAAAACTACTCAGTGTCTTTCAGTTTTTCTAATGAATGGGTGAACCTCACATTTTTTCACACCACATGCCTTCTGCCCACTCACTCCAATTTACATCTATATCACCCTACTGTACCCTACTAGTCTCTACAAGCCAACATGAGAAGGACTCTGTTGTTTTCTGTATGTAATCAAATCCACCCCCGCCCCCACCAGTTTCAAGTCTCCTCCGTGGAACTTATCAAAGATCTTCTGAATATCCAGACACACACTACTCACTGATACCCTCTCACCACTCTGCCAGTTAATCCTTGAACTCCAATGGAGGTCAAGCATGTTTTGCATTTATAAATCAATTACATTATTATTTTCTGATTGTCTTTGTTGTAGATTTTATCCTTAGTTATAATTTCTAGAGCTGTCAATCTCAATGTCAAAGATCAGAGATTCTTTGTTTTCTTACTCCATTTTTTGAAATAGTGGGGTCATATTTCCACATTTGAATCTACAGAAAGCACTATCAAATCTATAGAAATCTGGAAGATAATATTCAGAACATTCACATTCCCCCAAAGACAGCTCTTTCAGAAAGGGATACAGATCAGGATTAGTTTTCAGGCTCATAGACCTCTCCAGTGGTATATATTTTACTCATGCTAATTTCATTTACTTCCTCACTTACTCTTAGTGGTCTGGAGTTTCCACAGCCTGATGATTTGTTTTTCTCTTTGTAGCCAGATACAAAGTATTTATTTAATTCCTCTGCTATTTTGTTATTTTTAATTATAATCTTCCCATGTCTGTCTCACATTTCAAAGTTTAAAGTAAATTTATTATCAATGTATAATCACCATATAATGCCTTGAGATCAATTTTCTTGCAGTTACAATAAATACAATAGAACTTATGAAAAAAACTACACATCACCAAATACTGACAAACAACCAGTGTGCAAAAGAAGACAAATTGTGCAAATGATAAAAAATAAATAAATAATACCAAGAACCACACCAGTTCAGGAGCTTGACAGTCGTATGGTAATAACTGTTCCTGAGTCTGGTGGTGTGAGATCAAAGGCTCCCGTGCAAAAGGTAGTAGCAAAGAGACCACATTACCTGGATGATGCAGGTCCATAATAATGAATGCTACTTTCTTATGGCAGCATTCCTTGTAAATATGCTCAATGATGGGAAGCCCTTTGCCTTTGATGGACTAAGCGAATGCTTTCTGTAGATTTTTCTGTTCCTGGCCATTGGTGTTTCCGTGATGTAACCAGTCAGAGTACTCTCTATTATGCATCTGTAGAAGTTTGTTAAAGTTTTAGAAGACATGCCAAATCTGCATAAATTTCTAAGAAAGTAGAGGCGCTGTTATGCCTTCTTTGTGATGGCACTTACATGCTGCTCCCAGGACAGATCCTCTGATTTGGTATTGCCAAAAAATTTAAATTTCCTGACTCTCTCCACATAACATCCCCTGATGAGGGATGGCCCATGGGCCTCTGACTTCTTCCTCCTGCAGTCAATAATCAAGTCTTCGGTTTTGTTGATGTTGATGTTGTTGCTGTGGCACTATCCAACCAGATTCTTAATTTTCCTTCTAAACGCTGATTCATCACCACCTTTGATTGACCAACAACTGAATCTATATACTACTAAAACTCTCATGCTCTGTCTGTCTATCTGTCTGTTTGGGACCTCCAATTAGCGCAAATGGTGCATTACAGTGGCACTTTTTTTGGCTAAATCGAATTAAAATGCGTTAACTTACAGAATACAGACAAAGTTCAGGGTTATATATTCGTATAAAATTGCCCATTCGCCAAAAATCAACAGGCTGGCTTTCACCCCAACCCAATCGGCCATCATGGAAATCGGGACGCAACAGCCGGACGCATGCACACGGCCAGCCTCAGCATGCACACGACACCTACCAGAGTAAAAGGGCAGGGCAGCTCTATTTCAAGGGTCACATTCTGCTAATCACCATCAGCATGTGCAGGATTGGGACAGATCTAACTGCCACCCATCAATAAGAGGTAATTAAATTTTATTGTAATGACGTACTTCAAGACACTCATAAAACCATTTGCTGCAAAGGACAGCGGTGATTATATCACATCCATTTAGGAGAGTGCCAACCACATCATCAAGAATAATCAGCATCCTTTGGTGTTAGTGCTTCGTATCTTCTATTCAGCATTAGGGTAAAAAAAAAAGGTCAGCCTAATTATGCTGCGTGGAAAGGGAAGGGGACATTATGGTCAAGAGCTGACGCCAAACATCGTCGGGAAGCAGCAAGGAGAGGGAGAGAACAAGAATCGGATGAGGCTAGGGCCGCACGACTCCAGGATCAAAGGGTCAGGACAAAAATAGATGAGAGAAGAAGAGACAGGGGAGGAGAGGCATGCACGTCTCCAGAATCAGAGACAAACAATAAACAGCAGAAGAGATGAAGAGACGGGGGATCAAAGGGCTGCACGTCTCCAGAATGACAAAAACAGGCACAGAAGGAGGAGAGAGGAAGAGACAAAGGAGCTGAGAAATGCACGTCTCCAGGATCACAGCCAAAGAACAAACAACAGAAGAGATGAAGAGACAGGGGATGAAAGGACTGCACATCTTCAGAATGACAATGACAGGCACGAGGGTGGCAGGTAAACCAGAAATGATGCCATCAAAAGTGTCCTTCGTTAAACAAGGAGAAGCTATATTTGTTTTGCTATGCATCGTTCTTCTTTACTAAACTGAGGTTTTCTACTTCAGTTACCGAAGCAAAGTGATACCAATAGTATTCAGGAAAATTTAATGTTCATTCTGGTCACATCAAACTGCACTACCCTTCTCTCAAAGGGTGCCCCAGCAGGTCACCCCGTCGTCTAGTAGAGCAATATTGGCTACAAGTGAGCATGAGGTCACATGCAAAACAGCTGGCGATTATCACCCAAAGAATGGCAGAAGGTATTTGCAGTACAAGGGACAGCATGCTTTATTTATTATTCTTATTTAGCAATACAGCATGAAACAGGCCCTTCCAGCCTAACAAGATGCACTGCCCAGCAACCCATCTATTTAATTGTAGCCTAATCACTGGACAATTTACATTGACCAACTAACCTACTAACCAGTATGTCTTTAGACTGTGGGAGAAAACTGGAGCACCAGTTCATGTGGAGAACATACAAGCTCCTTACAAACAGTGTCAGAATTGAACTACTAACTCTGGAACGGACTGAGCTATAGTAGCATTGCACTAATCACTACACTACCATTACAGTAGTGATTAAGACAATTGCTTTACAGCACCAGTGATCATCACTCAACTTTCAAGTCCTGCCACCGTCAGTGAGGAGTCCGTACATTCTCCCCATTTCTCCCCATTTTATCCCACATTCCAAAGACATGTAATTAGAATTAGTAAGTTGCAGACATGCAATGTTGGCTCTAGGAGCATGGTAACCGGAGCAACCAGTGGTCTCGTGGAGAAGGCACAAACTTCTTACAGCCAGGGGTAGGAACTCCAATCTTACAGCTGGCATAAAGCTTTACGTAACCACTACATTACTGTGCCAGTTATGAAGAAGGGGGAAAGTTGTTACAAAACAATGCGAAATAGACATATTGCAGGAAACCTGCTACAAGAGATTGCATAGTTACAAAAATCTGTAGGACAGCTGCCAAAAAAAGCAGAAAATAATCTCCAAAAGAGCCAGTTTAGTTATAAAAATGCAGTTTGAGTACAAAATAGTGGAAGACCAACTACTAGTGAGCAGCAGACCTTAAGAAACAATGGATGAGCAATTTCCAAAAATCAGCAGATCAGTTACAAAGGAGCCAGACACCAGCTAAAATGAACCAGGGGGTCAGCTATGAAAACCACAAGATCTCACAGTGACAGTTAGACAGAACAGAATCAGGCCTTTGGTCTAAGGAGAGAAGTACCAATTTAAGCCATAAAGTCACAAGACATTGGAGCATAATTAGACTATTTAGTCCATCAAGTCTGCTCCACCATTCCATCATGTCTCAAACCCAGTCTCCTGCCTTCTCCCGGGTACTTTTGACGCCCTTACTAATCAAGCTCCAGTTTAAATATACATAACGACTTGGCCTCCACAGCTGTTTGTGGCAATGAATTCCTCAGATATACCACCCTCTGGCTAAAGAAATTCTGCCTCATCCCTGTTCAAAAAGGACATCCTGGCATTCTGAGACGGTGCCCTTTAACTTATATTAATTCCATTCCATTGTCACCACATTCCCATCAATGCTTCTAGATTCTACTCTGAAACTACATGTTTTTGGAATATGCAAGGAAAGCCACATGATCATAGGGAGAGCCCGAGATCAGGATCAAATCTGATTCACGGTGAGGCAGCAGTTACTACCTGTGCCATGGTGCCACTCAAACTCCCTCAAAACAAGATCATGGATGCCGCAGTAGCACAGCAGTTAATGCTGCTGTCTCGGCTCCACAGACCCAGGTTCAATCCTGACATCAGTGACAGTATGGGTTTCCTCCAGTTTCCTCCCACATGCGAAAGGCATGCTGATTGGCAAGTTATTGGACGTTGGGTTAGTATAGTTGGATGGCAAGAGAATCTGAGGAGTTGGGTGTTGATGACTAGATCAGTGTAAAAATGAAATTGGTATAAATGGGGCTTGATGGTCAGCCCACGTGCAGTGCTCCAAATGGTCTGATTCTGAGCTGCATGAAGTTATTATCTACTCAAAGATTGGAAGATCATTCTAATGGCTGATGGACAACTACAAAAGGTCAGGATATCAAATAAGGCAACTAGTCACATGCAAATGAACAAAGCAGCTGAAAAAGAGAGAAGGGCCCATAAAAAGAGTGGGTAGAGATGCTACAGCCAGACAGAGTTGAGCTATAAAAGAGTGAAAAATCAATTAGGAAAAATGAAAAAAAATTACCCACACTCAAATCAAAACTTTAGGAGAACAAAAGTATGAACTCAGATACAAAGGAGCAGGAAATCAGATATGATGTGCAGGACAGCAGAGACAAAAGAGTAGGAATATAAGAATATTAGAAACAGATGTACGACCAGGTCTTTCAGACCTTGGTGCCCCTCCACTTAATAAGATCAAGGCTAGTCTTTTACCTCAGTTTTCTTATACTAAACCTATATCCTCTTATTTCCTCAATACCCATGCATCAACTGACCTCTTACTTGAATATAGTCAATTAACAGAGCCTCCACAGCTCTCTTATGTTATAAATTCCAAATATCCACTATCCACTATTCAGAGGAGCACATATAATGCCAAAAATGAGCAAAATTCCAAAAAAAAATGGACATCAGCAAATAAATAGCAAAATAAAAAAAAAACAATAGGAATTCATTGTGGACTTCAGCAATGTTCCTGCTAATTTGTAATGACCAGTGTACTCAAAAATCTTGTGCTGTGCAACTTTTTGCCCCGTGACAACATGTGCCGGCTGAATTTTATATATAGAGATATCCATTTTAATAGCTAGCAAAACATTGTCAAAAAGAACTTGTATCTCCTCTGGGTTTGACCATTTTTGCTCTCATTCATCTGCACTCTCACAAAACATACGTAGCAGCCTGAAGTGGCTAATGAAGGATTTCATCGCTGAAGCTTTTCCACACAGTCTATATGTGATTTGCTTGCTAAATGATGTTCAATTTTCCAAGTATCACTCCACTTCTTCCCACTTGCAAATCCTCCAGCAACTTTTGCATCGTGACAATACACTTAGGTAACATCAGTTTCTGTACTGTACATAAATAATTCTCGAAGCTGCATGTTCCTGACCTCATGAGCTTACAGCATTGCAATTTCTACTGTTTCATTAAACCATTGTGCTTTAAATGAACTAGCAGTTCTTTTGTGCTTCACATCCTCTGCTTCTTTGGAATTCGACATTGTGAATCAATAATGTCTTCAACAAAAACAGTATAATTAAGACAGCTCTAAAATCTGCAGACAAATTATTGCAAACTCGTTGTCAACCCCATCCGCACTAGAAACCGGAAAAGGAAGTGTAATTGTGTACGATCATGAAACATGCCAATGAGGTAGAGGGTGACAACATCTTGTGCACAATTTAAATTTCTTTGTGCACTAGTAGCAAACGGTGTGTGTGCATGCACACCTTAAGGGGAACATCGGACTTCAGTCAGGAGAAATTGGGAAAGCGCACTGTACTCCTCATCAATGGGTCACCAGTGGAAAGGGTGAATATCTTCGAGTTCCTGTGTGTCAACATCCCTGAAGATCTATCATATTAATGCAATTGTACACAGTAGCATTCATTTGGAGTTTGAGGAGATTTAGTACATCACTAAAGACTCCAGCAAAGTTTTACAGTGTACCTCTGACAGCATTCTCAGATTCATTTATTTATCATGCGCACATTGAAACATACAGTGAAATGTGTTATTTGCACTAACAACCACCACAGCCTAAAGACGTGCAGGGGGCAAACCACAAGGGTTGCCACACATTCCGGCGCTAACAGAACATACTCACAATGGTCAACAGAACACGTAAGCAACAGCAACAAAGCAACAACAGCAAAACAAGCCATTTTCCTCCCACCCACCCACTGACACACACACAACCCCAACCCCAGCTCAAGCTGCCTCCAGGCATCTAGCTGCCTGTAGATTCGTGGACTCACAGACCTCACGCCTCTGACTTCTCTAGTGGAATCGCAGACTCACTGACCCAAGATTTCAGCACAGGACTTCAACTTCCAGACTCGCCAAGTTCAGTCTTCAATTTTCATGCTTCAATCTTCATATTCACCCCAGGACTTGCCAATGATGGAACCCCGAACTCCAAACTCACTGACCTAACGGGTCATCAGTCCTCATGCTTCCTGTCTGCATAAAACTCTGATCCCAGGACCTGGAGGTACTTGCTAGCCTGGGGGTACACCAGCCCCCATTCTTGCTGGGCTTCATCCAGAGCACTTGCCAGTCTGATATCCATTCACGAAACTCACTGGCCTTTGACCCATGGAGCACTCCAACCTGCACTCCGGCTTGACCTCTAACTCCCCGACATCCCCGACTTCACACTTCTCCCCTCCACCTACCCCTGTCCATAACAAGGTGCATCATCACTGGTAGGAAGGAGCCACTGCACAGCATCAAAATAACCTGCAGAGGGCTGTAGACTCAGCCTGCTCCATCATGGGCACTAGCCTCCCCACTATTGAGGACTTCTTCAAAAGATGATGCCTCAAAAATTTGACATCCATCATTAAGGACCTCCACAAGCCAGGACATGCCCCTTTCTCATTACTACCATCAGCAAGGAGGTACAAGAGCCCGAAGACACATATTCAACGTTTTAGGAACAGCTTCTTTTCCTCTGCCATCAGATTTTAAAAAGATCCATGAACTCATGAACCTACTTAATTATTTTACTCTCTTTTTACATTATTTATTTTTATATTCTCATTGTAATTTATACTATTTTTTTATATATTGCTCTGTACTGCCGCTGGCACAAAACAACAAATTGTATGACATATGAGAGTGGTAATAAACCTGATTCTGATAACGTGCAGTTCTAACAGTCAGGCAAAATCTATGGAAATAGAAGCAGTTTTTTGTTTTAGGTCTAGGATTTGTTGTCAGAATTGGGAAAGAGACAAAACATGTCAATTTTCAGTTGCAAGGGAGGGAGAAGAATTGATGGCACAATGGGAATTTTTCTGAGATGATAAAACCAAATGATTTTATGTACGTAGAACATAAAAGAGTACAGCACAGTACAGGCCCTTCGGCCCACAATGTTGTGCTGACCCTTAAAGCCTGCCTCCCATATAACCCCCAACCTTAAATTCCTCCATATACCTATCAGTCTCTTAAATTTCACTAGTGTATCTGCCTCCACCGACTCAGGCAGTGCATTCCACACACCAACCACTCTCTGAGTAAAACACCTTCCTCTAATACCCCTCTTGAACTTCCCACCCCTTACCTTAAAGCCATGTCCTCTTGCATTGAACAGTGGTGCCCTGAGGAAGAGGCGCTGGCTGTCCACTCTATCTATTCATCTTCATATCTTGTATACCTCTATCATGTCTCCTCTCATGCATCTCCTCTCCAAAGAGTAAAGCCCTAGCTCCCTTAATCTCTGATCATAATGCATACTCTCTAAACCAGGCAGCATCCTGGTAAATCTCCTGTGTACCCTTTCCAATGCTTCCACATCCTTCCTATAGTGAGGCGACCAGAACTGGACACAGTACTCCAAGTGTGGCCTAACCAGAGTTTTATAGAGCTGCATCATTACCTCACGATTCTTAAACTCTATCCCTCGACTTCTGAAAGCTAACACCCCATAAGCTTTCTTAACTACCCTATCTACCTGTGAGGCAACCTTCAGGGATGCATGAACATGTACCCCCAGATCCCTCTGCTCCTCCACACTTCCAAGTATCTTCCCATTTACTTTGTACTCTGCCTTGGAGTTTGTCCTTCCAAAGTGTACCACCTCACACTTCTCCGGGTTGAACTCCACCTGCCACTTCTCAGCCCACTTCTACATCTTATCAATGTCTCTCTGCAGTCTTCGACAATCCTCTACACTATCCACACCACCACCAACCTTTGTGTTGTCTACAAACCCCACCCTCCTATCCCCACATCCAGGTCATCAATAAAAATCAGGAAAAGTCAAGGTCCCAGAACCAATCCTTGTGGGACACCACTAGTCACAACACTCCAATCCAAATCTACTCCCTCCACCACGACCCTCTGCTTTCTGCAGGCAAGCCAATTCTGAATCCACCTGGCCAAACTTCCCTGGATCCCATGCCTTCTGACTTTCTGAATAAGCCGACCCTGTGGAACCTTGTCAAATGCCTTACTAAAATCCATGTAGATCACAGCCACTGCACTACCCTCACCTATATGCCTGTCAGCTCGTCAAAGAACTCTATCAGGCTTGTTAGACCCTTCACAAAGCCATGCTGACTGTCCCTGATCAGATCATGATTCTGTAAATGCCTATAGATCCTATCTCTAAGAATCTTTTCCAACAGCTTTCCCACCACAGACATAAGGCTCACTGGTCTATAATTACCCGGACTATCCCTACTGCCTTTTTTGAACAAAGGGACAACATTCGCCTCCCTCCAATCTGCCGGTACCATTCCCGTGGACAACGAGGACATAAAGATCCTAGCCAGAGGCTCAGCAATCTCTTCCCTCACCTCATGGAGCAGCCTGGGGAATATTCCGTCAGGCCCTGGGGACTTACCCGTCCGAATGTATTTTAACAACTCCAATGCCTCCTCTCCCTTAATATCAACATGCTTCAGAACATCAACCTCACTCATATTGTCCTCATCGTCATCAAGTTCCCTCTCATTGGTGAATACCAAAGTGAAGTATTTATTGAGGACCTTGCTCACTTGCACAGCCTCCAGGCACATCTTCCCACCTTCATCTCTAATCGGTCCTATCTTCACTCCTGTCATCCTTTTATTCTTCACTTAATTGAAAAATGCCTTCGGATTTTCCTTTACCCTACTTGCCAAAGCCTTCTCATACCACCTTCTTGCTCTCCTCAGCCTCTTCTTCAGCTTCTTTCTTGCTACCCTATATTCCTCAATAGACCCATCTGATACTTGTTTCCTAAACTTCATGTATGCTGCCTTCTTCCACCTGACTAGATTCTCCATCTCACTTGTCACTCATGGTTCTTTCACCCTACTATTCTTTATCTTCCTCACCGGGACAAATTTATCCCTAACATCCTGCAAGAGATCCCTAAACATCAACCACATGTCCATAGCATCATCCCAATTCATACCCGCAAGTTCTAGCCTTATAGCCTCATAATTTGCCCTTCCCCAATTAAACATTTTCCTGTCCTCTCTGATTCTATCCTTTGAAGGCCAGGGAGCGGTGGTCACTGTCCCCCAGATGCTCACCCACTGAGAGATCTGTAACCTGACCTGGTTCGTTCCCTAATACTAGATCTAGTATGGCATTCCCCCTAGCTGGTCTGTCAACATACTATGACAGGAATCCGTCGTGGACACACTTAACAAACTCTGCCTCGTCTAAACCCTTGGAACTAATCAGGTGCTAATCAATATTAGGGAAGTTAAAGTCACCCATGATAACAACCCTGTTATTTTTGCACCTTTCCAAAATCTGCGTTCCAATCTGCTCCTCAGTTCCTCTGCTGCTACCAGGGGGCTTATAGAATACTCCCAATACAGTAACTGCTCCCTTCCTGTTCCTGACTTCTATCCATACTGATTCAAGAGGATCCTGCTACATTACCCACCCTTTCTGTAGCTGTAATAGTATCCCTGACCAGTAATGCCACCCATCTTCCCCTCACCCCCCATCCCTTTTAATGCACTGAAGTCCAGGAATATTGAGAATCCATTCCTGCCCTGGTTCCAGCCAAGTCTCTGTAATGACCACTACATCGTATTTCCATGTATGTATCCAAGCTCTCAGTTCATCACCTTCGATCCTGATGCTTCTTGCATTGATGTACATGCAGTTTAGCCCTTCTACCTTACTAACTTTATTCTGCTTCCCCTTCCTCAAAGCCTCTTTATATGATAGATCTGGCTTTACTCCATGTACTATACTTGCAGTTCTCTCATGACATTTATCCTCCTTCACCTCACTATCTGCTCTAACACTCTGGTTCCCCTCCTCCTGCAAATCTATTTTAAACCCCCTGGAGCAGCACTAGCAAACTTTCCCGCAGGGATGTTAGTCCCCCTCCAGTTCAGGTGCAACCCATCCCGTCTTCCCTGAAACAAGGCCCAATTGTCCAGAAACATGAAGCCCTCTGTCCTGCACCAACTCCTTAGCCATGTATTTAGCTGCATTATCTTCCTATTTCTAGCCTCATTAGCACGTGGCACAGGTAGCAATCCTGAGATTGCCACCCTAGAGGTCTTGTCCTTCAACTTTGCACCTAACTCCCTAAACTCTCTTTGCAGGACCTCCTCCTTCTTCCTATCCACGACATTGGTCCCTTCATGGATCACGGCATCTGGCTGCTCACCCTCCCTCTTGAGAATACCAAGAACTCGATCCGAGATATCGCGGACCCGGGCACCAGGGAGGCAACAAACCATCCGGGATTCTCGATCTCTTCCACAGAACCTCTGTAAACTGTAGCAGTTTACAGAGCAGATTTTAATAGATGTGTCTGTGTAATGTGGGGTATGCCAAGCAGTTCAGACTATGTTAAGGAAAAAAACTGAGGCAAAATGATAACAGGCCGGAATGGCTAGTTTTGAAACTGATTCCATAACCTATGGACTCTCTTTCAATGTCTCTACAACTCATGTTCTCAATACTATTTATTTACTTACTTACTTATTAGCTTTTGTATTTGCACATTTTGTCTACTTTTGCACATTTGTTGTTTGTCAGCTTTTGTGTAGTTTTTCAATTATTCTATTGTATTTCTTTGTTCTATTGTGAATGCTAGCAATAAAATTAATCTCAGGGTAGTGTATGGTGACATATACGTAGTTTGATAATAAATTTACTTTGACTTGATTTTTGAGACAGAAAGAATGGGTGTGTTGCCTGAAGTTGCAAACTTAAATATTTAATCAGGAAGTCTGCAACGTACTCAGATGGAAGATGAGATGTTGTTCCTCAAATTGGATTGGACCTTGTTGTAATCCCACCATTGTCTGAAGCAGTTTGTACGTTGCCACCGTTGCCAAATGGGTTTCTCCCGAGTGCCTCCAGTTTCCTCCCACAGTCCAAAGACATACTGGTTGGTAGGTTAATTTGTCATAGTAAATTATCCTGTGATTGGGCTCGGGTTAAAATAGGGGTTGTTGGGCAGCGCGGCTCAAAAGGACGGGTTTATTCCATGCTGCATTTCAATAATTTTTTTTTAAATCGCAAGAGGCTACAAAACTGTCAGAACTGGAGCGGAATGGGGAATTAAACTGGCAGTTCTGAGTCACTCCTGCGGACTGAATGCAGGTGCCTCATCCCATCTGAGAGATTTCTCCAGTACAGAGATCACATTATAAACACCACGTGTCGTACAAAGACCGGTAGAAGTGCAAGCAGATCTCTGCTTCAGTATGGAAAAATTGCTTTGGTATCAGGATGGTGGACAGTGGATGGTATCAGGATGGTGGACAGTGGATGGGAGCAGGAAGGACAAGCATCTGTTCTTCTATCCCCCCTTTCTAAGGCACTTTCCCACCCAACCACAGGGAAGTACATTCACCTCTCCATTTTCAGCATCAAGTTTCTTTGCTCTAACCACCTTTGCCTACCTGGCCTGCAATTGAAAACTGACCAGTTTTCTTTATTACTTGTTCCTACAAAGGATTCCAGGCCTGAAATGTTAATTCTATTTCCCTTTCCACACTGTCTAACCTGCCAAATATTTATATTTCAGATTTCCATCATCTGCAGTTTTTTTTAAATTTTCATTTACTGAAGAGCAAGGGGTTGGAAGGTCTGTGTGTGCAGGTGTGTGGGTGGGTGGGAGGAATGGAGCTTGTTTTGCTGTTGTTGCTTTGTTGCATGTTGCATTCTTTGTTGTGTTCTGTTTTTCTGCTGGGCGCTGTCAGCTTCCTATGCTACTTGCAGGCTACCTCGGCACATTCTTGGGTCATAGAATATTAGAAAAGTACATAGAAACACAGAAAATAGGTGCAGGAGTAGGCCATTCGGCCCTTCGAGCCTGCACCGCCATTCAGTATGATCATGGCTGATCTTCCAACTCAGAACCCTGTACCTGCCTTCTCTCGATACCTCCCGATCCCTTTAGCCACAAGGGCCATATCCTAACTCCCTCTTAAGTATAGCCAATGAATTGGCCTCAACTGTTTCCTGTGGCAGAGAATTCCACAGATTCACCACTCTCTGTGTGAAGAACTTTTTCCTAATCTCGGTCCTAAAAGGCTTCTCCTTTATCCTCAAACTGTGACCCCTCATTCTGGACTTCCCCAACATCGGGAACAATCTTCCTGCATCTGGCCTGTCCAATCCCTTTAGAATTTTATACGTTTCAATAAGATCCCCCCTCAATCTTCTAAATTCCAGTGAGTATAAGCCTAGTCAATCCAGTCTTTCATCATATGAAAGTCCTGCCACCCCAGGAATCAATCTGGTGAACCTTCTTTGTACTCCCTCTATGGCAAGAATGTCTTTCCTCAGATTAGGGGACCAAAACTGCACACAATACTCCAGGTGTGGTCTCATCAAGGCCTTGTACAACTGCAGTAGAACCCCCCTGCTCCTGTACTCGAATCCTCTTGCTATGAATGCCAGCATACCATTCGCCTTTTTCACCACCTGCTGTACCTGCATGCCCACTTTCAATGACTGCTGTACAATGACACCCAGGTCTCGTTGCACCTCCCCTTTTCCTAATCGGCCACCATTCAGATAATAATCTGTTTTCCTGTTCTTGCCACCAAAGTGGATAACCTCACATTTATCCACATTAAATTGCATCTGCCATGAATCTGCCCACTCACCTAACCTACCCAAGTCACCCTGCATCCTCTTAGCATCCTCCTCACAGCTAACACTGCCGCCCAGCTTCGTGTCATCCGCAAACTTGGAGATGCTGCATTTAATTCCCTCGTCTAAGTCATTAATATATATTGTAAAAAACTGGGGTCCCAGCACTGAGCCTTGCAGTACCCCACTAGTCACTGCCTGCCATTCTAAAAAGGTCCCGTTTATTCCCACTCTTTGCTTTCTGTCTGCCAACCAATTCTCTATCCTCATCAATACCATACCCCCCAATACCGTGTGCTTTAAGTTTGCACACTAATCTCCTGTGTGGGACCTTGTCAAAAGCCTTTTGAAAATCCAAATATACCACATCTACTGGTTCTCCCCTATCCACTCTGCTAGTTACATCCTCAAAAATTTTTCCCCACCACCGATGTCAGGCTAACTGGTCTATAATTCTCCAGTTTCTCTCTCAGTCCTTTGTTAAAAAGCCGGGTTACATTAGCCACCCTCCAATCCTCAGGAACTAATCCAGAATCTAAGAAGTTTTGAAAAATGATAACTAATGCATCCACTATTACTTGGGCTACTTCCTTAAGCACTCTGGGATGCAGACCATCTGGCCCTGGGGATTTATCTGCCTTTAATCCCTTCAATTTCCCTAACACCACTTCCCTACTAACATGTATTTCCCTCAGTTCTTCCATCTCACTAGACCCTCGGTCCCCTACTATTTCCAAAAGATTATTTATGTCCTTCTTAGTGAAGACAGAACCAAAGTAGTTATTCAATTGCTCTGCCATGTCCTTGTCCCCATGATCAATTCGCCTGTTTCTGACTGTAAGGGACCTACATTTGTCTTAACTGTTTCTGACTATTAGGGACCTACATTTGTCTTAACACTACATTTGTCTTAACCTACATTTGTACAACACAGAAACAGGCCATTCTGCCTGACTAGTCTGTGCTGATACTCCCAACGACCTGCACTGAGACCATACCTCTCCATATCCATGTACCACATCCATGTAACTATCCAAAATCTCTTAAACATTGAAGTCGAGCTCACATGCACCTTTTGTGCTGGCAGATCGTTCCACACTCTCACCACCCTCTGAGTGATGAAAGTTTCCCTCATGTTCCCCTTAGATTTTTTAACCTTTCATCCTTAACCCTTGATCTCTGGTTGTAGTCCCATCCAACCTCAGTGGCAAAAGCCTACTGCATTATGAACCTCCCTGAGCTCTCAGGTCATCTAAGGCAGGTCTGCTTACTGTCCCCAAGGTCAAATCTAAACATGGTGAAGCAGCCTTTAGTTACTATGCTCCACATATCTGGAATAACCTTCCAGAGGAGCTGAAGTCTGCCCCAACTTTAAGCTCTTTTAAATTGAGGCTTAAAACTTCCCTTTTCACTGTGGCTTTTAATTAGAATCTCCTGCACTGTAACTTCTATTTATCATTTCTATTTTGTGTGATTTTATTCTTATATATTGTCTGAAATTTGCTGTTTGATTTTTGTATCTTGTTCTATGTAAAGCACCTTGAACTGCCTTGTGTTTGAAAAGTGTTCTACAAATAAACTTGCTTGCTTGCACTTACCCTATCTATACCCCTCATAATTTTGTATACCTCTATCAAATTGCCTCTCAATCTTCTACATTCCAAGGAATAAATTCCTAACCTATTCAATATTTCTTTATAACTCAGGTGCTCCAATCTCAGCAACATCCTTGTAAATTTTCTCTGTACTCTTCCAACCTTATTTACATCTTT
Source organism: Mobula birostris (assembly GCF_030028105.1). NCBI lineage: Eukaryota > Metazoa > Chordata > Chondrichthyes > Myliobatiformes > Myliobatidae > Mobula > Mobula birostris. The sequence goes on from NC_092370.1 coordinate 147,187,113, forward strand.
CCTGCGTGTTGGTATTAATGCAAATGATGCATTTCACGGCATGTTTTGATGTACACGTGAATAGTGAATTTGAATGTTGAAAAGAATGGGAAATAAATTGCAGAAGTATGAGATTTCCATTAATAAACATGGGGATGTCATCTACAAACAGAAGATGAGCTGTCAATGTACAGGAGCTCACCTATGAAAATATGGAAAATCAACTACAAAATAGCAGGAGACCATCTGAAACTGATTTGGAGATTACCTCCAAAAGGATTAGAGATCAACTAAAGTGGAACTACAAATGAACTTGAGCTCAGCTGCAAACAAGTAGAGATCAATTTCAGAACAGCAAGTAGTTAAGAAAAACTAGGTAATCAGCTATATCATTGCTGAAAATCACCTTCAATAATGCGAGAGATCAGCCTCTATCAGTCATAACAGCTGTACCGTATAGCCTACATTATAATAAGGGACTACTTTATGTTTTAGTAACACGTCGTTGCATGCGCTATTAGGCATGTATTGCTCTGTACATGTGTGTCGAGTTCGGATTATGCCAGTAAAGAACTATGAAACTTAGCTCCCATCTCCAGTGTTTTTATTAATAGCATTGTTGTGTAGCCAGGCCACATACACAACAAACTGGCGACGAGGTTAAGGAACCTACATCTTATCAGAATGCCGTGTTTTAGTTGATAACGACACTCGGAGGAAGAGCGCAAGGAATGAGCCAATGAGTGGGAGAAGGAGGCAGAGTGAGGCTGTGAGTCCGAAAGGAAGCGGGAGCACAGCTGGGGTGGGGAACGTCAGGAGACTAAGAGACACAGTCGGAGCCACAGCACGTCCAGCCGAGACCACAGAGGGCGCTGACTCTAGGGGCTGAGGGACTGCCTGTCCAGAAGGGAGATAAAAAGGAGCGACACACGCATCTAGATGGAGTGCACTCGTGGCGCTAGCAAAAAGGACACGCAAGTCAAAAAGAAAACAAGGGGAAAACGGGGCTAAATTAACATAACAAAGATGGCGATGACTGGAACCATTACAGCATTTGATAGTGGCATTGAAGACTGGGCAATTTACATTGAGAGAGTGAAGTTATATTGTGATGCTAACGATGTTAATGATGAAAAGAAAGCCAGCGTCTTGCAAGGTATTATGGGAGCAAAAACATACGGGCTGCTACGGAGCTTGTTTACTCCTGAAAAGCCAGCTGACAAAACGTCCAAGCAAATAGTAGACACTCACCAACAGCAATTAAACCCCAAACCACTGGTCATTGCTGAAAGATTTAAATTTCACAAACGGAATCAGAGCAAAAATGAAAGCATTTCTGAATATCGTGCTGAATTGTGCAAATTATCAGAACATTGTCAATTTGGAGCTGGGCTATCAGACACATTGAGGGACAGGTTAGTGTGTGGAATGCACTGTGAAACCACACAGAAGAAGCTCCTGGGTGAAAAAAGAGAAGGTGCTGAACATTGCAATATCAACGGAAACAGCAGCATGGGGTGCTTCAGAGATACAACAAAAATCTCCAGGATATGCTACGAATAAAATGTCACAGAACAGAAATGAAGGAAAGAAATATTACCATTGTGAGAACATGTCACATGACCCTGATGACTGTTGGTTTAAAGACAAAGAATGCAGAAACTGCGGCAAACAGGGCCACACTGGCAGTGTATACAAAGCTAGTAAACAGCGGAAAAAGGACAAAATACAGAGAAACAAGAAACCCCAGAAAGGAAAATACAACAACATACACAAAATGGAAGAAAGCAGTTCTGATGAAAACGACTCAGACAAAAGTCAATTGTCTTGTCTGCAACTACACAGCGTGAAAGAGTCAGATGATCGAAGAGTAATATGGATCATTTCACAAGTGGCAGACGTGAGACTGAAAATGGAGTTGGACATAGGCTCAGGTTTAACAATGATCTCTGTATACGACTACAAATGACTGTTTTCTCACATACCTCTGAAATGAAATAAACTACTGCTAAGGACTTGCACAGGACAGAAAGTGCGTCCCAAAGGCAAAATTAAAGTGACAGTGACTCATGGAGACAAAACACAGCAGTTAAACCTCTATGTACTGAAAAATAAAGGACCACAGTTGTTGGGACAGGAATGGCTCAGGAAAATCCAGTTGGATTGGCACAATATCAAGGCACAAGGTGTGTCAACAAAGGAGGGCAGCTCAGCGGGGAAGGTGTCCGCAGCTCTCCTCTCACCCATTGTCGACTATTACAACAATGAGGAGGAGCTAGATAGCGTCAACGATGAAGACAAACACAGTATCCGTGGCTGCAACTTGGATGAAGATAGAGGATGCAAGTGAGACAGATATTGCCAATAAGCAGAATGATGAAGACTACCTGGAAGTAAAAGAGCAGATGTACCAGGAGAAATTGACATCTCTCAAAAGACAGCTACAGCAGTTACAGGAAGGCACTTTGCAGGAGTATCAGAAAAGGATGAGGAAACTAGACCAACAATACAAGGAAAGAATACGAAATGCAGAGCTTTTTCTGCAACTGGAGACAGAACAAGTGGAAAGGAATTATATTAAAGAGAAGAAAGTAGCAGTGAAGGAATTTGAGTTAGAAGAAAAGAAAAAAGATGATTGAGAATGAGAGGCTAACAATGGAACTCACATGAGATTCTATGGCGGTAAAGCCAAAAATGACTAGGAAACTAAAGAGGAGACCTAGTGACCCTGCTCCAGTTACAGACAAAAGACGAGAACCTGCACCTGTGCAGTTAAATTACTTCTTAACAGATGAACAGATTAGATTAGATTAGATTATGAGGACACTCAGTTCTCGTTTATTGTCATTTAGAAATGCATGCATTAAAAATAATGCAATGTTCCTCCAGAAAGATATCACAGAAACACAGGACAAACCAAAACTAACTGACAAAACCACATAATTATAACATAAGTTATAAACTTCGAGCCTCCGTTCAGCCCTCTGACACTGAGCACCATCTCTGCCGAGTGCTTTGACCCCGCCCTGGCCGCTGAGCAACAAGCAAAGCCAAGGATTCAGGGCCTTCCCCTCCAGAGATTCTGGATCACACAGTAGCAGTGGCAGCGAAACAGGCATTTCAGAAGTTTCACCAGATCTTCCTCCGTACTCTCACGTCTGTCTTCATCAGATCAGGATTGTGCACAACATCCTACTTGACGAATAACAGATATCATTCACCGGAGTGTCCGCTGCAAGCTGCGTCGCGTCGCCATCTTCTCCTCTCCTCATTATGGAAGATCTGTGAACTCTCAATAAGCTTAAATCTCCAAAAAGACCAGCATCTCCGTCTTCTCCTGAGCATCTTCCCAGCACTCCTGTTGAATCACCAGCACAAGGATATGAAGCATGAATAGAAGATGGAAAGTTATATTACGATAAGAGATGGTATCATAAAGGTCAGGCTATCTATTTGGAATCAATGGAGAATACGAAGATTGGCTGTGTAATTAGCTCAGTTGGAACAAATGAGATATGGGTAAGGAAGACAAATGATAGCACAAAGTTGCGTATATATCTAGGACAGCAGCACAGAGGAATCTTCATTATACGGAGGCGATCTGCTGCCTGGAGCTCTTAGCAAGTTGGAGGCACATATCTTCTTAACTCTCTGTGCTCAGAGGTCAACTGTTCATGACCTTTATATGGAAATCTGTATTATAACAAACAAGTTTATTGTCAGACTGAAGAACACACTATTTGAAGACACTTTTCAATGCCATCTCAGTTTTGATGATTGTACATATCTTTAAGAATAACATTCACCTTTTCACGGATTTCACTTTGCTTTCGTCATCTTTGCAAGATGGAGGTGACTACTCTTTATGGCTGGAACCTGCCAATTTGTGAATTGTTCAATTTATTCCAGTCAATAGAGTGAAGACCTACTTGCTTCAGTGTCGGACAATCTAGAGAAGACCACCCCCTCCCCCCAAGACTTGAGTTATAAATGGGTCTTAGACCAATAGTAAAAAAGGCTTGTTATAATTCGATAATATTATGTTACTTTGTTATAATTTGATATGATTAAGTTGCTAAGTAAACAAATGGTAGGCATTTGTATGTTAAGGGTAAATATATTTGTTTAGCATAATGCCCCAGTAAAAAAAAAGTTGATGCACTATTAAAATAAAAGCGGAGGAGTGTACCGTATAGCCTACATCATAATAAGGGACTACTTTATGTTTTAGTAACATGTCATTGCATGTGCTATTAGGCGCGTATTGATCTGTACGTGTGTGCCGAGTTCGGATTATGCCAGTAAAGAACCATGAAACTTAGCTCCCGCCTCCAGCGTTTTTATTAATAGCATTGTTGTGTAGTCAGGCCACATACACAACAGCAGCAAAATAACAAAAACTACACCAACCATAAAATCATTGTGTAACAGTGTGTAAAGTACTACAAGAAAGCAGGTCATCACCTGCTCAAGAATAGGAGATCACCTCCAAATGGATTTGAGATCAGATACAAAATCTACCAGAAAGGAGTCAAGGATCAGCTGAAACTGAGCCAAAGATGAGCTAAAACTGAGCAGATCAGCCACGAAAGAATAGTAAAGCACCAACAAAAGAATGGAATATCACAGGTGAATCAGAACACAAGCTCAGGTAAAAGACCAGGGAAAAATGGGAAATCTGATGTCAACCAGGTGAACTCAGCCGCAGAACTGCTGGAAACTAGACACGATACAGAACACAGGCTACAGTGGAGCATGAAACCAGCTACAAATTAGCAGGAACTCAGTTTGCAATCAGCTACAAAAGAGCAGAAAGTAAGCCAAGAAGGATATCAGAATCAGGCAGAAGAATTCATTACAAAAGTGTCAGAGCACCGCTATAGACAGTGAGAATTCTGCGAAAAAAATATGGGGATCTTAGTTGAAAAAGGAGATCAAGTAAATTAGCCAGAAAAGTTCTGAAGGTTGCAGAACAACAAGCCAATAAGTTACTGAAGACTGGAGATATGCTATAAGAGAACAAGAAACCAATTGTAAAGCAGTAAGACAAAAGCTAAGCCAAAGTGAGGATCCAGAAGATCAGGCAATTAGTTTAAAACAGATCTCTGTTACAAAAGAATGAAAGTTCAAAAGAGTTCATGATCAGATACACAAGAGCAGGAAATAAGAAAGGGCAGACGAACTACCATATAGCAGGTGATAAGCTACAAAAGAGCAATAGAGAAGTCACTAAAGCAGAGAAGATAAGCAATAGAAGAGTGGGTGATTAGCTACATCAGAGCAGGAGATAATCCATGGAAAAAGCAAGAGACAAGCTACTAATATACATGAAGTCAGATGCTAAAGAACAGCATAAGACCATAAAATTCAGGAACAGAATTAGGCCATTTGGCCCATCAAGTCTGCTCCACCATTTCTTCATGGCTGATTGATTTCCCTCTCTGCCCAATTCTCCTGCCTTTTCCCCATAATCTTTAATGCTCTGGCTATCAAGAATCTATCAACCCCTGCCTTAAATATACCCAATGATTTGGCCTCCATAGCCACCCGTGGCAACAAATTCCACAGATTTCCCTCTCTCTGGCTAAAGAAATTCTTCCTCATCTCCATTCTAATTCAAGATTCAAAATTCAAAAAACTTTATTGTCATTCTAACCGTACATCAGCTCTGCAGGGCAGAATGAGACAGCGTTTCCCAGGAGCAGTGCAATCATAACATAACAAACGCAACACTAAATAATAAACATAACAATAAATAGTAAAACACAACAGCCACATGTCAGTTAAAATCAGTTATAAGTGTCCAGTGCAAGTTAAAAGTGTCCAAAGCAGAGTCAGGTGGAGCAGCTATTTAGCAGTCTGACTGCCTGTGGGAGGAAGCTGTTTAGTAGCCTTGTGGTTTTAGTTTTGATGCTCCTGTAACATTTGCCTGATGGTAGAAGAACAAACAGTTCATGGAGAGGGTGTGAAGGGTCTTTAATGATGTATCGTGTCTTCTGGAGGCATCCACTCCCAAAGAGGTCTTGGACAGAAGGTAGGGAGACCCCAATAACCTTCTCTGCTTCCCTAACCACCCTCTGCAAGGCTTTTTTGTCGATAGCACTGCAGCTGGAGTACCAGGTTGTGACGCAAAAGGTCAGCACACTCTGTAGAATGTAGTTAAGATGTTAGTGGGGAGTGATGCTTGTTTAAGCTTCCTCAGAAAATGCAATCTCTGCTGGGCCCATTTCACAATCCCATTGGTGTTCCTGGACCAGGTGAGATTGTCCGAGATCTGCACCCCAAGGAACTTGATGTTTTCCACTCTCTCCACTGTGGAGCCGCTGATGCTGAGGGGTGTGTGCTCAGGCTGAGACCATCTGAAATCGACGATCATCTCCTTGGTTTTGGTGACATTAAGCATCCAGTTGATATCAGTGCATCAGCTCTCTAGGTGTTTGACCTCCTCCTTGTACATTGTTTCATCATTTTTGCTGATGAGCCCCACCACTGTAATGAACTGTAATGCATGATAAGCTGCATATAAGCTGCAACTAAATATAGGATCAGCTTCAATGGGACAGGAGATTGACTCCATTAGGATGGAGAATAGCTACAAAAGGATGGGATATCATCTACCAGACAGGGCAGAAGATTAGGATAAGAGGATTCCTAGAACAGATCAGCCAATAACCTTCAAAATAGCCTCAAAAGAAAAGGTGATGAGCTACAAAGGAGCAAATGATAAACTACTAGAGAACATAATGAATGACCCATCTGCACTTTAAAGAGCAGGTGGTAAGTTTCAAACAACCGAGGCAGTGTATGCATTAGCTATAGAAAAGAGAAGTTACAATAGACAAGGAGATCTACTGCAAAAGCCGGGGATTACAAACTGCAGGAGCGGAGCCATCACACAGCAGGGAATAAGCTACAAATGTGGAGATCGTCCAAAAAGAAAGGAGATAAAAGGGCAAAGGTAAGCAGTAACAGCAGATATTGGAGAGAAAGACTAGTGATCAACTGCAAGAGAGTGGGAAAACATCAGCAGAAAATAACTGAAAAGTAGTGGAAGAGAAGCCACTAAAGACCAGGACAACACTTACAAAAGAATAGAAAGAAAGCACCAATAGATCATAACACCTGTAATAGAGTGGAGATCCACAAAACAAAAGCAGTTAAAGCTAGAATGCTAAAGCAGATAAGACAGAACAGTAGGAGATACTGTGCAAAAATTAAGATAACATAAATTGTGCAGGAAATAGTACAAAAGAGCAGAAGACAAGCAAAACAAAGAGAAATAAGGCATTACAGACAGGAGACCCAACTAAAAAGGGGCTGGAGATCATCTGCAAAACAGTGGGACAATTTCAGAAAAAGAGCAGGAGATAACCTTCCAATTAGCTCATCGGCTACAAAACAATGCCATGTAAGCCACCAAATATGGAAAGAGGGATAAGCAACAAAGAAATGGGAGCGGGCGATCTATGGCGAAAGAGCAGGAGGTATTATGCAAAAAAAAACAAAAGAAAAATACCTGCAAAAAAAAAGGGGCAGGAGATCAGCTACAAAAGAGCTGTTATACTATAGAACCATATACTACAGAAGTTATGCTATAAAACCAAGAGAAAGCATTAGAAAAGCTTCAAATAACAAGAAGTAAGCCACAAGGAAATACAGTGATATGGTAAAACAAAATCACCCATTAAAAATCCAATAAAAGATAAGCTACAAAATTATACTAGCTCAGTTACCAAACAGCAGTGTATAAGCTACAGAAGTGTATGCTGAGCAACAACAGAACAAAAGAACAACTGCAGAAGAGCAGGAGGTAAGCATAGAAAGAGCAAGAGACCAGTTACAAGGGTACAGGAGGTAATAAATGGAAGAGAAGGTGAAAAACTATAAAGCAGCAGGGTTTAACTAAAGTAGAACAGATCATTTTCTATAAAACATGGATGTGAACATGGATGTGTGCAGAAGGTCATCTGCTAAAGGACAGGGGACTGGCAACATCGAAGCAGTATAGCTAACAAAAAGCTTGAGAAATCAGTGACAAATTAACATTCAATCAGCTACAGAAGTGCCACAAGTCAGCCATGTAAGAGTAGGAGAGAACTTTCCTCAGAGCAAGAGAAAACGTACTAAAGAGCAGAACAGGTAAATTGATAAATTAGCTTATTGTTGTCACGTGTATTGAAGTACAGCGAAAAACTTGTCTTGCATACCATTCATACAGATAAATTTATTACAGGGGTTCCCAACCTGGGGTCTACAGACCCCTTGCTTAATGGTATTGGTCTGTGGCTTTAAAAAAAGTGGTTGGGAACCCCTGATTTATTACAATACTGCATTAGGTTGTACAAAGTAAAACAATAACAGATTGCAGAATAAAATATTAAAGAAATCAGCTCAAATAAGCAGGAGGTCAACTGCAATTCGTCTGTCAATTGCTATAAAAGCAGGTAGTTTTCTCTGACACCTGACTTCTAGTTCATTCTAAACCCATTTACAATATGAGATACATAGGAAAGTACAGCACAGAAACAGGCCCTTTGGCCCATCTAGTCTGTACCAAACCATTTAAACTGCCTTCTCCTATCAACCTGCACCAGGAATACAGCCCTCCATATAGTCCTTACCATCCATGTACCAATCCAAAATTCTCTTAAACATTGAAATTGTGCTTGCGTGCACCACTTCCACCAGCAGCTTGTTCCATACTCACACGGCCTTCTGAGTGAAGAAGAAAATGTTCCCCTTAAGCTTTTCACCTTTTACCTTTAACCCATGACCTCTTGTAGTCCCACATAAACCTCAGTTGAAAAAGCTTGCTTGCAGTTACCATATTTATACTCCTTATAATTTTGTATACCTCTATCAAATGTCCCCTCCAATTTCTACATTCCAAGGAATAAGTCCTAATCTATTCAATCTTTCCTTATAACTTAGGTCCTCCAGTCCCAGCAATATCCCTGTAAAATTTCTCTGTACTCTTTCAATCATTTTTACATCTTTCCTGTAGGTAGGTGACCAAAACTGCACATAATACTCCAAATTAGGCCTCACCAATGTCTTATACAACTTCAATCTAACATCCCATCTCCTGTACTCAATACTTTGATTTATGAAAGCCAATGTGCCAAAAGCTTTCTTTACAACCGTATCTACGTGTGACACTACTTTCAATGAACTATTACCCGTATTCCCAAATCCCTTTGTTCCACAGCACTCCTCAGTGCCCACCCACTCACTGTGTATGCCTACCCTGGCTGGTCCTACCAAAGTGCAACACCTGGCACTTGTCTTTGATGGGATTAAACTTAGTGAAAGCTTACAAAACAACACTACCAATAACTCTACAAAAATGTATTAAAACCAAGCAATACCACAAATAAGATAATACCTGTATATGCAGAATACAAATGGTATTACATAAGATGTTACATGAATTTACCCAGAATCAGAAAAATATTTTATGAAATTTGTAATTGTGCAGCAGCAGCGCAGTGCAAGACATAACAATTACCATGAGTTGCAAAAATAAACAAATAATTAAAAAAAAGGAATAACGAAGTTGTGTTCATGAGTCCATGAACATTCAGAAATCTGATGCTGGTAGGGAAAAACTGTTCTTAATATGTTGAACGGAGGTTTTTAGGCTCCTGCACTTTTTCATAATGGTGAAACAAGTAAAGAGTATGTTCTGGACAGTAATAGTCCTTAATGATGGATGCCGCCTTAAGGCCTATTGAATACAAAAATCTAATGAAAAACCTTGCTAACTACTGTATACTGTTATGGCTTCTGAAATCTATATCTTTATACCTTAATAAATAACCTATGTCATATCCTTGTATCTACCATAAGACCATAAGATATAGGAGCTGAATTAGGTCATTTGACCTATCGAGCCTGCTCCACCATTTCATCATGGCTGATCCAATTTTTCTCTCAGCCCCAGTCTTCTACCTTCTGCCTTCTCCTTGAATTCCTTCAAGCCCTGACCAATCAATGAACTTCTGCTTTAAATATATATACAGAGTTGGCCTCTACAACTGCCTATGGCAAAGAATTCCACAGATTTACCACTCTGGCTAAGGAATCTCCTCCTCATCTCTGTTCTAAAAGAACATCCCTCTATTCTGAGGCTGTGTCCTCTAGTCTTAGACTCCCACCACAGGAAACACCCTCTCCATATCCACTCTATCAAGACCTTTCACCATTCAAACATACCTCTCTTAAACACTGCACAGAAGATCAACTTTGCCCATAATTCTCATGCAAACTATTCTTTAACTTTAAATACTACATCCTTTAATTAGAGATGATTTTAGATAGAGCTCATCCTGGCAATCACCATCTCAGTGGGCCAAATAGCCCAATTCTGCTCCTAAGTCTTATGTTGAAGGAATATAGTTTTCTAGAGATTTTTGCTGGTTGCAAAAAGTCTTTCTGGCGTTTTCCCAATCTTATGGTCCAAAAATCACATCAGTCACAGCTTAAGTGCTGCAACAAACAACCTGCTGGAGGAACTAAACAGGCCAAGCAGCTCTTCAGGGGAAGAGTATTATCAAAACTTTAGATTGAAGCTGTTAGATCCTGATGCTTTTCTCATCTAAAGGTTCTTCAGAAGACAAGAATGAAGCATAAACAAGTATTACAAACAAACAAAAAAAAAATCAAACAAGCCAGGGGGTCAAGAGAACAAAGAAAAAGGGGAAAAATGTAACTGTGATCTTCTACTCAGACTAGAGATAAACAAAGTTCCAATAATAAGTTTACTTATCAAATATCCAAATTCAAGTAGTGTGATACATGCTCCAAAAAACCATGAAGTTTCTAGAAAAATATGTCAAGAACTGTACCGTTATTCCTGGAAAATTCACTGAACAATTACATGTACAGGTGATTATATAAATATAGAAGCAAGCAGAGGAAAGGTAAACTACAAGAAAAGTAACAATTCTGAATCCCAAATCCAATAAGACTCTACATCAGGACCACGAATGGAGAGGGAAGATAACCAGGATAAGGTGGAGTGAGGAAGTGCTAAGACAGGGGCAGCCATTCATCGAACTACAATGAGCAAAATTCTGCTTAATTAAAAATCAGCAAAATTGTTAACGTGCTGCTTTTTTGCCTTTAGTGACACATTTAGTGTCCATAAAGAATTGCCTGATTCTGCATCAATGAATATGTCAAGATTTTATTTAAATAAACAGGAGTTGGTGTCTAAAAAAGCTGGAGTTTAGCATCCAATTAGACGGAGGGAAACTAAGCAAGAACAGGTCTGCATCCAAACATATAAAGACACAATGAAAAACATCAGGAGAAAACGCTGCCAGCAGATCAGATTCAAAGAACAGACCAAGATGGCACCAAACTGGCTGCAATGTCCATCAATGTCATTACTCAGATTTCGTTGTTTGTTGGGTTTGTAGTGATGGTTTTTGGGACAGTGTGAGGAGTTAGGGATCAGGGACAGGGTTGAGGGAGAGTTGAAGATCAGGGGCAATAAATGAAGAGTCAGAGACTGGAGCTGGTGTACAGGTTTCAAGTCGAAGCACTCCACAATCATCATGAGGAAACACTGAAGATAGATTGGGCATGTGATGTGAAGAGAGACCAACTCCATCATCAAGACAACACTTCATTGCACCCTGAAGAGCGGAGGAATCACGGGAGACCAAAGACAACTTGGTGCCATACCTAGAGGCAGAAACGAGGACCACGAACCACACCTGGGGCACAATGGAGAAGATGGCCAAAGACTGACAGAGATGGAGGACCTTCATTGCTGCTGTAAGCGCCAGCAGTGTAACTGGCAGTAAACAAGTAAATAAGTAATGGGCAGTAAGTGAAACCTGTAAGCAAGCACCTCAAAGGAATTGGTAGGTCAGCCAGAAAATATAAACATATTTTCATCAACTATAAAAAAGCAGGAGATCAGCAAATCAACTAGAAAAGAAAGGGAAATAAAACAACAAGCAATGGGTCAGTTAGAAAAGAGAGTGAAAATATTTTCAAACTCACAAAAGATAAACTACCAAAGAAAATGAAAAAGCTATAAAACCACAGCAAGTAAACTGTGATTGCAAGAAAAGTAAGGTCAGCTGCAGAAGATCAAAATAGTTGCTGCAAAATAGAACATAGTACAGTTCTATCAGCCCACAATGTTGTGACAACCCTTAATATGGACCACTATGGTAGTGTAGCTGTTAATGCAATGCTATTATAGCTTGGGGCATCAGAGTTCAGAGTTTAATTCTGGCATCCTCTGTATAAAAAAGCTGGTACATTCCTTCCCTTGTGCACACAAGTTTCCTTCGGCTATTCCCGTTTCCTCTCACAGTCCAAATACGTACCAGTTAGAAGGTTAATTGGTTATTGCATATGTTACGTACCCCGTAACTGGGTTGCCAAACCAGCAGAAATGGACCACTCGTTGGAGTCTGGATTACTAGGATCTAATAAAAGTTTTATTAAAGAAATAAGTAACATAGTACTCTAATCATAAGGATATAAATGCAACAGGTTAGCAATGATAATACACACATGTACACAGAACTAGGGTAACAGGAATCAACCAAGCTCTATCGCAGTCTAGGGGTAAAATGGTCAGTCTTAAGTGACGCAAAGTTCAGTTCAGCTTAGTACAGTTCGCAGTAATCGCTGTTGTGCCGTTGGGGGGGGAGGGGGGGGATGCAGTTTGTTTCAGGCAGACCTTTGATGTCTTCTATCCCGCTGTGGTCACCGACTGTGACCCTTCCATTCCGGATACGACCGTTCTTCCGCAGTGAACCCGGCACCCAGGCAAGGGCGGACACACACAGCAGGTTCCCACTGATCGTACCTTTACACCCTGTGAGTCTATGGTTGGTTCCCGTGAACCGAACCTCCAAACTCCCACCAACTTGTGGGGACACACCACTCTTTCCAGGGTCTCATTATCTCATGATCTCGTGGTGTGTCCAGTGCCTTAGCGAACCTGCTCTTTTTATCCCCCTGCTGGGGTATCACCTGTCCATCAAACTTCAAACAGTTCAGGTTCAAAGTAACCGGTCTGTCAATATTCTGAATTGTGTTTCTTTTCCGTTAATCCCTCTCTCCTCTCTTATTAGCATTTTGAATGTTTCTCCATTGTCTCTCTTATCTCTCCAATTAGCATCAATCGTCCGATAGCTTGGTTTGGCATCACACATATTGTCCTGTGATTAAACCAGGATTATCATATCAGTAGGTTGCTGGGTGGCACAGTTTAAAGGGCCGTAAATGCTCCGCATTTATCAAGTGTAAAAGAGAGGCGAGAGTGGCTGTTGGACTGCTGGAAAACTATGCTGGAGTGATAGTAATGGGGAACAATGAAATAGCAGACAAAATGAATAAGTATTTTGCATCAGTCTTCACTTTGGAAGACACGAGCAGTATGGTGGAAGTTCCACATGTCAGGGGGCATGAAGTGTTTGAAGTTACCATAACTAGAGAGTAGGTTCTTGGAAAACTGAAAGGTCTGAAGGTAGACAAGTCACCTGGACCAGATGGTGTACATAAGAAAAAGGAGCAGGAGTAGGCCATCTGGCCTATCGAGCCTGCCCCGCTATTCAATAAGATCATGGTTGATCTGTCCGTAAACTCAGCTCCATCTACCTGCCTTTTCCCCTTAACCCCTAATTCCCCTACTATGTAAAAATCTATTTAACTGTATCTTAAATATATTTAGTGAAGAAGCCTCAACTGCTTTCCTGGGCAGTGAATTCCACAAATTCACCACTCTCTGGGAAAAACAGTTTCTCCTCATCTCCGTCCTAAATTTTCTCCCCTGAATCTTGAGGCAATGTCCCCTAGTTCTAGTCTCACCTACCAATGGAAACAACTTTCCTACTTCTATCTTATCTACCCCTTTCAAAATGTATGTTTCTATAAGATCTCCTCTCATTCTTCTGAATTCCAGAGTACAGCCCCGGGTGACTCAATCTCTCCTCACAGGTTAACCCCTTCATCCCTGGAATCAACCTGATGAACTTCCTCTGCACTGCCTCCAAAGCCAGTACATCCTTCCTCAAGTATGGAGACCAGAAATGCACACAGTACTCCAGGTATAGTTGCAGCATGACCCCCTGCTCTTGAATTCAATCGCTCTAGCAATGAAGGCCAACATTCTATTTGCCTTCTTAATAACCTGTTGTATCTGCAAGCCAACATTTTGCAATTTGTGAGCAAGCACTTCCAAGTCCCTCTGAACAACAGTATGCTGCAATCTTTCACCATTTAAATAATAATCTGCTCTTCTATTATTCCTTCCAAGGTGGATAATCTCGCATTTACCAACATTGCATTCCATCTGCCAGACCTTGGCCCACTAATTTAACCTATCTATATTCCTCTGCAGACTCTCCATATCCTCTGTACTATTTACATTTCCACTCAGTTTAGTGTCATCAGCAAATTTTGTTACGCTACACTCAGTCCCCTCTTCCAAATCATCAATGTATATGGTAAACAGCTGCGGACCCAGCACCGACCCCTGCGACACCCCACTCACCACTGACTGCCAACTGGAGAAACACCCATTTATACTAACTCTCTGTCTTCTATTGGTTAACCAATCCACTATCCATGGCAATACACTTCCTCCGACTCCATGCATCCGTATCTTATTTATAAGTCTCTTGTGTGGCACCTTATGGAACACCTTCTGGAAATCCAAATATGCTACAACCACCTGTTCCCCTCTATCCACTGCACTCATTATGTCCTCAAAGAACTCCAGTAAGCTTGTCAAACAGGACCTGCCCTTTCTGAATCAATGCTGCATCTGCCTAATGGAACCACTCCTTTCTAAATGTTTTTCTATTTCTTCCTTAATGACAGCTTCAAGCATTTTCCCGACTACAGATGTTAAGCTAACTGGCCTATAGTTGCCTGTCTTTTGCCTACATCCTTTTTTAAAAAGTGGCGTGAAACTTTCTGTCTTTCAATCCACCGGGATCTGCCCAGATACTAGAGAGTTCTGATAAGTGATTACCAATGCGTCTACTATAACCTCCGCCAATTCCCTCAGCACCCTGGGATGCATCCCATCAGGACCAGGGGACTTATCTACCTTCAGGCCCTCTAGTTTGCTCATCACTATCTCTTTAGTGACAGTGATTTTATCAACGTCCTCACCTCCCATTTCATCCATAACATCCTTCTTTGGCATATTAGATGTGTCCTCCACCGTGAAGACGGACACAAAAACCAGAGTTTTGAAAGAGGTGGCTGAAGAGATCATTGAGGCATCAGTAATCATCGTTCAGGAATCACTAGATTCTAGACTGGTTCCAGAAGACTGGAAAATTGCCAATGTCACTCCACACTTCAGGAGGTGAGAGAGGCAGTAAAAAGGAAACTATTGGCCAGTTAGTCTGACCTCAGTCGTTGGGAAGATCTTGGAGACAATTATTAAGGATGAGGTCTCAGGGTACTCGGAGGCACATGACAAAATAGGCCGTATCAGCATAATTTCCTCAGGGGAAAATCTTGACGAACAAAATCTGTTGAAATTATTTGAAGAAGTAACAAGCAGGATAGACAAAGGAGAATCGGTTGATGTTGTGTACTTGGAAGATCTTTGACAAGATGCCACTCATGAAGCTACTTAACAAGTTTAGAGCACATGGTATTACAGGAAAGATTCTAGCATGGATAAAGCAGTAGCTGATGCCAGGAGGCTAAGAGTGGGAATAAAGGGAGCCTTTTCAGGTTGGCTGCCAGTGACGAGTGGTGTTCCAGAGGGGGTTGTGTTGGGACCGATTCTTTTATATTACAGGTGTCCCCTGCTTTCTGAACGTTGTCTTTACAACATTTCGCTTTTATGAAAGACCTACATTTGCACCTGTTTTCGTTAACCGAAAGAGGATTTTCGCTTTTACGAAAAAAGATGCTCGCTTTAAGCTTGTGTTTACCCCAAGAAAGACTACCATGACCATGAAGCCTTGCACGGGCAGGTGTGTGCACATGCGTGACATGCGAATGCTTGTACGTGTGCATGCATGACGCGTGTGTATGTGCGAATGTGTGACGTGCACATGCGTGTA
The DNA here is from genome assembly GCF_030028105.1 of Mobula birostris. Classification (NCBI taxonomy): domain Eukaryota; kingdom Metazoa; phylum Chordata; class Chondrichthyes; order Myliobatiformes; family Myliobatidae; genus Mobula; species Mobula birostris. The sequence goes on from NC_092370.1 coordinate 147,203,153, forward strand.
CGTGCCGATTTTTTTCAATTTTGGCTCGAACTTCCCGATTCTGTTAAGTGAAACTACACTGTACATACATTATTTCTACTTTATATAGGCTGTGTATTTATCATATCATTCCTGCTTTTACTATATGTTAGTGTTATTTTATGTTTTATGTGCTATTTAGTTTGATTTGGTAGGTTATTTTTTGAGTCTGGGAACGCTCAATAATTTTTCCCATGTAAATTAATGGTAATTGCTTCTTCGTTTTACGCCATTTCGGCTTACAAACGGTTTCATAGGAAGGCTCTACATTCGGATAGCGGGGGAAACCTGTGTACAAGGGGTGATTGATAAGTTTGTAGCCTAAGGTAGACGCAGATTTGTTATACAGCTCTCGATACATGCACGTGCAGGTCAACTCTTTGAGCGATTATGCAGAAAGCTTGAAGTTAATAACTCATCAATGGCTTCTTCCTATGGATGCTATCTGGCCTGCTGTGTTTTGTGTGTATTGCTTGAATTTCCAGCATCTGCAGATTTCCTCGTGTTTGCATTTTTAAATCACACATCTGTGGACACTTTCCGGAGGTCCAAGATCCATATGCTCCACGACTGCTGGACTAAGTGTGTAAATGTAGGAGGGAACTATGTTGAAAAGTAAATGTACTAGGTTTTCTAAAATTGACTCCTTCTACCTTAGGCCAGGAACTTATCAATCACCCCTCATATGTCAATCATTTGGATGATGGAATTGATGGCTTTGTTGCAAAGTTTGCAGACAATATGAAGATAGGTGGAGGGGCAGGTAGTTTTGAGGAAGTAGAGAAGCTACAGAAGGACTTAGATTAGGAGAATGAGCAAAGATATGGCAGATGGAATACAGTGTCGGGAAGTGAATGGCCATACATTTTGGTAGAAGAAATGAAAGAGTTGACTACTTTCAAAATGGAGAGAAAAAAACAAAAAAAACTTAAGATACAAAGGGACTTGGGGGTCCTTGTGCAAGATTCTCTAAAGGTAATTTGCAAACACAATGTTAGCATTCTTTTCAGAAGGACTATAATATAAAAGCAAATATATAACGCTGAAGCAACACACATCAAAGTTGCTGGTGAACGCAGCAGGCCAGGCAGCATCTCTAGGAAGAGGTACAGTCGTTTCAGGCCAAGACCCTTCGTCAGGACTCTTCGTCAGGATCCTTCGTCAGGACTGACGAAGGGTCTCGGCCTGAAACGTCGACTGTACCTCTTCCTAGAGATGCTGCCTGGCCTGCTGCGTTCACCAGCAACTTCGATGTGTGTTGCTTGAATTTCCAGCATCTGCAGAATTCCTGTTATTTGCGTTATATAACGCAGAAACTTTTTAAAGCACTGGTAAGGTCTCATTCGAGTATTATGAGCCCTTTATCTTAGAAAGAATGTGCTGAAGCTGGAGAGGGTTCAAAGAAGGTTCACGAAAATGGCTTGTCAATTGAAGAGCGTTTGATAGCTCTGGGCCTGTATTCACTGGAATTCAAAAAATGAGGGGTAACTTCATCAAAGACTATCGAATGGTGATAGGCCTTGATACAGTGGATGTGATGAGGATGTTTCCTATGTGGAAGAGTCTAAGACCAGAGGACATAACCTCAGAAAAGAGGGGCATCCTTTTTGAATGGAGCTTAGGAGGAATTCCTTTAGCCAGAACGGTAAACCTGAGGAATTCTTTGCCAAGAGCAGCTGTGGAGGCCAAGTCTTTATGCATGTTTAAGGTGGAGGTTGATAGCCGGAGCATGAATGGATACTGGGAGAGGGTAGGAGATTGGAGCTGAAAGGAAAATTGGATCAGCCATGATGAAATGGTGGAACAGACTCGATGAGGCAAAGAGCATAGTTCTGCTCCTACATATCATGGTCTTTTCTCTATACAAATTAAATTAACCTGCTCCAATATCAATCCAACTCTTTCCTTCCATATAACCCTCAATTTTTCTTTCATCCATGTGCTTATCTAAGAGCCTATCAAAAAATATCTCTGACATCTCCTTATACTTTCCTCCAAACAACGCCCCCTCATATTAGTTATTTCCACCCTGGAGAAAAACCCTCTCTAGCTGTACACTCAATCTGTGCCTCTTGAACATCTCTATCAAGTCACCTCTTATCTTCCTTCATTCCAAAGAAAAAAGCCTGAGCTCATTCATTCTATCTTAATAAGATGTATTGAGGTGATCTGCCATATATGAGGGAGATTGATGACAAAAGAGCAGGAGATCAGAGGTAAAAATAGAATAAGGTTATCTATCAAGACAAAAATAAAACTACAGAACTACATCACTAAGTACAGAAGTCCACCAACATGTGAATAGATGTTACAAAAGATCAGGCACAGCTACAGTTACAACAGATCGGAACAGCTACAGTTACAACAGATCAGGCACAGCTACAGTTACAACAGATCAGGGACACAGCTACAGTTACAACAGATCAGGCACAACTACAGTTACAACAGATCAGGCACAGCTACAGTTACAACAGATCAGGGACACAGCTACAGTTACAACAGATCAGGCACAACTACAGTTACAACAGATCAGGGACACAGCTACAGTTACAACAGATCAGGCACAGCTACAGTTACAACAGATCAGGGACACAACTACAGTTACAACAGATCAGGGACACAGTCACAGTTACAACAGATCAGGGACACAGTCACAGTTACAACTGATCAGGCACACAGCTCCACACAGTCACAGTTACAACTGATCAGGGACACAGCTCCACTTACAACTGATCAGGGACACAGCTACAGTTACAACAAATCAGGGACACAGCTACAGTTACAACAGATCAGGCACAGCTACAGTTACAACAGATCAGGCACAGCTACAGTTACAACAGATCAGGGACACAGTCACAGTTACAACTGATCAGGGCAGAGCTACAGATACAACAGATCAGGACATAGTTACAGTAACAAAACATCAGGACACAGCAACTGTTACAACAGATCAGGGACACAGCTACAGTTACAACAGATCGGGACAAAGCTGCAGTTACAACAGAAATGGACACAGCTACAGTTACAAAAGATCAGGCACAGCTGCAGTTACAACAGATCAGGACAACAGCTACTGTAACAGAACATCAGAACACAGCAACAGTTACAACAGATACAGACACAGCTACAATTACAAAAGATCAGGCACAGCTACAGTTACAACTGATCAGGGACACAGCTACAGTTACAACAGATCAGGTCACAGCTACAGTCACAACAGATATGGACACAGCTACAGTTACAAAAGATTGGAACACAGCTACAGTTAAAACAGATAGGGACACAGCTACAGTTACAACAGATACGGACACAACTACAGTTATAAAAGATCAGGGCACAGCTACAGTTACAACAGATCTGGACAACAGCTACAGTTACTACAGATCGGGACCACAGCTACAGTTACAAAAGATCAAGGCACGGCTACGGTTACAACAGATCAGGACGCAGCTACAGTTACAACAGATCAGGGACACAGCTACAGTTACAAAAGATCAGGGACACAGCTACAGTTACAAAAGATCAGGACACAGCTTCATAGAAACACAGAAAATAGGTGCAGGAGTAGGCCATTTGGCCCTTCGAGCCTGCACCGCCATTCAGTATGATTATGGCTGATCATCCAACTCAGAACCTGCCTTCTCTCCATACCCCCTGATCCCTTTAGCCACAAGGGCCGTATCTAACTCCCTCTTAAATATAGCCAATGAACTGGCCTCAACTGTTTCCTGTGGCAGAGAATTTCACAGATTCACCACTCTCTGTGTGAAGAAGTTTTTCCTCATCTCGGTCCTAAAAGGCTTCCCCTTTATCCTCAAACTGTGACCCCTCGTTCTGGACTTCCCCAACATCGGGAACAATCTTCCTGCATCTAGTCTGTTCAATCCTTTTAGGATTTTATACGTTTCAATAAGATCCCCCCTCAATCTTCTAAATTCCAGCGAGTATAAGCCTAGTCAATCCAGTCTTTCATCATATGAGAGTCCTGCTATCCCAGGAATCAACCTGGTGAACCTTCTTTGTACTCCCTCTATGGCAAGAATATTTTTCCTCAGATTAGGGGACCAAAACTGCACACAATACTCCAGGTATGGTCTCACCAAGGCCTTATACAACTGCAGTAGTACTTCCCTGCTCCTGTACTTGAATCCTCCTGCTATGAATGCCAGCATACCATTCGCCTTTTTCACCGCCTGCTGTACCTGCATGCCCACTTTCAATGACTGGTGTATAATGACACCCAGGTCTTGTTGCACCTCCCCTTTTCCTAATCAGCCACCATTCAGATAATAATCTGTTTTCCTGTTTTTGCCACCAAAGTGGATAAACTCACATTTATCCACATTAAATTGCATCTGCCATGAATTTACCCACTCACCCAACCTATCCAAGTCACCCTGCATCCTCTTAGCAACCTCCTCACAGCTAACACTGTCGCCCAGCTTCGTGTCATCTGCAAACTTAGAGATGCTGCACTTAATTCCCTCATTTAAGTCATTAATATATATTATAAACAACTGGGGTCCCAGCACTGAGCCTTGCGGTACCCCACTAGTCACTGCAGTTCCAACAGATCAGGACAACAGCTACAGTTACAACTGATCAGGACAACAGGTACAGTTATCAGAGATCAGGATAACAGCTACAATAATGAGGGAGACCTCTGACAAAAGTAGAGAAACATCTACAAGAACAGGCGATGACAAACAAAAGAGGGAGATACAAGTTACAAAGTCTCATGAAATAGCTTCAAAAGAGCAAGAAACTTGCTACAAGCTAGTGGTGACCAGTTTCACCAGATGGCAAGATCAGCTACATAACAGCAATATCACAACTTAAAGCAGCTGCACAGCGGAACAATATCAGAATCAGGTTTATTATCACTGACGTACGTCATGAAATTTGTTATTCTGTGGCAGCAGTGCAGTGCAATACATAAAATAGACTATAAATTATAATAAGGAATATATATTAAAGAAGAACTGGAGATCAGACACATCAGAGCAGAGGTGAGCGAAGAAGGACTGAAGATCAGCAACAGAACAGGTGATAAGATACAAGAGATCAAATTGAAGGTTAACAACAATTAAACATGTCATTACGTACAGAAGAGCAGATCAGCTACGAAAGAACTGGAGATAAGCTATGGAGAGCAAATGTCCTGCTACAAATCAGCAGGAGATAAGGTTAAAAAGGACAAAAGGGATTGGTTACAAATGATCACAAGATTAGCTTAAACTAAGCAATCAGCTGAAAAAAATACTGAAGAGCAGTAAGAAAGATACAACAGTGTTTGAAATCTTCTGCGAAAGAGTAAGAGATCAGTTCAAATGAAGTGCATCATTCAATATTTAAAAAAGCAGATTGTCCACCAAAAATCAGGAGGATAGATAGCAACAAATAAGCAAAAGATCTGGTTCCAAAGATGTTATCTGATGGGAGAATAATCTTTAAAATTACAGGGACTCTGCTTCATAGTTCAAAGTAAATTTATTATGAAAGTGCATATAGGTCACTATACACAACCCTGAGATTCATTTTTGTGGGCATACTTAATAAATTCATAATAGAATAATAACCATAATACAGTCAATGAAAGACCGGACCAACTTGGGCATTCAGCCAGTGTGCAAATGACAACAAACTGTGCAAGTACAAAAAGAAGGAAAGTGCTGGGCCCGCAACTGTTCACCAGATTGATTCCTGGGATGGCAGGACTTTCATATGATCAAAGACTGAATTGACTAGGCTTATACTCGCTGGAATTTAGAAGATTGAGGGGGGATCTGATTGAAACGTATAAAATTCTAAAGGGATTGGACAGACTAGATGCAGGAAGATTGTTCCCGATGTTGGGGAAGTCCAGAACGAGGGGTCACAGTTTGAGGATAAAGGGGAAGCCTTTTAGGACCGAGATGAGGAAAATCTTCTTCACACAGAAAGTGGTGAATCTGTTGAATTCTCTGCCACAGGAAACAGTTGAGGCCAGTTCATTGGCTGTATTTAAGAGGGAGTTAGATATGGCCCTTGTGGCTAAAGGGATCGGGGGTATGGAGAGAAGGCAGGTACAGGGTTCTGAGTTGGATGATCAGCCATGATCATACTGAATGCGGTGCAGGCTCGAAGGGCCGAATGGCCTACTCCTGCACCTATTTTCTATGTTTCTATATACATTAATGATCTGGAAGAGGGGACCAAGTGTAGTGTATCTAAGGCTACGTCCACACTAGACCGGATAATTTTGAAAACGCCGGTTTCACGTAAAAACGATAGGTGTCCACACCAGGCATTTTTGAAAATACCTCTGTCCACATTAAAATGGATATTTGGGCGAATCTCCTCCTACTGGGCATGCGCAGGACACACACAGAAAACAAGCGAAGAGGGAACGGTATACTTGGTGCGTGTTTGTCCAGTTACAGACTAGAAAAACTTAAAAGGAAATTGCTAAATAAAAGACTTGGTGCACGTTTGTCCAGAAACATTTCCCACAGCCATCGTGTCTTCACCGATGAAAGGGACGACAGCTACAACTAAATGCAATAAGGCTTGTTACTGGGAAAAAGTGAAATTTGCTGTTACCTCATTTGTTTGCCTTTACTTTTGCCATGTCTTTGAGTATTATTTTGCTGTATTTAACATGTGCAATAAAACGAGTTACTGGACAAAAGTGACAATTGCATCTATTGAATGTTTGCACAAGCAATACATTAATAAAGCACCTTGTTAAATGTGTAAAACATGTCTGCATCAGTGTAATCTTGTATTTCCATACAATGTTACATGAGGCTGTTACACATCTATTGTCAGATTTTGTTGTGGTGTTGGAGGTTGCGTTCAAGAAAACAATGAAATGCCGCGCTGCCACCACCATTTGTTCCGGCACATCATGACAGCGTTTTTAAAATTAGCCGATTACCCCGTACACACTACAACAGCCAACCGGCGTTTTCAGATTTAAACACCCTGGAGAGTGTTTTAGAAAAGCTCCATTTTCGGGGGATGAAAATGCCGTTTCAGTGTGGATGGAGGGTCAAAACGAAGAGAAAAAGCTTCGGTTACAGATTTATCTGGTCTAGTGAGGACGTAGCCACACTAATTTAGTATGCTGATGACACTAAATTGAGTGGAAAAGCAAATTGTCCTGGGGATACAGAGGGTCTGTAGAGAAATACAGATAGGTTAAGTGAGTGAGCAAGGGTCTGGCAGATGGAGTACAATGTTGGTAAATGCGAGGTCATCCACTTTGAAAGGAAAAATGGAAGATCAGATTATTATTTAAATGGTAAAAGATTGCAGCATGCTGCTGCTGTGCAGAAGGACTTGGGAGTGCTCGTGCACAAGTTGCAAAAGGTTGGCTTGCAGGTGTGGCAAGCTATCAAGAAGGCAAATGCAATGTTGACCTTAATTGCTAGAGGGATTGAATTTAAGAGCAGGGAGGTTATGCTGCAAATGTACAGGCTACTGGTGAGACCACATCTGGAATATTACATGCAGTTCTGGTCTCCTTACTTGCGGAAGGATATACTGGCTTTGGAGGCAGTGCAGAGGAGGTTCACCAGGTTGATTCCAGAGATGAGGGGTTAGACTATGAGGAGAGATTGAGTCACTGGAAAGCAGAAGGATGAGAGGAGATCATATGGAAACATATAAAATTATGAAAGGGATAGATAAGATAGAGGCAGGAAAGTTGTTTCCAATGGTAGGTGAGACTAGAACTAAAGGACATAGCCTCAAGAGTCGGGAGAGTAAATATAGGATGGAGATGAGGAGGAAATGTTTTTCCCCAAAGAGTGGAGAATCTGTGGAATTCTCTGCCCAATGAAGCAGTGGAGGCTACCTCAGTAAATACATTTAAGACAAAGTTGGATAGATATTTGCATAGAAGGGGAATTGAGGGTTATGAGGAAAAGGCAGGTAGGTGGAGATGAATCCATGGTCAGAGTAATCATGATCTTATTGAATGGTGGAGCACCTACTCCTGCTCATATTTCTTATGTTCTTATGTAATAATAATAAATAAGTAGGCATCAAACATCGTGAACATGAGATGAAGAGTCCTTGAAAGTGAGTCCATAGATTGTGGGAACATTTCAATAATGGGGCAAGTGAAGTTGGGGGAAGTGATCCTCTTTCATTCAAGAGCCTGATGGTTGAGGGGTGGAAAGCGGACAGTGAGTGAGTGGGCCAGTGAAGGAGTAGAGCTTTGAGGCTTTGACTCGGAAGGCTTCGATGAGAAGAGGCGGAGGACAAGCTTGCTCACAGTTAGTCTTTACAATGCCTCCTGAGACGGTGATGGGCCTCTCATGTGAGATGTGGCAGTCTTGGGGGAACGCCCCTCTCCTACAGAGTCACATTTGCCAGAAGTGCATACGGCTGGGCGATCTGGAAAACCATGTAAGGAATCTGGATCAGCAGCTGGATGACCTTCGACTCATAAGGGAGAATGAGGCAGTCATAGATGAGAGCTACAGGGAGGTAGTCACACCTAGGTTGTCGGAAGCAGGTCGTTGGGTGACAGTCAGAGGGGGGAAAGTGAAGGAGAGCAGACAGGTAGTGCAGAGCATCCCTGTAGCCATACCTCTGAATAATAAGTTTACCGTCCTGGATACCGTTGGCAGGGACGACCGACCAGGTGTGAGCCACGGTGGCAGGGCCTCTAGCACTGAGTCTGACCCGGTGGTGCAGAAGAGGAGAGCTGTGGTCATTGAAGACTCTATAGTCAGGAGCAGACAGGAGGTTTTGTAGAAGGACACTTGCATGGCTTGTTGCCTCCCGAGTGCCAGGGTCCGGGATGTCTCTGACAGGGTGCATGACATCCTGGTACAAGAGGGAAAGCAGCCAGAAGTCGTGATACATGTTGGTACCAACGACATAGGCAGGGAGAGGAATGAGGTCCTGAAGTGTGAGTTTTGGGAACTAGGCAGAAGGTTGAAGAACAAGACCTCAAGGGTGGCGTTCTCAGGATTGCTGCAGGTGCTGCGTGACAGTGATGGTAAGAATTGGAGGAGATGGCAGTTGGATGCATGGCTGAGGAGTTGGTGCAGGGAGCAGGGTTTTAGGTTTTTGGATCATTGGGATCTCTTCTGGGGAAGGTGGGACCTGTACAGATTGGATGGGTTGCACCTGAACCCGAGGGGGAGCAATATCCTTGCAGGTAGGTTTGCTGGGATGGTTAGGAAGGGTTTAAACTAATTTGCAAGGGGGACGGGAGCCAGAGCAATAGAGCAGTGAAAGAAGTGCATGGAGTAAAGCCAGATCGTAGAGAGGCTTTGAGGAAAGAGAAGCAGAATAAACGGTGTAAAGGTAGTAGGGCAGAAGGGATGAAGTGTGTGTACCTCAACGCAAGAAGCATCAGGAACAAAGATGATGAACTGAGAGCTTGAATACATACATGGAATTATGATGTAGTGGCCATTACAGAGACCCGGCTGGCACCAGGGCAGGAATGGATTCTCAATATTCCTGGATTTCAGTGCTTTAAAAGGGATAGAGAGGGCGGAAAAAGGGGAGGAGGGGTGGCATTACTGGTCAGGGATAGTATTACAGCTACAGAAAGGGTGGGTAATGTAGCAGGATCCTCTTTTGAGTCAGTATGGGTGGAAGTCAGGAACAGGAAGAGAGCAGTTACTCTATTGGGGGTTTTCTATAGGCCCCCTGTTAGCAGCAGAGATACAGAGGAGCAGATTGGGAGGCAGATTTTAGAAAGGTGCAAAAATAACAGGGTTGTTATCATGGGCGACTTTTACTTCCCTAATATTGATTAGTTCCAAGGGTTTAGATGGGGCAGAGTTTAAGTGTGTCCAGGACGGATTTCTGGACAGGCTGACTAGGGGGAATGCCATACTAGATCTAGTACTAGGTAATGAACCCGGTCAGGTCACAGATCTCTCTGTGGGTGAGCAACTAGGGGACAGTGACCACCGCTCCCTGGCCTTTAGCATTATCACGGAAAAGGATAGAATCAGAGAGGACAGGAAAATTTTTAATTGGGGAAGGGCAAATTATGAGGCCATAAGGCTAGAACTTGCGGGTGTGAATTGGGATGATGTTTTTCCAGGGAAATGTACTATGGACATGTGGTCGATGTTTAGAGATCTCTTGCAGGATGTTAGGGATAAATTTGTCCCAGTGAGGAAGATGAAGAATGGTAGGGTGAAGGAACCATGGGTGCCAAGTGAGGTGGAAAATCTAGTCAGGTAGAAGAAGGCAGCATACATGAGGTTTAGGAGGCAAGGATCAGATGGGTCTATTGAGAAATATAGGGAAGCAGGAAAGGAGCTTAAGAAGGGACTGAGAAGAGCAAGAAGGGGGCATGAGAAGGCCTTGGAGAGTAAGGTAAAGGAAAACCTCAAGGCATTCTTCAATTATGTGAAGAACGAAAGGATGACAGGAGTGAAGGTAGGACCAATTAGAGATAAAGGTGGGAAGATGTGCCTGGAAGCTGTGGAAGTGAGCGAGATCCTCAATGAATACTTCTGTTTGGTATTCATCAATGAGAGGGAACTTGATGATGGTGAGGACAATATGAGTGAGGTTAATGTTCTGGAGCATGTTGATATTAAGGGAGAGGAGGTGTTGGAGTTGTTAAAATACATTAGTACGGATAAGTCCCCGGGGCCTGAGGGAATATTCCCCAGGCTGCTCCACGAGGTGAGGGAAGAGATTGCTGAGCCTCTGGCTAGGATCTTTATGTCCTTGTTGTCCACGGGAATGGTACCGGAGGACTGGAGGGAGGCGAATGTTGTCCCCTTGTTCAAAAAAGGTATTAGGGATAGTCTGGGTAATCATAGACCAGTGAGCCTTACGTCTGTGGTGGGAAAGCTGTTGGAAAAGATTCCGAGAGATAAGATCTATCAGCATTTAGAGAATCATGGTCTGATCACGGACAGTCAGCATGGTTTTATGAAGGGCAGATCATGTCTAACAAGCCTGATAGAGTTCTTTGAGGAGGTCACCAGGCATATAGATGAAGGTAGTGCAGTGGATGTGATCTATATGGATTTTAGTAAGGCATTTCACAAGGTTCCACATGGTAGGCTTATTCAGAAAGTCAGAAGGCATGGGATCCAGGGAAGTTTGGCCAGGTGGATTCAGAATTGGCTTGCCTGCAGAAGGCAGAGTCGTACTGGAGGGAGTACATTCACATTGGAGGATTGGCACTAGTGGTGTCTCACAAGGATCTGTTCTGGGACCTCTACTTTTCGTGATTTTTATTAACGACCTGGATGTGGGGTTAGAGGGGTAGGTTGGCAAGTTTGCAGACAACACGAAGGTTGGTGGTGTTGTAGATCGTGTAGAGGATTGTCAAAGATTGCAGAGAGATATTGATAGGATGCAGAAGTGGGCTGAGAAGTGGCAGATGGAGTTCAACCCAGAGAAGTGTGAGGTGGTACACTTTGGAATTGACAAACTCCAAGGCAGAGTACAAAATAAATGGCAGGATACTTGGTAGTGTGGAGGAGCAGAGAGATCCGGGGGTACATGTCCACAGATCCTTGAAAGTTGCCTCACAGGCAGACAGGGTAGTTAAGAAAGCTTATGAGGTGTTAGCTTTCATAAGTCGAGGGATAGATCTTAAGAGTCACGATGTAATGATGCAGCTCTATAAAACTCTGGTTAGGCCACAAGTGGAGTACTGTGTCCAGTTCTGGTCGCCTCACTATTGGAAGGATGTGAAAGCATTGGAAAGGGTACAGAGGAGATTTACCAGGATGCTGCCTCGTTTAGCGAGTATGGATTATGATCAGAGATTAAGGGAGCTAGGGCTTTACTCTTTGGAGAGAAGGAGGATGAGAGGAGACATGATAGAGGTGTACAAGATAATAAGAGGAATAGATAGAGTGGATAGCCAGCGCCTCTTTCCCAGGGTACCACTGCTCAATACAAGAAGACCTGGTTTTAAGGTAAGGGGTGGAAAGTTCAAGGAGGATATTAGAGGAAGGTTTTTTACTCAGAGAGTGTTTGGTGCGTGGAATGCACTGCCTGAGTCAGTGGTGGAGGCAGATACACTCGTGAAGTTTAAGAGACAACTAGACAGGTATATGGAGGAATTTAAGGTGGGGGGGTTATATGGGAAGCAGGGTTTGAGGGTCGGCACAACATTGTGGGCCGAAGGACCTGTAATGTGCTGTACTATTCTATGTTCTATGTTAACTGTTTCTGAACCAGGTGGTGTGAGTCCTGAGGCTCTTGTACCTTCTTCCTGATGGCAGCAGCATGAAGAGAGCATGACCTGTGTGGTGGGGCTCCCTGATGGTGGATGCTGCTTTTCTGTAACAATACTTCATGTAAATGTGCTCAATGGTGGGGAGGGCTATGGACTGGACTGTATCCACTACACTTTGTAGGATTTTCTTTTCAAGGGCATTGATGTTTCCATAACAGTCTGTGATGCAGCCCGTCAATATACTCTCCACCACACATCTATAGAAGTTTGTCAAAGTTTTAGATGTCATGCCAAATCTCCATAAACTCCTTAGGAAGTAGAGGCTCTACCATGCTTTCTGCGTCATGCACTTAAGTGTTGCATGCAGGACAGGTCCTCAGAAATGATAACACCGAGGAACTTAAAGTTGACCCTCTCCACCTCTGATGAGGACTGGCTCATGGATCTGCTACAAACACAAAAGCAGGGAAAATAGCCAACGAATCAGTTTCGAGAGAATCCAAACTTAACCAATGTAAGCTCAGGTTGAAACGAAAGTGAGGTGAGGAACCTTAAGAGATTTGCTGCAAAGGAATGGAAGATCAGTAAAAAAAAAGTGGGAGACCAATAAGTGTGATAATCAGCTACACCACAGCAAGAGATTATTATAACAGAGGACGAGATTGCTTGCAATGGAACACAGAATATACATTAACGGAGAAAACATCTAAAAATGTAGATGGACATCTACAAAACAGCTCAATATCGGATTCAAAAGAATCAGAGATCAGGCACAAAAGAGCAGCAACAAATGGAGCTGAGGCTGGATCTTGGAGACTGGAGATCTGAGGTGATAAGAGAAGAATTTGGATTACAGTGGTAGGTCAGAATTTTGGAATGCTCCTCTTGCAGGATGTGGGAAGTCAGGGAGCCCTCCACTGTCCCTGACAACGACACCTGCAAGAGGTACATCCAGCTGCAGCTCCTGACAAACCGCGTTAGGAAACTGGAGCAGGAACTGGATGACCTGCGGATCATTCGGGAGAATGAGGAGATTATAGATAGTAGCTACAGGGAGGTAGTTACGCCAAAGGAGCAGAGGACAGGAAACTGGGTCACTGTCAGGCGAGGGAAGAGGAAAGGGCAGGCAGAGCAGGGTTCCCCTGTGGCCATTCCCCTCAACAACAAGTATACCGCATTGGATACTGTTGAGGGGGATGACTTACCTGGGACTAGCTGCAGTAGCCGGATCTCTGGCACTGAGTCTGGCTCTGCAGTGCAGAAGGGAGGGGGGAAAAGAGGAGAGCGGTAGTGACAGGGGACTCTATAGTTAGAGGTGCTGATAGAACGTTCTGTGGTCGTGACAGAGAATCCAAGATGGTTTGTTGCCTAACAGGTGCCAGGGTCAAGGATGTCTCTGATCAATTGCACGACATTCTGAAGTGGGAGGGTGACCAGCCAGATGTCGTGGTGCACATCGGTACCAATGACATAGCAAGGAAGAGTGAAGAGGTCCTGGACAGTGAGTATAGAGAGCTTGGTAGGAAGTTGAAAAGCAGGACCTCAAAGGTGGTAATCTCAGGATTGCTACCTGTGCTAGGTGCCAGTGAGGGTAGGAATAGGATGCTCTGGAAGAGGAACAAGTGGCTGAGGAACTGGTGTAGGGGGCAGGGTTTCAGATTTCAGGATCATTAGGACCTCTTCTGGGGCAGGTGGGACCTGTACAAGAGAGACGGATTACACTTGAACCACAGGGGGACCAATATCCTTTCAGGGAGGTTTGTTAGTGCTATTGGGGAGGCTTTAAACTAGATTTGCAGGGGGATGGGAACCAGAGTGCCAGAGCTGACAGTTGTGGCTGGGGTGAAAATAAATGATATTGAAAGTTTAAGCAAATCCGTTGATAGAAAGGTTGTGAGTGGTGGTAAAAATCTTCTGAGGTGTATATATTTCAATGCTAGGAGTATTGCGGGGAAGGCGGATGAGTTGAGGGCGTGGATTGACACGTGGAATTATGATGTTGTAGCAATTAGTGAAACTTGGCTACAGGAAGGGCAGGACTGGCAGCTTAATATTCCAGGGTTCCGATGTTTCAGATGTGATCGAGGCAGAGGAATGAAAGGTGGGGGAGTAGCATTGCTTGTTAGGGAAAATATTACAGCAGTGCTCAGGCAGGACAGATTAGAGGGCTTGTCTACTGAGTCCTTATGGGTGGAGCTGAGAAACAGGAAAGGTATGGCCACATTAGTGGGATTGTATTACAGACCATCCAATAGTCAACGAGACTTGGAAGAGCAAATCTGCAGAGAGATAGCAGGCAACTGCAGGAAACATAAAGCTGTGGTAGTAGGGGATTTTAATTTTCCATACATTGATTGGGACTCCCATACTGTTAGGGGTCTAGATGGTTTAGAGTTTGTAAAATGTGTTCAGGAAAGTTTTCTAAATCGATATATAGAGGGACCAACCAGAGGGGATGCAATATTGGATCTCCTGTTAGGAAACGAATTAGGGCAAGTGACAGAAGTCTGTGTAGGGGAGCACTTTGGTTCCAGTGATCATAACACCATTAGTTTCAATTTGATCATGGACAAGGATAGATCTGGTCCTAGGGTTGAGGTTCTGAACTGGAAGAAGGCTAAATTTGAAGAAATGAGAAAGGATCTAAAGAGCATGGATTGGGACAGGTTGTTCTCTGGCAAAGATGTGATTGGTAGGTGGGAAGCCTTCAAAGGGGAAATTTTGAGAGTGCAGAATTTGTATGTTCCTGTCAGGATTAAAGGCAAATTGAATAGGAATAAGGAACATTGGTTCTCAAGGGATATTGCAACTCTGATAAAGAAGAAGAGGGAATTGTATGAAATGTATAGGAAACAGGGGGTAAATCAGGTGCTTGAGGAATATAAGAAGTGCAAGAAAATACTTAAGAAAGAAATCAGGAGGGCTAAAAGAAGACATGAGGTTGCCTTGGCAGTCAAAGTGAAGGATAATCCAAAGAGCTTTTACAAGTATATTAAGAGCAAAAGGATTGTAAGGGATAAAATTGGTCCTCTTGAAGATCAGAGTGGTCGGCTTTGTGCAGAACCAAAGGAAATGTGGGAGATCTTAAATAGGTTTTTTGTGTCTGTATTTACTAAGGAAGCTGGCATGAAATCTATGGAATTGAGGGAATCAAGCAGTGAGACCATGGAAACTGTACAGATTGAAAAGGAGGAGGTCCTTGCTGTCTTGAGGAAAATTAAAGTGGATAAATCCCCGGGACCTGACAGTGTTCCCTCGGACCTTGAAGGAGACTAGTGTTGAAATTGCGGGGGCCCTGGCAGAAATATTTAAAATGTCGCTGTCTACGGGTAAAGTGCCGGAGGATTGAAGAGTGGCTCATGTTGTTCCGTTGTTTAAAAAAGGATCGAAAAGTAATCCGGGAAATTATAGGCCGGTGAGTTTAACGTCAGTAGTAGGTAAGTTATTGGAGGGAGTACTAAGAGACAGAATCTACAAGCATTTGGATAGACAGGGGCTTATTAGGGAGAGTCAACATGGCTTTGTGCGTGGTAGGTCATGTTTGACCAATCTGTTGGAGTTTTTCGAGGAGGTTATCAGGAAAGTGGATGAAGGGAAGGCAGTGGATATTGTCTACATGGACTTCAGTAAGGCCTTTGACAAGGTCCCGCATGGGAGGTTAGTTAGGAAAATTCAGTCGCTAGGTATACATGGAGAGGTGGTAAATTTGATTAGACATTGGCTCGATGGAAGAAGCCAGAGAGTGGTGGTAGAGAATTGCTTCTCTGAGTGGAGGCCTGTGACTAGTGGTGTGCCACAGGGATCAGTGCTGGGTATCGTTATTTGTCATCTATATCAATGATCTGGATGATAATGTAGTAAATTGGATCAGCAAGTTTGCTGATGATACAAAGATTGGAGATGTAGTAGACAGTGAGGAAGGTTTTCAGAGCCTGCAGAGGGACTTGGACCAGCTGGAAAAATGGGCTGAAAAATGGCAGATGGAGTTTAATACTGACAAGTGTGAGGTATTGCACATTGGAAGGACAAACCAACGTAGAACATACAGGGTTAATGGTAAGGCACTGAGGAGTGCAGTGGAACAGAGGGATCTGGGAATACAGATACAAAATTCCCTAAAAGTGTCGTCACAGGTAGATAGGGTCGTAAAGAGAGCTTTTGGTACATTGGCCTTTATTAATCGAAG